>NC_053028.1:705074798-705386095 GCF_003073215.2 Triticum urartu
ACCTCTCGGCAATAGGGTAGGTTGGAATTTCCGGTTTACATGCCTCCTCGATAAAAATATCTATGTGAACTTGATGAGCATAATTTGTCATAAATACGAAATGCAACAAATAGTTATAAAAGAAAATATACCACATCTGAATCATAACCCGGACGAGGGCCGACGGGGATGGATATCAAAACCATGGCACTATGTATAACAAACAACGTACCGGTAAGATAATTATACGAGCAACTATATATCTAAATCACACAAACATGATTTTTTATATAAAAAAGATAAGAACAAGAGGCTAACCCCAAGGTGGTGCTGGTGACGGGATGGTGCGGGCGATCGACGATGGTTATGACGGAGACGGGAAGGCACTAAGTAAACCACACCTACATATGCGAACTAAGAGTTATTTTTACCTCAAATTGCATATAAATCAAATGCTACCACATATAGTTCCTTCCAAAAATAAAACTCACAAATCACTATACTTATAGAGCATTTCAAGAGCTAATCAAGCAATGAGAGATGAAAGGACAAAGTTGCTAACCTTTGTGATTACTTGGATGGATGGGGTGCCTTCAAATCTTCACAAATTTTTGCAAAAATGGAGTGTGAGCTCGAGAGGAAGACGAAGAAAATAGAGGAGAGGGGAAAGGGGAAGAACAGAGCAGTCGGGCTCGACGAAGGGATTTATATAGGATGACCATTAGTACCGGTTAGTTATACGAACCAGGACTAAAGGTGCATCTCTAGTCCCGGTTCATATAACCAACCGGTACTAAAGGTGCTGGTGGTGCCCCAACCTGACACAAGCCTACCACCACGTCTTTAGTACCGTTTTGTGGCACGAACCAGTACTAATGGTTCGCCACGAACCGGTACTAACGATCGCTGCCCGCCTAGCCGTTGGAACCGGCACTAATGAGCACATTAGTGCCGGTTCAGTTACAAACCGGGACTAATGTGTTTCACGTAAGGTCGTTCTTCTACTAGTGGTACTCCCTCCATCTGGGTTTATTGCCCCCTCCCACTCGTGTTTCATGTTAATTTTTGACCATACATATGACGGACAGAATATGAGGTATATGTTACAGAAAGAATGCTACCAGATTCATATTCAAAAGATAGTTTTCGACGGTATTAATTTTGGACATACAGTTCATATTTTATTAGTTAAAAGGGAAATTTGTGGTTGTACACCCGCTTATCTAACCATTTTTGCTTCACGACCTGTGCATGTTGTCACTTTTATATGTCCAAAATAAAGCGGCACATGGACTTCACTCTTCACAGGTCAACAATGCATTCAAACTACAATGTGTGACCAAACACCAGATTGTTTGGTGCAACATAAATAGTTAATATAATACTCCCTCCATATCAAAATATAACATGTTTTTGTAGACTAGTTTAGCCTACAAAACTGACTTATATTTTGTTACAGAGGTAGTAGTAGTATTTCTTTACAAAAAAAAATCTCATTTTGTATATATAGATTGGACCCGAAAAACAATCCAAACATTCTTTCCAACAATGTAGTTCTAAAATTTTATTAACTGTGAAGTTTGCAGTCCATACGTTCATCATTTGCGAGGTGCAAAAAGAAGAGTTTTTCAAAGCAATGTTGGAGGGTATAGATAAGTGGGTGCAATGCGTCTATGTTTATAAAAACCACTCCCTAGTTACAATTTTGGTCAAAGTTTGACCTGTAATACAAGGGAGGCTAATAAATCCAGACAGAGGAAGTAGTTGCTAGAAACTGGTGAGGATTTTGTGCATTTACGGAACATATCGCAGGAGATATATGGTCGCCAGTTAATTTTGTCAGAATATTTATGTACAGATAAGTGGTCATTTATTGTATTAATTGTAATGGGATTGTTTGGCCTGGCGTTAAAATTATCTAAATATTTGCTGATTGCAATAGATAGCGCACAATTATTATCACGAGAAGGCAAGTTTTCAATCCTTTAAAACCCAACCACGCACATTAGCAGGAACAAACTACCCAGAGCGAGAAATACTGATCTCTCTCCCTAAGTTGGCTACCTTGTGAGCAACGAGATTCCATTTATCTCTACCAATCTTCGAAAGCCTGCCGGCCAGGATTTTGCTTTGGGATCCCTTCTACCGTTGGTCGTCATTCCACCGCGCTCTTGAACTCCAAGGTCCGTTATTCAATCCATAGCTAGTAGTAGCAGTAGACACAGTAGAGACTAGTAGTAGTACTACAAAGGTAGATGCATGCATGGTTCGTATAGATTTGTTTTTTTTATGTGAGAAGTAGTATAAGTACAGTTTATAAGGACATTCATGGAGTTTTCCACGAAAATAAAAAGATGCATGGAGTTTTACCAATGGAAAAATTGTACGAATGGCTGTTCAGTTGGAATTGGTCTTCTTGCGGTGCCATTTTGTTTGTAGTAATTAATTGAGAGGAGCGCCATAGCAGACCAGAGGAACAACGTTCGTTTCCTCTGGTGTTAGGAGTCAAAACATTCGGGTGGAGCTCTTTTTTGTGTGAAAGCCAGAGGAAAAGAGAGATAATGCTACCCTGTGATGCAACTCTTGTTTGCTGCGGGAAGGTGAGTTTGGTCCATAACTTGTGTCCAGGCCGAGTAGTGTATTGACAGTTCATCCTACAATAATTGAGTCACAACTTTGGACTGGTACATACATTTCTGTTATTGTAAAATAATGAAGCATATATGTGTGCTAATTAGATCTTGTGTGGAATTGCAGGCACTTGTATTGCACATGGACTTCGCAACTGCAGACTCGACCTGCATCTTCGCGGTTACTAACTATAGTTTCATCAAGGAAACTGGATTGGGCAATTTTCTAAGGTCCCATGCCTTCCAAGTTGGTGGGTATGACTGGTCAGTTAGATTCTACCCACAAGGAATCAATGCTGAAAGCCAAAACCACATCTCTATTCTTGGTGAGCTTATGAGCGAAAATGCAGAAGTCAGTGCAATATTTTGCTATCGTTTGATCTCCCCAGGAGGACAATGCACAGAGTGGACTCAAACCGGAGTGTTAAACTTATCTAGTGCAGAAGGAAAATATAGGATGGGAGGGTGGGAGAAGGTCACGGGGAAAACTTTGCTTGAAGCAGAATATGTGGAATTTGACCGCTTCTTGATTGAATTTTCCATCACTGTTATGAAAGATCCACTGGTGACTTGCAGTGACTTATTATCACCCCAAGTGAAGCTGCCACCACCAGAACTGTCAACTGATTTTGCAGATCTTCTAGAGTCAAAAGAATGGGCGGACGTGACCTTCTGCGTCCAAGGTGAAGCATTTCCTGCACATAGGGTAGTGCTCGCGGCAAGGTCACAGGTGTTTAGGGCGCAGCTCTGTGGACCAATGATGGAGAAAGACGGGTCATCCGTAATCGTGGAAGATATGTTACCTGACGTTTTTAGGGCTCTCATACATTTTGTGTACACAGACTGCTTGGTGCTTCCTTTCGACGGTTTTGATGACGAGGACAGAAAAGAGATTGTACGCCACTTACTCGAGGCTGTGGATCGCTACGCAATTGAAAAGTTGAAGCTCATATGTGAGGCTACTCTTTGCAGCTGTCTTGATGTACAAACAGTGGCAACTACATATGCGCTAGCTGATCAACATCAGTGTAATGATCTCAAACAGGCTTGCCTCAAATTTATGGCATCTCCAACAATACTTGGTGAAGTAATGGCGAGCCAAGACTATGAAAACCTCAAGAGAAAGAGTTCTAGTACAGCATTGGAGATTTTAGAGAGCGTTTGTAAGCTCCCAAAGATCTAGTATGTGGGGTCTAGCTTGTCATAGTGTGGCGACTGATACATCACACCTTTCCATTGTTTTTCTACTGGTTTTCTTAGTCATATGTTATGTTCATCATTTCTGTCGAATTTGAGTTACTCTATTCCAAGAAATAATGTATCAATTCGTTTTATGCAAGTGCATATCATTTCTTACTTTACAATAAACTGCAAGAATGACATGTGATTAAACTAACACGGTACCCCTATCTTCCCTTTTTCTGCAAACAAATATTTAGGCACATGTAGAATATGAGATGATTTACAGATTACACGTATCTTAAGGTGCGTTTGGCAACGATCTGGCTCCGAGCTCCGCCAACTCTGTGCCCGGAGCAACGCTAAACGCGGAAACTCTTGGAGTTGAACTCCTGGCTGCCATGATGGACGGAGTGTAAAATTTCAGGAGTTGGGGAAGCTGCCCTCGAGGAACTCGCAGAAGCTGGAGAGTTGGAGTTTGAGTGTTTTACAGCAAAACTGTCACCGCCAAGTGATATCGTGTGTACCAGTTCGCAGCGCTTGTCTCCCGAGCTCGGCTGCGACGGCAAGACTTGCTTAAATGGGATTAAATATCTGACCAGCTGAATGTGCCATCAGTGCTATATGTGTTTGTGGCCGACTCAAGCGACCCCAGCCAGAGGCTCTCCTGCCGAATAGATTTCAACTCCGATTATTTCAGAGAGGAGAAGCTAAAGATGGAATTTGCCGTCGATGAGAATTTTTCGGCTGGGGAGAGCTGCCGTTAATAATCATACAATTGATATAGTATATGTCAGGACATACAATACAGCCAAGAGATTCTCAAAAAAAAAATGCATCCAAGATGAGATACGTAGGTATGTTGTTGGTGAATGTGAACAATGATATATACAATATTCCATCGACTCTTATTTAGCTAAACAATAGATAAAAAATCTATGTGATCGCCCAGTATAGAACAGGCCTACACATGATTTCCATAAAGCATCTTGCTGAAACAACATAAAAATAACATCACATGGTGATGGCGATGCGATATATAATATATACACGCAAGGCTTCCAATACAAGGATAGAGGGCGGCCGAACTACTGTCTTCTTTATATAATAGTTAGCCTTGCTACTAGCTTTCAGTGGTAATATGTGTTCAAGAAAAGTTCATGGGTGTAAAGTTATCGGCATTGTCCAACGAGTTTAAAGTTTAATTATCTTTTTAGTATTATTGTTGTCGATGGAGTTAGTTTGAATTTGGTTATTATTGTTGTCGATGGAGTCAATTGAATTATTATAGTCAAATTTTAAACTAAAGATGTGTGGTTGAAAGTTACTCTTACTAAGTTATATATAGTTTATATAGCACGTACACACACACACACACACACACACACACACACACACACACACACACACACACACACACACACACGCACACACACACACATATGGTATTAGGACATAAGGGCCCATGTCTTCGAGTTCGCCTAGGGCCTCCTGAAACACAGGGCTGGCCCTGCCCACATAGGGAATATGTGCTTTGTATTGCCCAACCATACATATCTGAATCACTACTAGAAATAGTTTTAGCATTGGCCCCTCTACACTGACCAGCCTTGTTCTCTTGGCCATCTTATTCTTATTCCTTTTGTGGAGCAATCTGAACAACTCATGTCACATTTTTTTGGGAAAATAAGTGTATCTCCATCACAATTGTATGGTGAGATATTATTTTGTTCCAAGGGGATATCATTGCATAAATTTCTTCATAAAAAGGGAAGTACCATATATTCTACAAACTTGAGAAATATTGTGTGAGAAATAATTAAGTAATTATGTGTATACACAAGTGTGTCATTATTATGGCATATCATTGCTAACAAAAGTAGTGCGTGTAGTGGAGAGTTTATTGAGTTCAACAACCACAGCTCTAACTAGATAAATAATTTAATAAAAGCACGTAAGTTGTAGGCTAGATTGCATTTCAGTGGATTTAACATGATAATTCATATCCACAACAAATTGTTCTATTATTGTCGATGTTTACGGCAGTGGATTATAAAAAAAAGTTCCATGCAACACAACAAAAAGAAATCTAAAACCGAATTCTTAGTCTCCAATATTATAATGTAAGTTATGAGTAACTAGTTAGGATTGTGACGATCAACCTGACGAGGTAATTCACCATTGTGGAGGCCAAACTAAAGGCCAATGTAGGACAAAGCCCATGTATGCTAAGGACCCAGTCAAGAACAACAACAGGGGGGGTGGCGTCCTAGTCGAAGTGGACACCAGTCCGAAAACAATCGCTAGCCTGATTGCCGGTCAATCAGTACTCTCGTTAGTAGGTTTATCAGACGTCGGTTTTACAGCAGGCCAACGGCCAGGAGCAATTAAGGAGGCGTTGTGTGTGGATGTTCCACTAGGCATTAAACACAGGCGTTATATGCAGCCTCCACTAGTTGTTTAATATTTCAGTTACTATCTGTAATGGCAAGAAATTGTCGGTTTTTAGTATGCCGTTATACAAAACATTTATAACCAGCCGTTGTAGCTTTAGTGTTGACGCACTCTATATAAGTGTCCTGGAGCACCTGGTTGATGATTTGCAACATTCTTAATCACACCTTACGCAAGAGAACAACATCACAAACAGGAAGTAGGGTATTATCTCAACCGCAGAGGGCCTGACTTGTATACATCCTTGTGTACTTCCGTTGCCATGGAACGGATAGTAGTTTTGGGCAAGGAACATAGTGTATGGCAAAGGTTGGCCAACTGAGCTGAAATTGGCATGAAAATGATAGCCATAAGGCTCATACATGTATATAGTACTATTATCTGGGCCGTCGAATTGGCTTGATCGGTAGGTGCTTGAGCATTGAATGGGGTAGTGTGCGAGCTGTGAAAAACAAAGTATTCCCACTAGCGGCGTACGTGAAGGACGTAGGAAGCGGTCGACACATACAGATACCCGTAAAGCCGACAGCAGTGGGCCAGCATGCAGGTGACTGGCCCTATTGGACAAGGGCCGCTAGTCCAGGATCGTAAGTCTAGCTGGACCATGGTCCAGGATTTTCCCTGTGAGACCACCTAAAAAGGAAAAATTGATTAACAACAAAAGAGCGATGTGTGTAAAATCCAGGGAGGGACCCTAGGTGGAAGATATCTAGTGATACAAAGGCTTAGGTGCTACCATGATACGGGGTCCAGGGACCAGTTGGATCTGAGATCCGACGGTTCTCGGAGTTCTTGAACATTTAACAAAAAAGCTATTCAATGTTTCAACACTACGCACAGTTATAATAGCTCTTAAGATGCCATCGTATCTGAGATCCAATGACCCAGAAAGTTGCATCATGGTAGCACCTAAAATTTGGTATCACCTGAAATTTCTCCGGACCCTAGGGGATGGAGGGGAGGCGATTGGATAGGCGATGGCAACCGCCATGGGCGTGCCCCGGAGATTGCAGGTTTGTCCCTCGCTGTCCTCAAAACATTACTTCCGCCGGCGCCCCCGTCCTTTGCCACCAAGCAGCCGTCGTGCATTGGCGGCGGAGGGACTAGGTTCTATGCGCCGGGCATGAACATGCACCCTCGTTCGTGAGCCGGATGTGCTTTTTTCGGTGTTTGCTTTCGCGTGCAGGTTGCCAATCGTTAACAGTGGGCCGAGGACAGTAGAGACGGCGCTCTGCAAAGATCCAAAAACGCCTCAGTGGATTAAAAGGTATTTTGCGTATCTGTTTTACATGGTCTGGCATTTGCTGCTGACTATCAGAAATTGCGTTTAGTTCTGTATATGGATGAAAAATTGTTCGTTTGGGGTGGTGATAGCAGTAGGTTCTTTTGCTGACCAAGGCGCTGGATAAGTGGTTCATGTGGGAGACATCAATTAAGTAGCGGATCGATTTGTTCCGACTGGTCGTTTTGTCAGTTTAACCATGAGTAGCTAGAAATTCCCTTCATCTGCATAACTACCAAGAAAATAAAATTTAGTTTTCCCCCTGAAAGTGCAGTCCAGCATAATCTGTTGGGAAAAGCATGTGTGTGACGATGGGACGGATGTCGCCAATGGGAGTTAGAGGGTTTTGTTGGCAATAAGCCATGCCCGAGCGATGACGACTAGTGTCGGGTGCGCCAGGTGCGGTCTATGCAGGGCGCGTGTGTGTAGCGTGTGTGTGCGCATGTGCGTGGTGTGAGCCAAGAGTTTGTGCTCTGGTGGAAACACAATGTACGAGCGGCGGGCTGTACGAGCAGCGGGCGTTCGTCCCCAGGAATCCATCTATGTCCACCGTGTCCTCCCCTACTTCTTTCTTTCTTCTTCCTTGGTTTGAGCCAGAGAGAGAGCAAGAGTTAGTCTAGGGCTGCAACAACAATTGGTATTCAGAGCCACAATGTTCGAGGGGCGGCAATGGCTCGCGGTGGCGTGCGCGGCCGACATGGAGGCATCGGCTGCGGCGCGCGGCGAGTGCGTGGCGACGGCGACGCACGGCGAGTCCGCGGCTGTGCGGTGTGATGTCGTGCGCGCGAAGAGCACAGTGGTCGCGGAGACGAAGAGGTCGCGGAGGACCTGCGTGGTGGCGCAGAGGTCGCGGCGGCTCTGCACGACAACCGTGGAGGCGCTTGGCACGGAGCCGTGGCGGCCGCGATGGACCTGCATGGTGGCGCAGAGCCTGCGGTGGCGCGGCGTGACGGCATGGAGGTGGTGCGCTGTGGTTGAGGCCGCAGCGGTGCAGGGCAATAAGCCGCGGCGGCGAGCCGGGCGCGACCGGTGCGTGTTATGGGGGCGCACTAGACGCGTCGGGCGCGTCGGGACCGCGGGCGCGTGTACGAGCGTGCGGTTGATGTTGGGAGGAGGCGTATGTCGCCGTGGTGCTCGAGTCCGTGCTCGAGTTCGGCTACATCCTTCCGGCGTTTGTCGCTGGCGGCTGCCATGGCGGACGCGGAGGCGGCACGCGGTGAGGGTCTGGTACGTTCGGGCTCGTCGGGCGCGTCGGGTGCGCGCGGGACGTGCGGGACGCACTGGTGCGGTCAGGCTCGTCGGGCGCGCTGGGTGCGCGTGGGACGTGCGGGGCGCAAAGGGACGTCAGGCGTGTGTCGCCGGCGGAGAAGGAGCTCGGCGTATGTCGCCGGGGTCGTGACGGAGCACGGTGCGACCGACGTCGATGCGTCGGGTCGGGTCCGTGGGCTGGGTCACGGCCGTGACGGCGACAATAATAAGAGCTGCAACAACTTCGACGATGACGAGGTCATGGCTTAGGGGATGAGTGTTGGCAATAAGCTATGCCTGAGCGATGACGACTAGTATCGGGTGCGCCAGGTGCGGTCTATGCAGGGCGTGTGTGTAGCGTGTGTGTGCGCCTGTGCGTGGTGTGAGCCAAGAGCACAATGTACGAGCGGCGGGCTGTATGAGCAGAGGGCGTTCGCCCCCAGGAATCCATCTATGTCCACCGTGTCCTCCCCTACTTTTTTCTTTCTTCTTCCTTGGTTTGAGCCAGAGAGAGAGCAAGAGTTAGTCTGGGGCTGCAACAGCAGGTTTGTAAGTGCTCTCCAAAAAAATCACGATCAATAATGTTGTTGAATTGGGGCATATTTTTCCCTTGGTGTGCGCTCTTCTGAGGCAAAGAAAACTCTAGCTCGTGCGCGTGCATCGGCTTGGCTGCAAATAAATCTGTGTTCGCTCTGATGGTGTAGTGTTATAAATTCAGGCCAATATTAAACTTCAAACTGATGCTCTGTCGCACCTCCCTTGTTGACGTTTCCCTGAAAAAGGCATCTTGGGACTTTTGTTGGGTCTGCTTTTATTGCAGGGTTCGCATGGGAGCGAATCCAAGCGAGTGCACGTCGTGCCTGCGAGGATGGGGGCTCTTGAGAAGTCCAAACAGGGTTTCGCAGAAGGAGACGGATACGAAGTAGTTAATCCGGAATTGTCAGTTTTTGCCCAGTTTTTCGTTAATTTACTGGGCAATTCTTTTCTTCTTAGTTAAGCCCTCATTTAAGAACAAAAACAGGAATTGGGCACAATGTTTGACTCATTGACTGAGGCATACGATTTTTACAATTTGTATTCCTAGGAACACGGGTTCAGCATAAGGTACAGGAAGAGCCGGTTGAATCGTCAGGAGAAACAGAAGACCATGCAGGTGATTGTTTGCGGCTGCTCGGTAAAAGGCAGATCTGCTTGCCCTGCTTCTTCTTTTTGATCTGCTCCAGACTTTTTGTGATGCTAAAATTGTTCTTGGAAATGTTGTGGACCAAGGGAAGCCCTTGCGCGAGAATACAAGGTCTTGTCGTTGCGAGTTCCCCGCGATGGTTAGGCTGCTAAGGACTTCAGATAATGGGTGGTACATAACAAAGCATCGGGTGAAGCATAACCAAGTCATGACCCCAAACCAATGTTGAGGATATCACTTATCGTTAGTGCGTCGGTCGGCTGGAGATTACAGATTAATCAGAAATCAGACAATTAACCGATTTTATCAATTGACTATTAATCGGTCAGTTTATGCTTGCAACTCTCTGGTTCATGGAACTAATAAGGTAAAAATGGAAACAATCATCAGTGTGTTCTAACCATTTAATTATGACAACACTATTTCAATACATAACTTCATATTACATGTCAAAAAAGGAGTTAATGACAAATAAAATTGGACAACACAACAACGCATGTCCTGTGGAATGAGGAATGAAGAGTGATATGCGGAAGGCTAGTGACAGGGAGACCCTATTTTGGGGTTTTTGCCATGGGGCCCGGCCAATTAATCGCTTGTCAGGGCGATAAATTGGCACAAATGTTAAATAACAAAGATATGTTGTAATCTTAGCGGTCACACACCGATAAGTGATAAATCAAATCAGTTAATCGAATGATATTTTTGAATATTGATCCAAACTGTAGGGAGATCTTGCACTGGCCATCACACAAACACATTGACGTGTACATAAAGGGCCTGCTCCGGAGCCTACCGAAGAACATCATCAACATAAGCAAAGTGTACAACATAATTGGAGGGGTCTTCGGGACTGTTGAGGATGTGCCCTTAACGAAACAAGGTCTCCAAAGTCGGGACTTTGTTTTTTTAAGTTTTTGATGAAATTGGTGCGAAGAACCCCCAATTCTTTGTTTAGGGTGGGGGCAGATGCTTCTAGTAGGATAAGAAATTTGATGTGGACAACAGGGGCTAGTAGGTTGAAGTTTTTGTGATGTTGTGACGTTCAGTACCACACATACGACATGCCTTTTAGCTTGCTTGGTGGGGTTAACAACCATTTCGAGAGCATACTGCTAGGAAGAATGTTGCATAGTGATAAACAAGTTGAAAGCTTCAAAAGTTGTCGTTTCGGATATAGTCATGTGTTCTCCCGTTGGGATCTCGGGTGACGGGTTTTACCTAAGAACACGTTGGCAGACACGGTGTATCGATGGTGCAAGTGTCACGTCTTAATAAGAAAGCAAAAGGAAGTTTGGAAGCTCTGTTTGGCAACCCCACCATGCTCCTCTCCTTCCACAGGGCGGAACAAGTGCTACAATAGTACGGGCTGAGGGAGTCCAGGACTAAGGGGTCCTCTGGTGTCCGGGCTATTTGTTATGGGCTGAACTTATGGGCCGTGAAGATATAAGGGAGAAGACCTTTCCCCGTGTCCGGATGGGACTCTCCTTCGCGTGGATGGCAAGCCTAGCGTTCAGATGTATTATTTCCTTTCTCCATAAACCGACTCTGTACAACCTCAGACCCCTCCGGTGTCTATATAAACCGGAGGGTTTAGTCTATAGGGGCCAAGACAAATCACATAGACTAGACATCTAGGGTCTAGCCATTGCGACCTCGAGGTAGATCAACTCTTATAACCCCTATACTCATCAAATACAATCAAGCAGGACGTAGGGTTTTACCTCCATTAAGAGGGCCCGAACCTGGGTAAACATTGTGTCACCCTCGTCTCCTGTTTCCTTCGATCCACAGACGCACAGTTCAGGACCCCCTACCCGAGATCGGCCGGTTTTGATACCGACATTGGTGCTTTCATTGGGAGTTCCACTGTGCCGTCAACAGAGGATGGATGGCTCGTTCAATCATCATCAATGATGCCGTTTTCGGGGAAATTTTCCTCCCCGGCCAGATTTTTGTGTTTGGCGGCTTCATTCTGCGTGCCAACTCAATTGGCCACCTCAAACATATCGACAGCTACGCCCCTGGTCATCAGATCAGTTTCAGGAACATAAACCATGTCGCTGATATCCGAGGAGATTTGATCTTCGGAGGGTTCGCGGCCCCGATCACCACTCTGGCCTTAGATCCGGAGCAAATTTCCAGGTCCGAACATGGGAGTTTGAAGCCCGCCGGACTCTCAGCTATGAAACTCACAATCGGGGATCCGGAGCTGACTTTGTCTTCGGCTAGCCCGGAGTCAGGATGGGTCCCCCCCGTTATGGAAAGACCAGACTCACCCCCGGATTCTAACTCCGAACTGTCGAAGCCCACGCTCAGCAAGCATGGCCAAGAGGCCTTTGCCCTGGCCAGCCCCGCGGACTCTCGTTTCCCCGTCCAACCCTCGGTCTTAAACGAGGCTCTAGACTTGATGCGGTCCCTCGCCATCACAGAGGAATCACCTCCGAACTATGTCGAGCCCGGACTAGGGGCTGAAAACAGGGAATTTTACGTCCCACCCACCACCCACTTCATAGC
The DNA here is from genome assembly GCF_003073215.2 of Triticum urartu. Classification (NCBI taxonomy): domain Eukaryota; kingdom Viridiplantae; phylum Streptophyta; class Magnoliopsida; order Poales; family Poaceae; genus Triticum; species Triticum urartu. Next base: position 705,087,271 of record NC_053028.1, read on the forward strand.
CACTATTGAGGACTTAACCGATATGCTGGATTACACCTCCGAAGACACCGATGGCTTGGACGGCGATGCCGGAGACGCACAAGGCCAAGACCCGCTGTTTACCAGACGTTGGACGACCACCTCCACATACGATGTGTACATGGTGGACACACCCAAGGAGGATGACGGTGCTGGCAGCAAAGATTCGGGGGAGGAAAAGCCCGATGAGGCACTGCTGAAGTGTCGACAGCGACGCCGCTCAAAATCGCGTCGTGGCAAAGACAATAATACTGGTACCGGATACGATAACACTCCAGAGGACATCGAAGACCCTGAAGCCCCCGTCGAGCCCACATCCGAACAGTATGATGTGGAGGAGAGGCAAGTTAACCCCGACGATACAGTCAGGAACGAGGATTCGGAAGATAGTAACTATCTACCACTCTCCGAGGACGACGTTAGCCTCGGCAACGAAGATTTCATCGTACCAGCGGAACCCCTTGAGCAGGAGCGCTTTAAGCGCCAACTAATCGCCACAGCAAGAAGCCTAAAAAAAGCAGCAGCAGCGGCTCCAAGCTGAACATGATACACTCAACGACGGATGGACTCAGGTCCTAGCTGCCGAAGAATATGGACTTCAACACCCAACAAAAACTTATCCGAATCGTCGGCTACTGCCACAATTCGACGACGAGGCTGTCAAGCCAATCCTATCGAAAGATGATCGCGCTGATGAACCAGACCGGCCTCCACGTGGGCGAGACAAAGAGGCCACCCACGCCGAACACCAACCCGCACCACCTCGCCGTACGGGCAGAGAGACATCGGCTCCAGGATACACCTACGACTTACGACAAGACCTAAATAATAGAGCAGGACAAACAAGATCAATCTACAGATCAAGGCGACGCGCCCCAACACGAGAAGACGACTGTCATGCTTGGCCTGACAGGCATAACCTCACCAGGGCCAAAAACCGCATACAGAGTTCATCCGAACATCATCTTCACGTCGCCCGATACAGAGGCCCCGCACACCCCTTATGCTTCACTAATGAGGTCATGGAGCACCAGTTCCTAGAAGGGTTTAAACCCGTGAACATTGAATCATACGATGGAATGATAGATCCCATGGTATGGATTGAGGATTTTCTTCTCCATATCCACATGGCCCGCGGGGACGATCTCCACGCCATCAGGTACCTTCCCTTGAAAATAAAAGTACCAGCACAGCACTCGCTAAACAGCCTCCTAGAGAATTCAATTGGTAGCTGGGAAGACCTGGAGGACGCCTTTAGAGACAACTTCCAAGGTACCTACGTCTGGCCTCCGGACGCCGATGACCTTATTCACATAGTCCAGCAACCCAGAGAGTAAGCTCAGAAACGCTGGACCATGTTCTTAACTAAAAAGAACCAAATTGTTGATTGTCCGGATGCCGAAGCCCTCGCGGCCTTTAAACGCAACATCAGTGACGAGTGGCTTACCCGACACCTCGACCCAGAAAAACCGAAGTCCATGGCAGCCCTCACCGCACTTATGACCCACTTTTGTGTGGGTGAAGATAGCTGGCTAGCTCGTAAAAGCAACAGCACCAGTGACACTGGCACCTCCGAAGCCAGAGATGGCAACGGCAGGCTGATACGTCCATTTTGCATCATGCTTTTATATCGATATTTAATGCATTATGGGATGTTATTACACATTATGTCACAATACTTATGCCTACTCTCTATTATTTTACAAGGTTTACATGAAGAGGGGGAATGCCGGCAGCTGGAATTGTGGGCTGGAAAAGGAGAAAATATTAGAGACCTATTCTGCACATCTCCAAAAGTCCTGAAACTTCACAGGAGCACGTTTCAGAATATATAAAAAATATTGGGCGAAAGAAGTACCAGAGGGGGCCACCCACCATCCACAAGGGTGGGGGCGCGCCCTACCCCCTGGGCGCGCCCCCTGCCTCGTGGGCCCCCTGGCAGCACTCTGATGCCTATCTTTGGCTATATGGAGTCTTTCGTCGAGGAAAAAATCGTAAGCAAGCTCACAGGATGAAACTCCTCCACCACGAGGCGAAACCTTGGAGGAACCAATCTAGGGCTTCGACGGAGCTATTCTACCGGGGATACTTCCCTCCGGGAGGGGGAAATCATCACCATCGATCCTCTCAATGGGAGGGGGTCAATCTCCATCAACATCTTCACCAACACCATCTCCTCTCAAACCCTAGTTCATCTCTTGTATCCAATCTTTGCCCCAAAGCCTCATATTGGTACCCGTGGGTTGCTAGTAGTGTTGATTACTCCTTGTAGTTGATGCTAGTTGGTTTACTTGGTGGAAGATCATATGTTCAGATCCATTATGCATATTAATACCTCCCTGATTATGAACATGAATATGTTTTTTGAGCAGTTCCGTTTCTTCCCGAGGACATGGGAGAAGTCTTGCTATAAGTAGTCATGTGAATTTGGTATTCGTTCGATATTTTGATGAGATGTATGTTGTCTTTCCTCTAGTGGTGTCATGTGAATGTCTACTACATGAAAATTCACCATTGTTTGGGCCTAGGGGAAGGCATTGAGAAGTAATAAGTAGATGATGGGTTGCTAGAGTGACAGAAGCTTAAACCCTAGTTTATGAGTTGCTTCGTAAGGGGTTGATTTGGAGCCATATGTTTCATGCTATGGTTAGGTTTACCTTAATACTTTTGTTGTAGTTGCGAATGCTTGCAATAGGGGTTAATCATAAGTGGGATGCTTGTCCAAGTAAGGAAAGTACCCAAGCACCGGTCCACCCACATATCAAATTATCAAAGTACCCAACGCGAATCATATGAACGTGATGAATACTAGCTTGACGATAATTCCCATGTGTCCTCAGGAGCGCTTTCCTTTATATAAGAGTTTGTCCAGGCTTGTCCTTTGCTACAAAAAGGATTGGGACATCTTGCTGCACCTTATTTACTTTTATTACTTGTTACTCGTTACAAATTACCTTATCACAAAACTATCTGTTACCGATAATTTCAGTGCTTGCAGAGAATACCTTGCTGAAAACCGCTTATCATTTCCTTCTGCTATGATAGATCCCCCCTACTTGTGGGTCATCAAGACTCTTTTCTGGCGCCGTTGCCGGGGAGTGAAGCGCCTTTGGTAGGTGGACGTTGGTAAGGAAAAATTTATATAGTGTGCTGAAATTTACTGTCACTTGTTACTATGGAACATAATCCTTTGAGGGGCTTGTTCGGGGTATATTCACCCCGACCAGTAGAGCAAATAGTTGGTCCTCAACCTACTGAACCTACTGAAAATGTTTACTTTGAAATTCCTTTGGGTATGATAGAGAAACTGCTAGCTAATCCTTTCACAGGTGATGGAACATTACATCCCGATTTGCACCTAATCTATGTGGATGAAGTTTGTGGATTATTTAAGCTTGCAGGTATGCCTGAGGATGTTATCAAGAAGAAGGTCTTCCCTTTATATTTGAAGGGAAAGGCATTGACATGGTTTAGGCTATGTGATGATATGGGCTCATGGAACTACAACCGATTGAAATTGGAATTTCATCGGAAGTTTTATCTTATGCATCGTGTTCATCGTGATCGCAATTATATACATAATTTTTGGCCTCGCGAAGGAGAAAGCATCGCTCAAGCTTGGGGGAGGCTTAAGTCAATGTTATATTCATGCCCCAATCATGAGCTCTCAATAGAAATTATTATTCAAAATTTTTATGCTCGACTTTCTCTCGATAATCGCACCATGCTCGATACTTCTTGTACTGCTTCTTTTATGTTGAAGACTATTGAATTCAAATGGGATTTATTGGAAAGAATTAAATGCAACTCTGAAGATTGGGACCTCGACGAAGGTAAGGAGTCAGATATAACACCTAAGTTTGATTGTGTTAAATCCTTTATGGATACCGATGCTTTCCATGAATTTAGCACTAAATATGGACTTGACTCTGAGATAGTAGCTTCTTTCTGTGAATCCTTTGCTACTCATGTTGATCTCCCTAAGGAGAAGTGGTTTTAATATAATCCTCCCATTGAAGTAAAAGTAGATGCACCTAATAAAGTTGAAGAAAAGACTATCACTTATAATGATCATGTTGTTCCTACTGCTTATATTGAGAAACCACCTTTCCCTATTAGAGTAAAGGATCATGCTAAAGCTTCAACTGTGGTTCATAAGAGTAATACTAGAACACCTACTCCCTCTGAACAAATTAAACTTGAACCTAGTATTGCTATGGTTAAAGATCTCTTAGCCGATAATATTGATGGGCATGTTATTTACTTCTGTGATGAAGCTGCAAGAATTGCTAGACCCGATACTAAAAATAAACATAGACCTGTTGTAGGCATGCCTATTATTTCTATTAAAATAGGAGATCATTGCTATCATGGCTTATGTGATATGGGTGGTAGTGCAAGTGCATACCTCATTCCTTATATAAAGAAATTATGCATCATATTGCACCCGCTGAGATAGAGGAAATTGATGTTACAGTTAAGCTTGCCAATAGAGACACTATTTCACCAGTGGGGATTGTTAGAGATGTTGAAGTATTGTGTGGGAAAGTTAAATATCCTGCTGATTTTCGTGTTCTTGGTTCCCCACAAGATAACTTTTGTCCCATTATATTTGGTAGACCCTTCTTGAATATATACTGTTAATGCTAAGATAGACTGCAATAAGGATATTGTTTCTGTTGGTTTAGGGGATATATCTCATGAGTTTAATTTTGCTAAATTTCGTAGACAACCCCATGATAAATAATTGCCTAGTAAAGATGAAATTATTGGTCTTGCTTCTATTGTCGTGCCTCCTAATGATCCTTTAGAACAATATTTGCTAGACCATGAAAATGATATGTTTATGAATGAAAAAAGGTAAATAGATGAAGTATTCTTTAAACAGGGACCTATTTTGAAACACAACTTGCCTGTTGAAATTTTAGGGGATCCTCCTCCACCCAAGGGTGACCCCGTGTTTGAGCTTAAACCTTTACGTTATAGTCTTAAGTATGCTTATCTTGATGAGAAAGAGATATATCCTGTTATTATTAGTGCTAACCTTTCAGAGCATGAAGAAAAGAAATTATTGAAAACTCTGAAGAAGCACTGTGCTGCTATTGGATATACTCTTGATGATTTTAAGAGCATTAGTCCCAGTCTATGCCAGCACAAAATAAAATTGGAGAAACACGCGAAACCGGTTGTTGATCACCAACGACGGTTAAATCCTAAGATGAAAGAAGTGGTAAGAAAAGAAATACTAAATCTTCTGGAGGCAGGTATAATTTATCCCATTGTTGATAGTCAGTGGGTAAGTCCTGTCCATTGTGTCCCTAAGAAGGGAGGTATTACTGTTGTTCCTAATGATAAAGATGAATTGATCCCACAAAGAATTGTTACAGGTTATAGAATTGTAATTGATTTCCACAAATTAAATAAAGCTACTAAAAAGGATCATTACCCTTTACCTTCTATTGATCAAATGCTAGAAAGACTGTCCAAACATACACATTTTGGCTTTTAGATGGTTATTCTGGTTTCTCTCAAATATCTATGTCAAAAGAGGATCAAGAAAACACAACTTTTACTTGCCCTTTCGGGACCTTTGCTTATAGATGTATGCCTTTTGGTTTATGTAATGCACCTGCTAGCATTCAAAGATGTATGACTGCTATATTCTCTGACTTTTGTGAAAAGATCGTTGAGGTTTTCATGGATGAATAGTAATTTATTTTTGGAAATTTTGAAAAAAAATATCAAAATGTTTGAATATGATGATGCAGTATGTTCTTAAACGTTCGTGCTGGTCATTGGTATGCAAGACCAGTTTATTCGACTGGCCAGCACCCAATGGTCAAGTTTTTAGGTCGTGAGTTTGATTCTTCAACTTGTCTTTTTTTTGGATTTATGCTCGTGCCTTACAAACACATGTCCTTTTGGTGCCTGCCAGTGGCTGGCCCAAACGTGAAATATTGTGCGTCCCATGTGCTATTTGACGATAAAAGAGTATGCTCTCTTTGCTATAATTGAAAGAAATTGTGGGCACAAACCAATAAAAGATAATATTTGAAGAAGTACCACCCGAGTGTGTGGCAGGAAGCCTAAGTAGGCAATGGCCGATATACGATTATCTCCCTTAGCAAAAACATGGCCGATACATAATTATCGCCCTGAGAAAAATAAATGGCCGATGGAGTGTTGATATCGTCCTTAGAACAAACACTATGCATATTATTTTTCAGCGTGCAAGCTTTGCCGAAAAACAGGGGGGCATGTGTTGACACCTGATTTTGGCAAGATACAGATTGCAATTAAGATGTTCTCGAGTGAACGGGTTTTCAGCATGAAAATATTCACGTCGCCGAGTGGAACCACTTTGATGTTTTGGTTATATTCATTCGACTTTATCTTACGGACCGAAACTATACTCCGAGTGGCATAATTCAATGTTCCGAGTGGTTTTTGGCCAATCACGTCTTCAAGATGACCTCGGATGAAGGAGCACTCTTAAGGAATTGTCTTCGTCTCGTCGAGGCAATCAATTTTGATATATAAATCATCTCAATCCGAGTTCATATGCAAAAGTTAGAGGCAACATACTGCAGACCAAACCTCAACGGAAATATGGCGCGAGGTGTCAGACACTTGTCTGATAGGTTGCGCGAGTAATTAGGCCATCAAGACGGCCTTTAATCAAAAAACCTTCAACATGAAAAAGTTTTGTCTTGTCGAGCCGGTCGTTTTTCATATAAAATTTGTCTCAATCCGAGGTCGTATGCAACCTGGAGAGGCAAATCAAGATCGGGCTGTGTTTTCAGTCGGCAAATCCGAGTGAAAAGTTTACCATCCGAGTGAAAACCTACCGGTCGAGTAAAAGGTCGAGTGGAAAACTTATCGATCGAGTAAAAGATTGGCTTCCGAGTGAAAATATAGTAATCTGAGTGAAATTATCATCCGAGTGAAGTTATTCCGAGTGAAAAGATTACCATCGGAATGAAAACTTGACGTTCAAGTAAGATATTGCCTTCCGAGCGAAATATAGTCATCCGAGTGAAAGTTTGTCTTCCGAGTGAAATTATAGGCATCCGAGTGAAATATTGTCTTCCGAGTGAAAGACTCCAACATCCGAGTTAAAAGGTCCAGTCGGATGAAAAACTCTAATATCCGAGTGGATGAGCTCGGATCCGAGTGAAACTGAAGATGTGCCCGAAAGGTAATTCAGATGACCTCGGATGGAAACGTGATCAACACGGAAGTTGTGCGCATCGTCAAAACGGTAAACTTTCGTTTTGGAGTCATTATCATATGAGATAGTATACGGCCTGTAAGTTCACTATGAGACTCGGATAATCCAGTCCGTTACATGACCGAGTTCGACTGGATATTAAAGATGGCTTCATAGAATATTCAAGATGGTCTTATTTGGAAAAGTGTTCAACATAAGGATTGTTCGTCTCGTCGAGGTGCACAAGGTTCATATTTGGGCCATCTTGATCAGAGGTCATATGCAAGCTCGGCGGCCCGCGCAAGGAGGAAGACAGAAGTTGGGCCAGATTCAGACTGAATCCAAGTTGGAATAGAACTAGGACTCTAGGACGTGAATTGATGTAATTTTTTGTAAGGAAAGCCTAGATGAATCCTTTGCTTGTACGGGAAGTCCAGCCGCCTCTTATATATGTTGGGGGTCATGGCCGATTGAACAACACACAATTGAACAAATCAATATACTACTTTTTCATCTACGTTTTATCTCTCCACCGTTTTTCTATCTCGTTGTTCGTTGTTCTTCGTATTTTAGAGCTGCGAACCCCGAGGCTCTAGGGGCGAGCGAATCGACCTAGGGCAGCCCATAGGCGCCGCACTCCCTGATGGGGTCCCTCCCGAGGGTGTGGGGTTTTCGGGTCTGCAAAAGCGTCTGTCGACTGTCTTGCTTATCGCGCTGTCGGTCGGGTCTCCTTCGACATGAGCTGCGGTGCATCACCCCCGGCGTCGAGGGTACACGTGACGTGTTCGTGTGTCAACATGGGCCTTTAGTTGGGCCGGCCCATTTAAACTTGTTGGGCCGTGCCACGTGTCGACGTATCATAGGCGCCTTCTGTCCAGTGAGTGGATGACATCTGTCCCGACGATGAGCCGACACGTGTTTCCTCTAGCCAATGATGATTTTACACGTGGAAAACCCCCATTTGTCGGGGCTGTTAACGGGTTATCGGATCCAAAACCCGACCCGATAGCTTAACGGCATTGCATTACGGTGGATGTCATGTGTCGGTCACCCTTGACGAAAGCACTTCTGTGACGCGCGATTTATCGTCATGGAAGTGGACACTTCCATGTTGATAATTTTGGTAATGTCATGGAACACTTCTATGACAGCACAGGTATGACTATCTTGATTGTGTCATAAATTTGTCATGGATGTACATGCATGACAAAAAAAAGTGACCTACTGTGACAGACATGTATCATCATGGAAGTGTATTTTTTTGTAGTGAGTGCAAGTTCTCTCAACAATAATAACATAATTGGATCACATAACTATCCCTCAACATGCAACAAAGAGTCACTCCAAAGTCACTAATAGCGGAGAACAAACGAAGAGATTATGGTAGGGTACGAAACCACCTCAAAGTTATTCTTTCCAATCAATCCATTGGGCTATTCCTATAAGTGTCACAAACAACCCTAGAGTTCGTACTAGAATAACACCTTAAGACACAAATCAACCAAAACCCTAATGTCACCTAGATACTCCAATGTCACCTCAAGTATCCGTGGGTATGATTATACGATATGCATCACACAATCTCAGATTCATCTATTCAACCAACACATAGAACCTCAAAGAGTGCCCCAAAGTTTCTACCGGAGAGTCAAGACGAAAACGTGTGCCAACCCCTATGCATAGGTTCATGGGCAGAACCCGCAAGTTGATCACCATAACATACATCGAGTGAATCAATAGAATACCCCATTGTCACCACGGGTATCCCACGCAAGACATACATCAAGTGTTCTCAAATCCTTAAAGACTCAATCCGATAAGATAACTTCAAAGGGAAAACTCAATCCATTACAAGAGAGTAGAGGGGGAGAAACATCATAAGATCCCACTATAATAGCAAAGCTCACGATACATCAAGATTGTATCACCTCAAGACACGAGAGAGAGAGAGAGATCAAACACATAGCTACTGGTACATACCCTCAGCCCCGAGGGAGAACTACTCCCTCCTCGTCATGGAGAGCGCTGGGATGATGAAGATGGCCAGCGGAGAGGGATTCCCCTTGCGGCAGGGTGCCGGAACAGGTCTAGATTGTTTTTCGGTGGCTACGAAGGCTTGTGGCGGCGGAACTCCCGATCTATTCTGCTCCCCGAAGTTTTTAGGGTATATGGGTATATATGGGAGGAAGAAGTACGTCGGTGGACCTCCGGGCTGTCCACGAGGCAGGGGGCGCGCCCAGGGGGGTGGGCACGCCCCCACCCTCGTCGGCAGCCCCGGACTCTCCTGGTCCATCTCCGGTACTCCGTGCACTTCTTTTGGTCCAAAATTAAGTTTCGTGAAGTTTCAGGTCAATTGGACTCCGTTTGATTTTCCTTTTCTGTGATACTCTAAAACAAGGAAAAAACAGAAACTGGCACTGGGATCTGGGTTAATAGGTTAGTCCCAAAAATAATATAAAAGTGTAAAATAAAGCCCATAAGCATCCAAAACAGATAATATAATAGCATGGAACAATCAAAAATTATAGATACGTTGGAGACGTATCAGGACTCTCCTTTGCGTGGAAGGCAAGCTTGGTGATTCGGATATGTAGATCTCCTCCCTTTTAACCGACTCTGTGTAACCCTAGCCCCTCCGGTGTCTATATAAACCGGAGGGTTTTAGTCCGTAGTTCAACAACAATCATTCCTTAGGCTAGCTTCTAGGGTTTAGCCTCTCCGATCTCGTGGTAGATCAACTCTTGTAATACTCATATCATCAAGATCAATCAAGCAGGAAGTCGGGTATTACCTCCATCGTGAGGGCCCGAACCTGGGTAAACATTATGTCCCCTGCCTCCTGTTACCATCCGCCTTAGACGCACAATTCGGGACCCCCTGCCCGAGATCCGCCGGTTTTGACACCGACAATAACCCACAAGTATAGGGGATCAATTGTAGCCTCTTTCGATAAGTAAGAGTGTCGAACCCAACGAGGAGCTAAAGGTAGAACAAATATTCCGTCAAGTTTTATCGACCACCGATACAACTCTACGCACGCTTGACGTTCGCTTTACCTAGAACAAGTATAAAACTAGAAGTACTTTGTAGGTGTTTTTGGATAGGTTTGCAAGATAATAAAGAGAGCGTAAATAAAAATTAGCGGCTTTTTAGATAAAGAAACAATAAAGTTAGTATAGAGAGTGTGGAAAAGTGGTGATAGGAGTTGCGAAATTGTCCCTAAGCAATTGACTACTTTACTAGACCGATAGCAAGTTTTATGTGGGAGAGGCCACTGCTAGCATGTCATCCCTGACTTGGAATTCTATGCACTTATGATTCGAACTATTAGCAAGCATCCGCAACTACTAACGTTCATTAAGGTAAAACCTAACCATAGCATTAATATATATTGGTCCCCCTTCAATCCCGTATGCATCAATTTCTATGCTAGGTTGAAGCTTCTGTCACTCATGCCCTCCAATACATAGTCCTATCAACATAAAACTAACCATATGGTGTGATCCACGCACGCGCTCATATGATGGGCACCAAAGGACAGCAACGTAACCACAAGCAAATTAAACCAATCATAGCAATTCACCAATTACTGATAGGACAACGAAAATCTACTCAGACATCATAGGATGGCAACACATCATTGGATAATAATATGAAGCATGAAGCACCATGTTCAAGTAGAGGGTACATCGGGTTGCGGGAGAGTGGACCGATGTAGATAGATGGGGGAAGGTGATGAAGATGTTGGTGAAGATGATGGAGGTGTTGGTGTAGATCGTCGTCACACGATGATGGCCCTGGCGGCGTTCCGGCGCCACCGGGAGAGAGGGGGAGAGAGCCCCCCTTCTTCTTCTTCTTCTTCCTTGACCTTCTCCCTAGATGGGAGAAGGGTTTCCCCTCTGGTCCATGGCCTCCATGGCGGCGGAGGGGCGAGAGCCCCTCCGAGATTTGATTTGTCTCTCTGTCTCTCTCTGTTTCTACGTTCCCTGATTCTTCCCTTTCACCGTTTCCTAAATTCCTGGAGATCCGTAACTCCGATTGGGATGAAATTTGGACACGTTTTTTACCCGGATATTAGCTTTCTTGCGGAGCAAGAAGGGCACCAACCGCATTACGGGGTGGCCACGAGGGCCCAGGGAGCGCCTGACCTCCTGGGGCGCACCCCCCTGCCTCGTGGCCCCCTCGGGCATCGGCTCGCGTTGATTCTTCTTCCAAAAAATCACATATATTCCAAAAAAATCTCCGTCAGTTTTTATCCCATTTGGACTCCGTTTGATATGGATTTTCTGCGAAACAAAAACATGCAACAAACAGGAACTGGCACTGGGCACTGGATCAATATGTTAGTCCCAAAAATAGTATAAAAAGTTGCCAAAAGTATATGAAAGTTGTATAATATTGGCATGGAACAATCAAAAATTATAGATACGACGGAGATGTATCAGCATCCCCAAGCTTAATTCCTGCTCATCCTCGAGTAGGTAAATGATAAAAAACATAATTTGCCTTGAATGGCGGCTTAATGGCCGACAAGGCATGTGGTTTAATAAGGCCGCTTTGTTCTTCGGCTAAAGTAACCGTACTATGATTCTCAGTCCGTAGGGAGTTCTTCTCATGCTCCCCTGTAGAGGTGTGTGTCACATATACCATGTTCACTATTTTTACTTCGGGGGGAAATTGCTTCTGACCCCCGGTATTTGATTGGTGAGTCTCTTCGTCATCGCTATCACCGGGCGGCATCTTCCCCTTGTGTTCGGCGTTGACCTTGTCGGCCTACTTGAAGACCCAACAACTTCTGTTGGTGTGATTAGTTGGTTTATCGGGGTTGCCATGAATCTGGCAGGGCCGATCCAATATCTTGTCTAAATTGGATGGTCCGTCTCTGTTTGCCTTGAATGGCTTTTTCCGTTGACCAGGCTTGGGGCCGGTGAATCCGGCATTGACAACTGTGTCGTGCATTCTTTCATTATCATTGCGACATTTGTGTTTGCTGTGTCGTGGTTTGCCATTGCCGTCTCGGACTTCGGAAGTGCCCAGATCGCTAGCGCTGTTGCTTCTACGAGCGAGCCAGCTGTCTTCTCCCGCGCAAAAGCGGGTCATCAGAGCGGTAAGGGTTGACATGGATTTTGGTTTTTCTTGACCGATGTGGCGGGCGAGCCACTCGTCCCGGACGCTATGTTTGAAGGCTGCTAGGGCTTCCACGTCCGGACAGTCGACAATTTGGTTCTTTCTAACTAAGAAGCTAGTCCAGAGCTTCCTGGCTGACTCTCCAGGCTGCTGGACAATGTGACTTAAGTCATCGGCATCTAGTGGCCGGACATATGTACCTTGGAAGTTGTCACGAAAGGCGTCTTTCAAATCCTCCCAACTGGCAATAGAGATTTCAGGAATACTGTTTAGCTAGTACCGAGCTGGCCCTTTGATTTTTAGTGGGTGGTGTTTGATGGCATGAAGGTCATCTCCGCGGGCCATGTGGATATGGAGAAGGAAATCCTCGATCCATACCGCGGGATCAGTTGTTTCATCATATGATTCGATATTCACGGGTTTAAACCCTTCTGGGAATTCGTGCTCCATTACTTCATCTATGAAGCACAGAGGGTGTGCGGCGCCTATATATTGGGCCACATTGCGTCATAGCTCCGATGGAGTCCGTCTGCGGTTTTCGGCCCAGGTATGACTAGGCTTGTCACATCCGAATAGATAGCTGTCGTCACGTGTCGGGGCACGTCCTCGCGATCCATAGATCGATATCTTATGTCCTGCTCTATTGTCTAGGTCCTGCGGAAGGACATATGTGTGACCACGAGTGGTGTTATCTCTGCCTTTACCGTGAGGTGGGGCGGGCTGGTGTTCGGCTTGAGTTGCCGCTTTGTCCCGACCGCGTGGTGGTCAGTTAGCCACATTTGTGCGGATGGTATGGGCTCCGACGCCTCTTCATCAAACTGAGGTGGCAATTTGCGCTTCGGGTAAATTTTGGCTGGGCGCTTGAGGCCGTATTCTTCGGCTGCTAGGACATCAGTTTGTCTATCGTTGAGCAGATCTTGGTCAGCTTAAAGCTGCCGCTGCTTCTTTTTCAGGCTCCTTCCTGTGGCTATTAGCCGGCACTTAAAGCACTCCTGCTCCTGAGGTTCCTCAGGCATGATAAAATCCTCGCTGCCGAGGCTCACCTCGTCCTTGGAGAGCGGAAGATAATTACTATCCTCCGAGCCTTCGTGCATGGCCTGTTTACCAGGGCGAACTTGCCCATCTTCCAGTTCACCCTGTTCGGAAGTTGGCTGAACGGGGTCTTCATTGTCTTCGGCACCTACCAGAGTGTTATCTTCTCCTGTGCCGTGTTGCTGTCTTTGCTGCGGCGTGACTTAGAGCGGCGCCGCTGACGCCGGTGCTTTGGTTGTATCTCGGGAGGTTTATCCTCAACCGAATCTTCCTTGTCATCACCGCTATTCAATTTTGGTGCATCCACCATGTATACGTCATACGAGGAAGTGGCCGTCTAGCGTACGGTAAACGGCGGGTTTTTGGCCTCTTCTTCTCCGGCATCATCGTCCATGCCATCGATGTTGTCGGAGCCGTAATCGAGCTTGTCGGTTAAGTCTTCGACAGTGGCTATGAAGTGGTCGGTGGGTGGGAAGCGAAATTCTCCGTCATCAGCCTCTAGTTCGAACCGGATACAGTTCGGCTATGAGCTCCCCGCTAAGGGTAGTGCTCTTAACGAGTTTAACACGTCACCCAAAGGCGAGTGCCGGAAGATGTCCGCAAAGCTAAATTCGACGATCAATGATTGATCAATCTTGACGTATGCGGACGCACAAGGTTCGGAACCTGTAGCCGAAGACGAGTCCATGGTTCCGGTGACGTAGATGTCACTTGAAGTTAGGTCTGTGTGTGGCTCCAACACCATTCAGCCTACGGCTTCCACGGCGGGGTTGAGCTTCCCGTCTTCGGATGGCGTGATCTGCTCCGGAACTAGGGCCAGAGCAGCTACAGGTACTATCTCCTGGGCATGGTCCAATGACAGATTTGTGTCATGTTCATCGTGGTGGTAAGGAGCGGCTGCCGTCGTCTTGAATCCATCGAAGATCAAGTCTCCACGGATATCCGTGACATAGTTCAAGCTTCCAAATCTGACGTGATAGCCAGGGGCGTAGCTTTCGATCTGCTCCAGATGGCCAAGCGAGTTGGCCCGCAGTGCGAAGCCGCCGAATACAAAGATCTGTCCGGGGAGGAAAGTTTCCCCTTGGGCAGCATTGTTGTAGATGATTGAAGGAGCCATCAAACCTTTTGACGACAGCATAGTGGAACTCTCAATGAAAACACCAATGTTGGGGTCAAAACCGGCGGTTCTCAGGTAGGGGGTTGCTACCTCTTGAGCACTGCGTTTGTTTTCCCTTGAAGAGGAAAGGGTGATGCTATAAAGTAGCGTAAGTATTCCCCTTGGGTTTTGAGAACCAAGGTATCAATCCAGTAGGAGATCACGCTCAAGTCCCACGCACCTACACAAACAAATAAGAACCTCGCAACCAATGCGAAAAGGGGTTGTCAATCCCTTCACGGTCACTTATGAGAGTGAGATCTGATAGATGTGATAAGATAAGATTTTTGGTATTTTTATGATAAAGAGAAATAAAAGATGCAAAGTAAAATAAAAGGCAATAAAAATAACTAAGTATTGTAAGATTAATATAATGGAAAATAGACCCAGGGGCCATACATTTCACTAGTGGCTTCTCTCAAGAGCATAAGTATTACGGTGGGTAAACGAATTACTCTCGAGCAATTGATAGAATTGAGCATAGTTATGAGAATATCTAGGTATGATCATGTATATAGGCATCACATCCGAGACAAGTAGACCGAAACGATTCTGCATCTACTACTATTACTCCACACATCGACAGCTATCCAGCATGCATCTAGAGTATTAAGTTCAAGAGAACACAGTAATGCTTTAAGGAAGATGACATGATGTACAGGGATAAACTCATGCAATATGATATATACCCCATCTTTTTATCCTCGATGGCAACAATACAATACATATCGGTTCCCTTTCTGTCACTGGGATCAAACACCGCAACATTAAAGCCATAGCTAAGCACTTCTCCCATTGCAAGAAAGATCAATCTAGTAGGACAAACCAAACTGATAATTCGAAGAGACTTGCAAAGATAAACCAATCATACATAAAAGAATTCATAGGAGAATCAAATATTGTTCATAGATAATCTGGATCATAAACCCATGATACGTCTCCAACGTATCTATAATTTTTGATTGTTGCATGCTATTATATTATCTGTTTTGGATGTTTATGGGCTTTATTTTACACTTTTATATTATTTTTGGGACTAACCTATTAACCCAGAGCCCAGTGCCAATTCCTGTTTTTCCCTTGTTTCAGTGTTTCGAAGAAAAGGAATATCAAATGGAGTCCAAACAGAATGAAACCTTTGGGAGAGTTATTTTTGGAAATAAAGCAATCCGGGAGACTTGGAGTGCACGTCAGGGGATCAATGAGGAGAGCACGAGGCAGGGGAGCGCGCCCACCTCCCTGGGCGCGCCCTCCACCCTCATGGGCCCCTCGTGGCTCCCCTGACCGACTTCTTTTGCCTATATATATCCATGACGAGGAGGGAGTACTTCACCCTTGGGGCTGAGGGTATGTACCAGTAGCTATGTGTTTGATCTCTCTCTCTCTCTCGTGTTCTTGAGGTGATACGATCTTGATGTATCGCGAGCTTTGCTATTATAGTTGGATCTTATGATGTTTCTCCCCCTCTACTCTCTTGTAATGGATTGAGTTTTCCCTTTGAAATTATCTTATCGGATTGAGTCTTTAAGGATTTGAGAACACTTGATGTATGTCTTGCGTGGGATACCCGTGGTGACAATGGGGTATTCTATTGATCCACTTGATGTATGTTTTGGTGATCAACTTGCGGGTTCCTCCCATGAACCTATGCATAGGGGTTGGCACACGTTTTCGTCTTGACTCTCCAGTAGAAACTTTGGGGCACTCTTTGAAATACTTTGTGTTGATTTGAATAGATGAATCTGAGATTGTGTGATGCATATCATATAATCATACCCACGGATACTTGAGGTGAGATTGTAGTATCTAGGTGACATTAGGGTTTTGGTTGATTTGTGTCTTAAGGTGTTATTCTAGTACGAACTCTATGATAGATTGAATGGAAAGAATAGCTTCATGTTATTTTACTACGGACTCTTGAATAGATCGATCAGAAAGGATAACTTTGAGGTGGTTTCGTACCCTACCATAATCTCTTCGTTTGTTCTCCGCTATTAGTGACTTTGGAGTGACTCTTTGTTGCATGTTGAGGGATAGTTATATGATCCAATTATGTTATTATTGTTGAGAGAACTTGCACTAGTGAAAGTATGAACCCTAGGCCTTGTTTCAACGCATTGCAATACTGTTTGTGCTCACTTTTATCATTAGTTACCTTGTTGTTTTTATATTTTCAGATTACAAAAACCTTTATCTACCATCCATATACCACTTGTATCACCATCTCTTCGCCGAACTAGTGCACCTATACAATTTACCATTGTATTGGGTGTGTTGGGGACATAAGAGACTCTTTGTTATTTGGTTGCAGGGTTGCTTGAGAGAGACCATCTTCATCCTACGCCTCCTACGGATTGATAAACCTTAGGTCATCCACTTGAGGGAAATTTGCTACTGTCCTACAAACCTCTGCACTTGGAGGCCCAACAACGTCTACAAGAAGAAGGTTGTGTTGTAGACATCAAACCACAATTCATCAGATCTCGACAAACACACCGCAAAAGAAGATTACACCGAATAGATCTCCATGAAAATCAAGGAGAACTTTGTATTGAGATCCAAAGAGAGAGAAGAAGCTATCTAGCTAATAACTATGGGCCTGAAGGTCTGAAGTAAACTACTCACACATCACCGAAGAGGCCATGGAGTTGATGTAGAGGCCCTCCGTGATCAATGCCCCTTCCGATGGAGCTCCGGAAAAGGCCCCGAGATGGGATCTCTTGAGTACAGAAGGTTTCGGCGGTGGAATTAGGTTTTTGTGGTGCTCCTGGATGTTTGGGGGTACGTGGATATATATAGGAGGAAGAAGTACGTCGGTGGATCATGACGGTGCTTTGGAGATGGAGATAAAAAAGCACAAGATGATGATGGCCATATCATATCACTTATTTTGATTGGATGTGATGTTTATCCTTTATGGATCTTATTTTTCTTAGTACGGTGGTAGCATTATAAGATGATCCCTCACTAAATTTCAAGGTATAAGTGTTCTCCCTGAGTATGCACCATTGCTACAGTTCGTCATGCTGAGACACCACGTGATGATCGGGTGTGATAATCTCTACATTCACATATAATGGGTGCAAGCCATTTTTGCACGTGCAAAATATTAGGGTTAAACTTGACGAGCCTAGCATATGCAGATATGGCCTCAGAACACTGAGACCGAAAGGTCGAACTTGAATCATATAGTAGATATGATCAACATAGTGATGTTCACCATTGAAAACTACTCCATCTCACGTGATGATCGGACATGGTTTAGTTGATATGGATCACGTGATCATTTAGATGACTAGAGGGATGTCTATCTAAGTGAGAGTTCTTAAGTAATATGATTAATTGAACTTTAATTTATCATGAACTTAGTACCTGATAGTATTTGCAGGTCTATGTTGTTGTAGATCAATGGCCCGTGCTATCGTTCCCTTGAATTTTAATGCGTTCCTAGAGAAAGCAAAGTTGAAAAATGATGGTAGCAATTACACGGACTGGGTTCGTAACTTGAGGATTATCCTCATTGCTACACAGAAGAATTATGTCCTGGAAGCATCGCTAGGTGCAAAACCCGCATCAGGAGCAACTCCAGATGTTATGAACGTTTGGCAGAGCAAAGCTGATGACTACTCGATAGTTCAGTGTGCCATGCTATATGGCTTAGAATCGGGACTTCAACGACGTTTTGAACATCATGGAGCATATGAGATGTTCCAAGAGTTGAAGTTAATATTTCAAGAAAATTCCCGAATTGCGAGATATGAAGTCTCCAATAAGTTCTATAACTATAAGATGGAGGAGAATAGTTCTGTCAGTGAACATATACTCAGAATGTCTGGGTACCACAACCACTTGACTCAACTGGGAGTTAATCTTCCTGATGATAGTGTCATTGATAGAGTTCTCCAATCACTACCACCAAGCTACAAAAGCTTCATGATGAACTATAATATGCAAGGGATGGATAAGACGATTCCCGAGCTCTTCGCAATGCTAAAGGCTGCAGAGGTAGAAATCAAGAAGGAGCATCAAGTGTTGATGGTTTATAAGACCACCAGTTTCAAGAAAAAGGGCAAAGGGAACAAGGGGAACTTCAAGAAGAACGGCAAACAAGTTGCTGATCAAGTAAAGAAGCCCAAGTCTGGACCTAAGCATGAGACTGAGTGCTTCTACTGGAAAGGGACTGGTCACTGGAAGCGGAGCTGCCCCAAGTATTTGGCGGATAAGAAGGATGGCAAAGTAAAAGGTATATTTGATATACATGTTATTGATGTGCACCTTACTAATGCTCGTAGTAGAGCCTGGGTATTTGATACTGGTTCTGTTGCTTCTATTTGCAACTCAAAACAGGGGCTACGAGTTAAACGAAGATTGGCTAAAGACGAGGTGACGATGCGCGTGGGAAATGGTTCCAAAGTCGATGTGATCGCCGTCGGCACACTACCTCTACATCTACCGTCAGGGTTAGTTTTTGACCTAAATAATTGTTATTTGGTGCCAGCGTTAAGCATGAAAATTATATCTGGATCTTGTTTGATGCCAGACGGTTATTCATTTAAATCAGAGAATAATGGTTGTTCTATTTATATGAGTAATATATGTTATGGTCATGCACCCATGATGAGTGGTCTATTTTTGTTGAATCTCGATAGTAGTGATACACATATTCATAATATTGAAGCCAAAAGATACAAGTTTAATAATGATAGTGCAACT
Source organism: Triticum urartu (assembly GCF_003073215.2). Lineage (NCBI taxonomy): Eukaryota > Viridiplantae > Streptophyta > Magnoliopsida > Poales > Poaceae > Triticum > Triticum urartu. Next base: position 705,106,527 of record NC_053028.1, read on the forward strand.
TATTTGTGGCACTGCCGTTTTGGTCATATTGGTGTAAAGTGCATGAAGAAACTCCATGCCCATGGGCTTTTGGAATCACTTGATGCTTGCGGACCATGCCTCATGGGCAAGATGACTAAGACTCTGTTCTCCGGAACAATGGAGCGAGCAACTGATGTATACGGTCCGATGAGTGTTGAGGCTCGTGGCGGGTATCGTTATTTTCTGACCTTAACAGATGATTTGAGCAGATATGGATATATCTACTTGATGAAACATAAGTCTGAAATATTTGAAAAGTTCAAAGAATTTCAGAGTGAAGTGGAAAATCATCGTAACAAGAAAATAAAGTTTCTACGATCAGATCGTGGAGGCAAATATTTGAGTTATGAGTTTGATCTTCATTTGAAACAATGCGGAAAAGTTTCCAACTCATGCCACCTGGAACACCACAACGTAATGGTGTGTACGAATGTCGTAACCGCACTTTATTAGATATGGTGCGATCTATGATGTCTCTTACTGATGTACCACTATCATTTTGGGGTTATGCTTTAGAGACGGATGTATTCACGTTAAATAGGACACCATCTAAATCCGTTGAGACGACACCATATGAACTATGGTTTGGCAAGCAACCCAAGTTGTCATTTCATAAAGTTTGGGGCTGCGATGCTTATGTGAAAAAGCTTCAACCTGATAAGCTTGAACCCAAATCGGAGAATGTGTCTTCATAGGATACCCAAAGAAGACTGTTGGGTACACCTTCTATCACAGAAACGAAGGCAAGATATTCGTTGCTAAGAATGGATCCTTTCTAGAGAAGGAGTTTCTCTCGAAAGAAGTGAGTGGGAGGAAAGTAGAACTTGATGAGGTAATTGTACCTTCTCCCTTATTGTAAAGTAGTTCATCGCAGAAATCAGTTCCAGTGATTCCTACACTAATCAGTGAGGAAGCTAATCATAATGATCATAAAACTTCTGATCAAGTTACTACTGAACCTCGTAGGTCAACTAGAGTAAGGTTCGCAACAGAGTGGTAAGGTAATCCTGTTCTGGAGGTCATGTTACTTGACCATGACGAACCTATGAACTATGAGGAAGCGATGTTGAGCCCAGATTCCGCAAAATGGCTTATGGCCATGAAATCTGAGATGGGATCCATGTATGAGAACAAAGTGTGGACTTTGGTTGACTTGCCCGATGATCGGCAAGCAATAGAGAATAAATGGATCTCTAAGAAGAAGATTGACGCTGACGGTAATGTTACTATCTACAAAGCTCGACTTGTTCCGGAAGGTTTTCGACAAGTTCAAGGAGTTGACTACGATGAGACCTTCTCACCCGTAGCGATGCTTAAGTCTGTCCGAATCATGTTAGCAATTGCCGCATTTTATGATTATGAAATTTGGCAAATGGATGTCAAAACTTTAAGGATATCTTAAAGAAGAGTTGTATATGATGCAACCAGAAGGTTTTGTCGATCGTAAAGGTGCTAACAAAGTGTGCAAGCTCCAGCGATCCATTTATGGACTGGTGCAAGCCTCTCGGAGTTGGAATATATGCTTTGATAGTGTGATCAAAGCATATGGTTTTATAAAAACTTTTGGAGAAGCCTATATTTACAAGAAAGTGAGTGGAAGCTCTGTACCATTTCTAATATTATATGTGGATAACATATTGTTGATTAGAAATAATATAGAATTTCTGGATAGCATAAAATGATACTTGAATAAGAATTTTTAAATGAAAGACCTCAGTGGAGCTGCTTATATATTGGGCATCAAGATCTATAGAGATAGATCTAGACACTTAATTGGAATTTCACAAAGCACATACCTTGATAAAGTTTTGAAGAAGTTCAAAATGGGTCAGTCAAAGAAAGGGTTCTTGCTTGTGTTACAAGGTGTGAAGTTGAGTCAGACTCAATGCCCGACCACTGCAGAAGATAGAGAGAAAATGAAAGTCATTCCCTATGCCTCGGCCATAGATTCTATCATGTATGCAATGTTGTATACCAGACCTAATGTGTGCCTTGCTATAAGTTTAGCAGGGAGGTACCAAAGTAATCCAGGAGTGGATCACTAGAAATTTGTCAAGAACATCCTGAAATACCTGAAAAGGACTGAGGATATGTTTCCCGTTTATGGAGGTGACAAAGAGCTCATCGTAAATGGTTACGTCGATGCCGTATCGCCCTACATTATATTTATGAATTGGAGCTAGTGCCGTATCGCCCTAGGTTATGACTGTCACATGATGAATATCATCCAACAAGTTACCGATCCAATGCCTATGAATTTATCTTATATTGTTCTTGCTAAGTTATCACTGCTATCGCTACTATTACACTTGCTACAAAATTACTGCTATCAATGTTACCGTTACTATTACTATTGTCACTATTATCAAAACTATCGTATTACTTTGCTACTGATCACGTTGCTACAAATATTTAATCTCCAGGTGTGGTTGACTTCACAACTCAGCTACTAATACCTTCAAACATTCTTTGGCTCCCCTTGTGTCGAATCTATAAATTTGGGTTGAATACTCTACCCTCGAAAACCGTTGTGATCCCCTATACTTGTGGGTTATCAGTGGCACCGTATTATCAAGTAAAGAAGTTGTATCCTCATAAGTATCATGCATAGAAGAAGTGGCATCATCAATAACATCCAACATATCAGAATCAATAGCAGGTGTAGGCGTCACAAGTTTACTCAAAATAGAAGGTGAATCAAGTGCAGAGCTAGATGGCAGTTCCTTACCTCCCCTCGTAGTAGAGGGATAGATCTTGGTTTTGTTATCTTTCAGATTCGTCATAGTGATCAACAAATATAAATCCCAAGTGAATCAGAGAATAGAGTTATGCTCCCTGGCAACGGAGCCAGAAAAAGGTCTTGATAACCCACAAGTACAGGGGATCGCAACCGTTTTTGAGGGTAGAGTATTCAACCCAAATTTATTGATTTGACACAAGGGGAGCCAAAGAATATTCTCAAGTATTACCAACTGAGTTGTCAATTGAACCACACTTGAAAGACTTAATATCTGCAGCAAAGTATTTAGTAGCAAAGTAGTATGGAAGTAACGGTAATGATGGCAAAAGTAACATTAGCAGTTTTATAGCAATTGTAATAGTGGCAACGGAAGTAACTTAGCAACGATCAATATGTGGAAAGCTCGTAGGCAATGGATTAGTGATGAATAATTATGTCGGATGGCATTCATCATGCAACAATTATAACCTAGGGTGACACGGAACTAGCTCTAATTCATCAATATAATGTAGGCATGTATTTTGTATATAGTCATGCGTGCTTATGGAAAAGAACTTGCATGACATCTGTTGTCCTACCCTCCCGTGGCAGCAGGGTCCTAATGGAAACTAAGGGATATTAAGGCCTCCTTTTAATAGAAAACGGGAACAAAGCATTAGCACTTAGTCAATACATGAACTCCCCCAACTACGGTAATCACCGGAAAGAATCACAATTATTGTCACCTTAGGGTATGTGGATCATAACTCATAATAGGTGTCTACAACTTGCAAGATCGCATCAAGAACACAAATATATTCATGAAAACATAATTGGTTCAGATCTGAAATCATGGCACTCGGGCCCTAGTGAGAAGCATTAAGCACAGCAAAGTCATAGCAACATCAATCTCAGAACATAGTGGATACTAGGGATCAAACCCTAACAAAACTAACTCAGTTACATGATAAATCTCATCCAACCCATCAAGCTCCAGCAAGCCTCCAATGGAATTACTCACGCACGACGGTGAGCATCATGAAATTAGTGATCAAGGAAGGTTGGTGATGATGATGGCGACGGATCCCCCTCTCTAGAGCCCCGAACACACTCTAGATCAGCCCTCCCTATGAAGAACGGGAGGCGGTGGCAGCTCTATATCGTAAAACGCGATGAATTCTTCTCTCTAGTTTTTTTTTCTCCCCGAACGTGAATATATAGAGTTGGAGTTGAGATTGGAGGAGGTCCAGGGGACCCACAAGGTAGGGGGCGCGCCCAGGGGGTAGGGCGCACCCCCACCCTTATGGTCTCCTGGTGGGTCCCCTCTGCTTGATTCTTTCATCAGTATTTTTTTATATATTCCAAAAATATTCTCCGTAAGTTCTCAGGTCATTCCGAGAATATTTATTTCTGCAGAAAAATAACACCAAGAGAATTCTGCTGAAATCAGCGTCAGATCGGGTTAGTTACATTCAAATCATGCAAATTAGAGTCCAAAAGAAGGGTAAAAGAGTTTGGAAAAGTAGATACGATGGAGATGTATGCTACCTCTTGAGCACTGCGTTGGTTTTCCCTTGAAGAGGAAACGATGATGCAGTAAAGTAGCATAAGTATTTCCCTCAGTTTTTGAGAACCAAGGTATCAATCCAGTAGGATATCACGCTCAAGTCCCACGCACCTACACAAACAAATAAGAACCTCGCAACCAACGTGATAAAGGGGTTGTCAATCCCTTCACGGTCACTTACGAGAGTGAGATCTGATAGACATGATAAGATAATATTTTTGGTATTTTTATGATAAAGAGAAATAAAAGATGCAAAGTGAAATAAATGGCAGTAGAAATAACTAAGTATTGGAAGATTAATATGATAGAAGATAGACCCGGGGGCCATAGGTTTCACTAGTGGCTTCTCTCAAGAGCATAAGTATTACAGTGGGTAAACGAATTACTGTCGAGCAATTGATAGAATTGAGCATAGTTATGAGAATATCTAGGTATGATCATGTATATAGGCATCGCGTCCGAGACAAGTAGACCAAAATGATTCTGCATCTACAACTACAAAAATTCTTATGTGTGCACGAATCATGGGGAGCTTCTCTAGTTTCTTTAGAACACTCCTTCGCTCATATCATAATATCCTTTATTCATGTAGCTCATAGGATCTTTGGTCTAGTTGGTTCAATTGATACCCGTTGATTTCTTGCTTCAATTGGTACCTTTTGATTGCTTGTTTCTTTCTTTGTTATGTCCTTGTGGCATATCATTCCTTTAGCAATCTTGGTGCCTCAATATAGTTGGTCTTCCTCCAAGTATTACCGTTGGATATGTGTATTCACTAGTAGAAAACAGGGCTATGGTCCAGGCCGGCTCAGCCCATTAGTCCCGGTTCAGTGTAGAACCGGGACTAATGTGGGCATTGGTCCCGGTTCGTGAGCCCAGGGGGCCGGCCGGGCCACGTGGGCCATTGGTCCCGGTTCGTCTGGACCTTTTGGTCCCGGTTGGTGGGACGAACCGGGACCAATGGGCCTCACTCCTGGCCCACCACCATTGGTCCCGGTTGGTGGCCTAAACCGGGACCAAAGGCTCCCCTTTAGTCCCGGTTCTTGCCACAAACCGGGACCAATGAGGTGCCTATATAGGACCAATGAGGTGCCTATATAAATTTTCAGAGTTCATTTGAAATGCTTTCATGTCTTATGGTTCGAAACTTTGATACTTCGAAAGTGATTGTCCATTTTGTACACGAAGTGCATCAAGTTTTTGTCGTAACCCTCTCTACTTTTTGGAACATGCTATGTGGGTGAAATGATGATACCATGCCAACTTTCAACCTTTTCAGAGTTCATTTTGAAATGCTTTCCAATTTCAGAGTCATTTAACTCAAAGAATGAATTAATAGCAAACAGAATGAACTACAAAACTTTTATGAAAATAAAAACAATCAATTAAAATATTATGTTATGATCAACTAAAATAAAACTATAATATTCTTCAATAGCAAAAAGAATATAATTTGTGTGACCTAAAATCAAACTATAAGTATTTAATTGTAAGTATAAATAAAAAATAAATAGCAAAGAAGAAATTCTAATTTATAGTAAAGTTATTCATAAACTAGTGATTCACACAAATTTTTAAAAATTCAAATTTAAACTATTTAAAATTTAAAACTAATGGCACTAACAGAAAGTTTATAATTTTTGTGACCTAAAAGCAAAAAGAAATCACTAAAAAACTGTAAGTATTTAGTTTTAAGTAGAAATAAAAAATAAATAGAAAAAAAATTCTGATTTTATAGTAAAGTTATTCATAAACTAGTGATTCACACAAATTTTTAAAAATTCAAATTTAAACTATTTAAAATTTAAAACTAATGGCACTAATAGAAAATTTATAATTTTGTGACCTAAAAGCAAAAAGAAATCACTAAAAAACTGTAAGTATTTAGTTTTAAGTAGAAATAAAAAATAAATAGAAAAAAAATTCTGATTTTATAGTAAAGTTATTCATAAACTAGTGATTCACACAAATTTTTAAAAATTCAAATTTAAACTATTTAAAATTTAAAACTAATGGCACTAATAGAAAATTTATAATTTTGTGACCTAAAAGCAAAAAGAAATCACTAAAAAACTATAAGTATTTAGTTTTAAGTAGAAATAAAAAAATAAAAAACCAAAAAAATATAGAAATAAAAAAGAAAAAACCAAAAAAATGCCACCTACTGGGCCTCCACGGCCTGAATACGACTAGAAACCCTACATGGGCCAGGATTCAGGCCCGCAGAAGGCCCAATAGGCCCACAGGAAAAGCAGTGTCAAATTAGGCCCATAGACCTGCTGTTCAGAGGAGTTCGAGAGGGAGGAGGCAGCAGAGCTTATAAACTGGTGTTGGTCGCTGTCAACTAGCGATGTGGGACTAAACTTATGGGCGTGGGGCAGCACAAGGGTATTGGTCCCGGTTGGTGCCACCAACCGGGACCAATGGGCTTCGCTTCCCGCCCTTTGGGCTGCCGAAAAGAGGCCATTGGTCTCGGTTTGTGGCACCAACCGGGACTAATGCCCACTCTCTTGTTGAGAAATACACAACTTATGGAGGAACACGATTTATTTTGGCCTTCTAAGCTTTTCGCCCATTTTGGCAATCGATGCCAATGGGGGAGAAGTTTCAGAGAGTTTTGTGGATAAGTTTAGAGAGTTTTTTCTTCTTGCTTTGGTTTTGTACCTAAGCATTTGCATCTCATACACATGCATTATTGGTTGTTGCATTGCATGGTGATAAATAATTCCTTATATAAACTCTCTTGAAAATGATTTTCATCAATTACCAAAATGGGGGAGATTGAAAGGACATGCGGTGCCCCCATGTGTGGTTTTGGTAATTGATGACAATCTCTATGGACTAACGGTTGCCTTGAGTTATATTTGAAGGATTTGTTGAAGTCCATGTGTTGGTTTCAAGGAGTTTATGAGATGGCCAAAGTGCTTTTCAAGGAATTATCCAAAGATTGGTCATGTGTGAGTTGAGATGGCCAAAGTGCTTTTCAAGGAATTATCCAAAAGATTGGTCATGTGTGAGTTGAGCTTATTGCAAGCATGTCTTGAAGAAGAAGATTATGTGATCATTCATGTTTACCTTCAAGACATCATCCAAATGAAGAGAGTTGGAAAGATTCAATGTTGATCAAGACTAAGTCAAGAGTGAAGCAAGTTGATCAACTCACAAAGCGTACAAGAAGTACCGAGAGGGATCAAGTGATCCCATGGTATGGTATGTTTCCATGGTCTTGCGTCAAGAGGAAGATCTCATACAACCCATGGAGGATGACATCAAGTGGTGATCGTCATCACGTTTGCAGTGCGCAAGTTCAAGTGGAGCAACTCGAAGAGAGGCTCACCCATAATGGAGTATGGGGGAGCAATCAAGCTTGAAGCTTGTTGTCCATTGTGGTGTCAATGGAATTGTGAAGATGTGCGAAAGAGTGGCTCACCCATAGTGGAGTATGGGGGAGCAATTAACTAGTCTTAATCGAGCCAACACAATCAAGAAAGGTGGTCCAACTTGAGGAAGTCAAGATCGTCATCATCTACCTCAAGTGGACTATGTGCAAGGCAAAGGTTTGCCCTTGATAGGTTTTCTATTTTACCGGTCTCATACTGGTAGTTGGGAGACCGGGTTGTAGGATCGATTGTCGTACTATCAAGGGGGGCTCTCTAGGGAGTAGCTTGATCGTATCATTAGTCGAGAGCTCAAACCATTGCATCCTTGCATCATCTTTCTTGGTTCTTGTTTGGTTCCATTTGTGAGTCTGAGAGCTTATGGTCATCTTGATGACAAGCTTGAGTTCATCGAAAACGAAGTTCGCATGCATCTTCTATGATGTTTTCGGTGTTGGAGGTTTTACCGGTCTTTCCGAGGAAGGGTTCTCACCATTTTATTATGGTCCTTTTCTCATTTGCTTCTTATTGATTTTTCTCTCAAGATTGTGTTAGCCCTTGTCATTAGCTTTCTAACAAACTTGGTTTCGTTGAATTTGGAGCTCGTATGCGAAAGTTGTGGCTGTTTTGATATTGCCTGTTTTACACAGAGAGGTTGTACCGCCCCATGGAGAGGTTGTACCGCTTGACCGGTACAACCGGTGTTTGGAGCGGTTGTACCGCTCCAGAACTAGTCCGGAGGTTGTACCGGTCATGTACCGCTCTACCACCGGACTGTTCTCTGTTGTGGTGCGGTTGTTGGGCGGTTGTGGGCCGGTTGTACCGCTTATTGCCTGTTACCGGTTGTACCGGTGCTCATAGAGGTTGTACCGCTCCTATGTTATTCTATACATAACGAGCAGATTTGTGGGGACCTATTTAAGGGGGTCTTCTTCCCTAATGGTTCTCTATCTCTGGAGCTTGTTTTTGCCCGCATTGTTGACCTTCTTTGAGCTTGCTAACTCTCACTCCCTCCATGGATTCTTGCTAGTTTTTGAGAGAAAAGAGAGAGGAGATCTAGATCCACATTTCCACCAATCACTTTCTCCTCTATGTGAGGGGAACCCCTTGGATCTAGATCTTGGAGTTCTTGGTGTTCTCCTTCTTGTTCTTCCTCTCATTTTCCTCCCTAGCATTAGTTGCTCTGGTGGGATTTGAGAGAGAAGGACTTGGGCACTCCGTGTGCCCTTGCCATTGCATTTGGTGCATCGGTTTGAGTTCTCCACGGTGATACGTGGATGTGAAGTTTGAGAAGCTTATTACTCTTGGGTGTTTGGGCACCCTAGAGCTTGTTCCTCTTGGGTGCCTTGGCGCCCTAGACGGTTGGTGTTGTTCGGAGCTCAATCATTGTGGTGTAAAGCTCCGGGAAAGCGTCGGGGTCTCCAATTAGGTTGTGGAGATCGCCCCGAGCAATTTGACGGGTACCGGTGACCGCCCCCAAGGGTTGCCAAAGTGTACGGGTTCGGTGACCGCCCCCAAGGGTTGCCATTTGTACGGGTTCGGTGACCGCCCTCAAGGGTCCCTTAGTGGAATCACGACATCTTGCATTGTGCGAGGGCATGAGGAGATTACGGTGGCCCTAGTGGCTTCTTGGGGAGCATTGTGCCTCCACGCCGCTCCAAACGGAGATTAGCATCCGCAAGGGTGTGAACTTCGGGATACATTGTCGTCTCCGCGTGCCTCGGTTATCTATTACCCGAGCTCTTTACTTATGCACTTTACTTTGTGATAGCCATATTGTTTCTTGTCATATATCTTGCTATCACATAGTTGCTTGTCTTGATTAGCATAAGTTGTTGGTGCACATAGGTGAGCCTTATTGTTTTAGGTTTTGTTCTTGACAAATTAACCGCTAGTTTTATTCCACATTTGTTCAAGCCTAAATCGTAATTATTTTAAAACGCCTATTCACCCCCCCCTCTAGGCGACATCCACGATCTTTCATTTGGTATCAGAGCCTCGTCTCTCTTTATTGGGCTTAACCACCTAGAGAGTAAGGATGTCGACTAGGGGTTTAGGATTCTCTGACACTCTTAGTTTTGATGGCACAAATTTTGATGTTTGGGTAATTCGCATGCTTAATCTCTTTAGGGTCATGGACCCAAATTTAGAGCGAATTGTAGATATGGGTTTTTCTCCTCCAAAGGATCCCCAAAGATTATCTTTAGAGGATGAGAAAAACTCTTATCTCAATGCTCAAGCTTCTAATGTTCTTTTTGATGCTTTGAGCAATGTAGTTATATTTCAACTCATGCCGTTCCGGGATGCTCATGAGTTGTGGACGAAGCTTCAAGAAAAATATGGTGTGTCCAAGATTTGTGGGGATGATTATTCTCCCTCCACCTCCAGTCGTATAGTGTTCTCAACTTCTTCTACTTCACCTACATGTGGTTTGCCACAAGGTAATGATATGGTGAGTAGTGTTGGTCATTGCAATGATGATAGTATGCTTATTGTGGATGATCCTTCATCACTATCTTATTGCAATGCTCCTTCTTTGGACTTTAACACTTCAAGCACTCTAAATGTTTCACATGCTTGTGTTAAAAGTTCTTGCATATCTTGTAGAAATTGCTTGCTCAAATCTCATGATGATATGCTTGCTATGTCTTGTTGCCATGATAAAAATGTATCTATTTCCTCGAGTTGTTGCGCTAACAATGTAGAGGAAACCCAACACTCCATGGAACAAGATGTGGTCTTGAACGGTGCTTCAAGGGATCCTACATCATCATCGGTTGCTTTTTGCCTTATGGCCAAGGCTTCAAAGGTATGTCCCACTTTGAATCCCAATATATCTTGTGATAATATTGATGATGGCAAGAGTGATGATGATGTCGATTATGATGAAGAGAATGATGATGTTGCCTCCTTAAAAGTTAAGGGGGAAATAATTTTTAAAGCTCTTCTTAAGAATAAAATTGCTCGTTCCAACTTCATGGAAATCATGTCTATTGCTATTGAGGGCAAGAAATATATTGATGAGTTGGAATCTCGTCTTGAGGAGCATGAGGTCACCATTGATAAAATGGAAGGTCATGAGCGTGATTACGCTACTGAGATTGTGGACCTCTCTCAAGCTCTTCAACTTGAACAAACCACCAAGGAATCTCTTGAGGAGACTGTTGCTCTAGAGTTATCTAGAGTGAAGGAATCTCATGATAGAGCTCTTGAGGTGGCCAATGTTTTTGAAACTAAAAATGCTAAGCTTGAAGTTGCTCATGCTGGACTCCTTGAGGATTTTGAGCACCTCGAAAATGGCTCAAGGGTCATCAAGGGTGAGCTCATCAAACTCACCGAGTCTCATGCTCAACTTGAAGTTTCATATTCAAAAGAGCTTGCCAAGTTGTCTTCTCCTCTTGTTTCTAATGATGATGCTTGTGCCACTAACTCTATCTCTTGTGAAGCATCCATATTGAAGGAGAATGTTGAGCTAAGGGCTCAACTTGAGTTGCTATCTAGCAATTATGGGATGTTGGAAGAAAATCATGTAAAGCTCACAAGCTCTCATGATGATCTTCTAGTATCCCATAATGTGCTAAAGTTAGCTCATGAGGCCATGCTTGCTAAGGTAACATCTAGTGAGCCTCATGTGGATACTAGCACCACTTTTATTCAAAATGCTATATTGCCTTGTGCTAGTCCTCGCAATTCATCCATGCATAACATTGGTACATCTTGTGATGAATTGCTTTCCTTGCCTTGTTGCTCTAAAGATGAATCTTATACTTCCTCTAGTTCTTGTGTTGAGACTAACCATGTAGAGGAAATCAAAGAGCTCAAGGCCCAAGTCACTTCTTTGAAGAAAGACTTGGAAAAGAGTCATGAAGGGAAATTCACACTCAACAATATCTTGAGTGTGCAAAAATCCCCCAATGACAAAGGTGGACTTGGATTCAACTCCAACAAGAAGAAGAAGTCCAAGGTGAACAAAAAGAAGGGCCAAGAACAAGTCAAGAATTCGGCCAAGATTGTTTGCTTCAAGTGAAAAGTAGAAGGGCATCATGTTAGATCTTGCCCATTGAAGAAGAAGCCCATTAGTGACAAGCAACAAGGGAAGCGGCCACAAGTTCACTCTCATTCTCAACCTCAAGTTGAAGAAAGGCCTCTTCCCAAGAAAACTCAAGCAAATGCTTCTCAAGTTGAGAAATCAAGTGAGAAGAAAGTAAAGAGTAGACGTTGCTACCTATGTCGTGAAAAAGGTCACGTCGCTTCTTCATGCACAAATGGTACCTTATCCAACCCTATTCTAATTGATGATATCTATTCTCTTGGGAAGGATAAAGTTGGCAATGTGTTTGCCAAATTTGTTGGTGCTCAAAGTGGTGTCAAGAAAAGAACCATTTGGGTAGCCAAGCCTATTGTGACTAACCTCTTAGGACCCAACTTGGTTGGGGACCAACAAGCTCAAACTTGATCAATAGGTGATATTGGAGGTCATTGGAGACTTGGCTACATTATGAAGAATTAAGGGGACTTCATCATTCTCATTGTCTCAAGCCAAGTCATTCGGATTATCAAGTTTCTATCTTATATCCAATGTTCCTCCTTGTGGTAACTCGTGCTTAAAGTGTCTACATTGATAGTTACTTGCCCCTTTGCATGTTTGGTTTCGTACCTTGCATGTGTTTGTATATGTTGTGCTTCCAACTTGGTTATCTTGAGCAATCAAGTATGTGTGTGTTGGTTTGCACATCATGTACATGTATGTCATGCGTTGAGCCTTTTGCATCTTGTTTTTTTTTCTTAGTTGGCTCTTGTGAGAGATTAATGGAATATCCCATTATGGGGGAGTGATGTGCTTTGTGCACTTCACAATCCTATAAAGGTGGGTACATGGGAAATACCACTTAGTATTGATATTGCAAGCTTATCTAGTCACTATGTGGTATGTCTTCTCATGAGAAATTCAAATTCTAAATAGTCCATTAATTATCTCTTGTTGGATCCTTTAATTGCCTCTTGTCTATCTTTAATTGGTATCACATTATGGGGGAGTAATATGCTATGTGTATATTACTAGCCTAGAAAATGTGTACATTTGAGATATTGTCATCTAGAGTTGATATTGTAAATTATCTTGTTCCTAGGTGGCATGTTAGCTCTACAAGTTGCAATTTGCTTTTTGTTTGGTGTGAAGATGATGTCGGATATCCTTGCTATCTACCACCGGGAATTATTTCCAAATACTTCCTGTCTTTTGACAATTGGTACTCACTTGTGTGGTAGATATTATTGATCATCTTTACATTAGCCTTTGCTTTTATTTGCCCTTTCTCTTGCCAAGGATTGTATCAACTCCCTTTGCCTTCCATACCACTTGTGGATCTTGTTTATTTCTTGATCTTGTCTAGTGTTTGTATAGATATAGTGAAAGTGGTGATCCCATCTTGTGCTTTTTGTATTCAAATGCAAATTCTCCATATTGCACAATGCTTGGGGGAGCTATCCTATTTTTCTATAAAACACTCTTCTTGTGATCCTTATCAAGTGTGTGTCGGTGGAAGGCAAGTCGTTTCTTTTGGGTACTTTGTGCCATCATGAAACTTTGTAGAGAGCTTGGTTTGTTTGGAACCATCCTCTCTTTTGGGGGTTTGATATCCTTTATTTAGTGGGTATCAATGGATATCTCATTCCTTGATGTATCTTTTATTGATATCCTCCAAGTGATGATTTATTCATTTGGTATCTTTTCTTCACTTGGTATTTCTTTTTCTTTTGGTATCGGTTCTTGAAAGTCTTGAGCATGCGCATTAACTTCGTGTAGTATCTTTGGCATGCTTTCTTTCTTTGACCAAATATATAGGGGAAGCTCCACCAAGTCTCAAATTGGATGAGATGTGCATGAAATTTATTTTCGTATCTATGTGCAGATTTTTATGTGGAGTTTGTCCTATGTATTGTCGGTTCTCTAACTCTTTGGTCCCAATGAGTTTGGGTACCATTTTGTTTGTGTTGTTGTTCTAGGAACAATTGGAGATACATTGGAAGCTCGGCTCACTCATAAGGAAGGTGTTGTCATCATGTGCTTATTGGAGTCGAGCTAGGATGATCAATGAACTACTATCTACCTTCAATTGGTATCTACTACATCCTTCCAATGTTAACTCGGTAACAAGTATCTTCATATTCTTCATGCACATATTTCTTGTATCAACCTTGTGTAGGTTGTATCATGGCATGTTATTCATTCATTCTTGTGATACTTGTTTTCTTTCTCAAAGCATCCCAACAATGATCTCTTGTTGCTAGTTGTGATGTCTTTGTTGTTCGTGTGTGGACTTCATTTATATACAATAAGACCATATCTAGCCATGATCTATGCTTCCAAGAAAATATCTTATTGGTATATGTATGACCTCCCTTTGGATATCTTGTTCCTCGTGTTGTAACTATTTCGGGTGTACATCCTTCTTTGTAGATATATATCATCATGATTTCGTCTACCTAGAATCTTATACACTTGAGAGAAGTTACATATCTAGTTGATATCCTTTCTTTCACGGCCACCTTGTCTTTCTTATGTTATTTCTTTGGTGGCTCCGTGAAAGCTTTTGCCTTGAGTGCGTGTCTTCTATCGTTGCATCTTGATGCACTCTTGTGTGTGGTGAAGATTATTTTCCTCATGCTTATCTTTACGAGGCTTTCGCCATCTTAATTGGTATCCCTCGTCTTGATGAGGCTTTCATCTTCTATCTTCACCACGGGTTGTCACAAGCATAGGTTCTTAATATGCTTATTAGTAAGCTTGTGAACCCATTTGCTAGTTGTGTGTGGGAATGATAGGCCTTGCACCGTGTGCCTCGTTCTTTCAAGACTTTATTGATGCCTAATGCTCATCCGTACATTAGTCTTCTCAAGTGCATTGCCTTGACTCACACACATCATTTTGGTTGAGCCCTTTCTTAAGTTGCCTCTTTTATTACTTGTTGCTCAACCATGTGTGTGTTGCAAGTACTAGGCTTTGTTTCCTATATGCTCACTTGCACTTATTGTAAGTTTCTATTGATTTTGGGGGAGCTGTGATCCTATTTTGTGCACTTTGTATCCAAATACAAAAATTCTTATGTGTGCACAAATCATGGGGAGCTTCTCTAGTTTCTTTAGAACACTCCTTCGCTCATATCATAATATCCTTTATTCATGTAGCTCGTAGGATCTTTGGTCTAGTTGGTTCAATTGATACCCGTTGATTGCTTGCTTCAATTGGTACCTTTTGATTGCTTATTTCATTCTTTGTTATGTCCTTGTGGCATATCATTCCTTTAGCAATCTTGGTGCCTCAATATAGTTGGTCTTCGTCCAAGTATTACCGTTGGATATGTGTATTGCATTCCACTCTCTTGTTGAGAAATACACAACTTATGGAGGAACACAATTTATTTTAGCCTTCTAAGCTTTTCGCCCATTTTGGCAATCGATGCCAATGGGGGAGAAGTTTCAGAGAGTTTTGTGGATAAGTTTAGAGAGTTTTTTCTTCTTGCTTTGGTTTTGTACCTAAGCATTTGCATCTCATACACATGCATTATTGGTTGTTGCATTGCATGGTGATAAATAATTCCTTATATAAACTCTCCTGAAAATGATTGTCATCAATTACCAAAATGGGGGAGATTGAAAGGACATGCGGTGCCCCCATGTGTGGTTTTGGTAATTGATGACAATCTCTATGGACTAACGGTTGCCTTGAGTTATATTTGAAGGATTTGTTGAAGTCCATGTGTTGGTTTCAAGGAGTTTATGAGATGGCCAAAGTGCTTTTCAAGGAATTATCCAAAGATTGGTCATGTGTGAGTTGAGATGGCCAAAGTGCTTTTAAAAGAATTATCCAAAGATTGGTCATGTGTGAGTTGAGCTTATTGCAAGCATGTCTTGAAGAAGAAGATTGTGTGATCATTCATGTTTACCTTCAAGACATCATCCAAATGAAGAGAGTTGGAAAGATTCAATGTTGATCAAGACTAAGTCAAGAGTGAATCAAGTTGATCAACTCACAAAGCGTACAAGAAGTACCGAGAGGGATCAAGTGATCCCATGGTATGGTATGTTTCCATGGTCTTGCGTCAAGAGGAAGATCTCATACAACCCATGGAGGATGACATCAAGTGGTGATCGTCATCACGTTTGTAGTGTGCAAGTTCAAGTGGAGCAACTCGAAGAGAGGCTCACCCATAATGGATTATGGGGGAGCAATCAAGCTTGAAGCTTGTTGTCCATTGTGGTGTCAATGGAATTGTGAAGATGTGCCAAAGAGTGGCTCACCCATAGTGGAGTATGGGGGAGCAATCAACTAGTCTTCATCGAGCCAACACAATCAAGAAAGGTGGTCCAACTTGAGGAAGTCAAGATCGTCATCATCTAGCTCAAGTGGACTATGTGCAAGGCAAAGGTTTTCCCTTGATAGGTTTTCTATTTTACCGGTCTCATAGTGGTAGTTGGGAGACCGGGTTGTAGGATCGATTGCCGTACTATCAAGGGGGGCTCTCTAGGGAGTAGCTTGATCGTATCATTAGTCAAGAGCTCAAACCATTGCATCCTTGCATCATCTTTCTTGGTTCTTGTTTGGTTCCATTTGTGAGTCTGAGAGCTTATGGTCATCTTGATGACAAGCTTGAGTTCATCGAAAACGAAGTTCGCATGCATCTTCTATGATGTTTTCGGTGTTGGAGGTTTTACCGGTCTTTCCGAGGAAGGGTTCTCACCATTTTATTATGGTCCTTTTCTCATTTGCTTCTTATTGATTTTTCTCTCAAGATTGTGTTAGCCCTTGTCATTAGCTTTCCAACAAACTTGGTTTCGTTGAACTCGGAGCTCGTATGCGAAAGTTGTGGCTGTTTTGATATTGCCTGTTTTACACAGAGAGGTTGTACCGCCCCATGGAGAGGTTGTACCGCTTGACCGGTACAAGCGGTGTTTGGAGCGGTTGTACCGCTCCAGAACTGGTCCGGAGGTTGTACCGGTCATGTATCGCTCTACCACCGGACTGTTCACTGTTGTGGTGCGGTTGTTGGGCGGTTGTGGGCCGGTTGTACCACTTATTGCCTGTTACCGGTTGTACCGGTGCTCATAGAGGTTGTACCGCTCCTATGTTATTCTGTACATAACGGGCAGATTCGTGGGGACCTATTTAAGGGGGTATTCTCCCCCAATGGTTCTCTATCTCTGGAGCTTGTTTTTGCCCCCATTGTTGACCTTCTTTGAGCTTGCTAACTCTCACTCCCTCCATGGATTCTTGCTAGTTTTTGAGGGAAAAGAGAGAGGAGATCTAGATCCACATTTCCACCAATCACTTTCTCCTCTATGTGAGGGGAACCCCTTGGATCTAGATCTTGGAGTTCTTGGTGTTCTCCTTCTTGTTCTTCCTCTCATTTTCCTCCCTAGCATTAGTTGCTCTGGTGGGATTTGAGAGAGAAGGACTTGGGAACTCTGTGTGCCCTTGCCATTGCATTTGGTGCATCGGTTTGAGTTCTCCACGGTGATACGTGGAAGTGAAGTTTGAGAAGCTTATTACTCTTGGGTGTTTGGGCACCCTGGAGCTTGTTCCTCTTGGGTGCCTTGGCACCCTAGACGGTTGGTGTTGCTCGGAGCTCAATCATTGTGGTGTAAAGCTCCGGGCAAGCGTCGGGGTCTCCAATTAGGTTGTGGAGATCGCCCCGAGCAATTTGACGGGTACCGGTGACCGCCCCCAAGGGTTGCCAAAGTGTACGGGTTCGGTGACCGCCCCCAAGGGTTGCCATTTGTACGGGTTCGGTGACCGCCCTCAAGGGTCCCTTAGTGGAATCACGGCATCTTGCATTGTGCGAGGGCGTGAGGAGATTACGGTGGCCCTAGTGGCTTCTTGGGGAGCATTGTGCCTCCACGCCGCTCCAAACGGAGATTAGCATCCACAAGGGTGTGAACTTCGAGATACATCGTCGTCTCCGCGTGCCTCGGTTATCTCTTACCCGAGCTCTTTACTTATGCACTTTACTTTGTGATAGCCATATTGTTTCTTGTCATATATCTTGCTATCACATAGTTGCTTGTCTTGATTAGCATAAGTTGTTGGTGCACATAGGTGAGCCTTATTGTTTTAGATTTTGTGCTTGACAAATTAACCGCTAGTTTTATTCCGCATTTGTTCAAGCCTAAATCGTAATTATTTTAAAACGCCTATTCACCCCCCCCTCTAGGCGACATCCACGATCTTTCAGAAGGTTTCATTCCGTTTGGACTCCGTTTGATATTCCTTTTCTTCGAAACCCTAAAATAGGCAAAAAAAAACAACAATTTGGATTGGGCCTCCTATTAGTAGGTTAGTCCCAAAAATGATATAAAACTGTAAAATAAAGCCCATTAACATCCAACATAGATAATATAATAGCATGGAGCAATCAAAAATTATAGATATGTTGGAGACGTATCAAGCATCCCCAAGCTTAATTCCTGCTCGCCCTCGAGTAGGTAAATGATAAAAGAAGAATGTTTGATGTGGAATGCTTTCTAACATATGTCTCAATGTAATTTTTCTTTATTGTGGCATGAATGTTCAGATCCATAAGATTCAAGATATAAGTTTAATATTGACATAAAAATAATAATACTTCAAGCATACTAACTAAGCAATCATGTCTTCTCAAAATAACATGGCCAAAGTAAGTTATCCCTACAAAATCATATAGTCTGGCTATGCTCCATCTTCACCACACAAAATATTTAAATCGTGCACAACCCCAATGACAAGCCAAGCAATTGTTTCATACTTTTGATGTTCTCAAACTTTTTCAATCTTTACGCAACACATGTGCGTGAGCCATGGATATAGCACTATATGGTGGAATAGAATGGTGGTTGTGGAGAAGACAAAACAGGAGAAGATAGTCTCACATAAACTAGGCGTATCAATGGGCTATGGAGATGCCCATTAATAGATATCAATGTGAGTGAGTAGGGATTGCCATGCAACGGATGCACTAGGGCTATAAGTGTATGAAAGCTCAACAAAAGAAACTAAGTGGGCATGCATCCAACTTGCTTGCTCACAAAGACCTAGGGCAATTTGAGGAAGCCCATCATTGGAATATACAAGCCAAGTTCTATATTGAAAAATTCCCACTAGTATATGAAAGTGATATCATAGGAGACTCTCTATCATGAAGATCATGGTGCTACTTTGAAGCACAAGTGTGGAAAAAGGATAGTAACATTGCCCTTCTCTCTTTTTCTCTCATTTTTTTGTGGGCCTTTTTTATGGCCTTTCTCTTTTTCTTTCATTTTTTCGTCCGGAGTCTCATCCCAACTTGTGGGGGAATCATAGTCTCCATCATCCTTTCCTCACTTGGGACAATGCTCTAATAATGATGATCATCACACTTTTATTTACATACAACTCAAGAATTACAACTCGATACTTAGAACAAAATATGACTCTATGTGAATGCCTCCGGCGGTGTACCGGGATGTGCAATGATGCATGAGTGACATGTATGAAAATTGTGAATGGTGGCTTTGCCACAAATACGATGTCAATTACATGATCATGCAAGCAATATGACAATGATGAAGCGTGTCATAATAACGGAACGATGGAAAGTTGCATGGCAATATATCTCGGAATGGCTATGGAAATGCCATAATAGGTATGTATGGTGGCTGTTTTGAGGAAGGTATATGGTGGGTTTATGGTACCGGCGAAAGTTGCGCGATACTAGAGATGCTAGCAATGGTGGAAGGGTGAGAGTGCGTATAATCCATGGACTCAACATTAGTCATAAAGAACTCACATACTTATTGCAAAAATCTACAAGTTATCAAATAAAAGTATTACGCGCATGCTCCTAGGGGGATAGATTGGTAGGAAAAGACCATCTCTCGTCCCCGACCGCCACTCATAAGGAAGACAATCAATAAATAAATCATGCTCCGACTTCGTCACATAACGGTTCACCATACATGCATGCTACGGGAATCACAAACTTTAACACAAGTATTTCTCAAATTGACAACTACTCAACTAGCATGACTCTAATATCACCATCTCCATATCTCAAAACAATTATCAAGTATCAAACTTCTCATAGTATTCAATGCACTTGTATGAAAGTTTTTATTATTGCCATGTTGTTGTAAAGGACTCTCAAAATAATATAAGTGAAGCATGCGAGATCAATTACTTCTATAAAATAAAACCACCACCGTGCTCTAAAAGATATAAGTGAAGAACTAGAGCAAAAACCATATAGCTCAAAAGATATAAGTGAAGCACATGGAGTAAAAAATTATATAACTCAAAAGATATAAGTGAAGCACATAGAGTATTCTAATAAATTTCAAATCATGTGAGTCTCTCTCAAAAGGTGTGTACAGCAAGGATGATTGTGGTAAAATAAAAATAAAAGACTCAAATCATACAAGACGCTCCAAGCAAAACACATATGATGTGGTGAATAAAAATATAGCTCCAAGTAAAGTTACTTATAGACGAAGACGAAAGAGGGGATGCCTTCCGGGGCATCCCCAAGCTTAGGCTTTTTGGTGTCCTTGAATTTTACCTTGGGGTACCATGGGAATCCCCAAGCTTAGGCTCTTGCCACTCCTTGTTCCATAATCCATCAAATCTTAACCCAAAACATGAAAACTTCACAACACAAAACTCAAAATAGAAAATCTCGTGAGCTCCGTTAGTGAAAGAAAACAAAACACCACTTCAAGGTACTGTAATGAACTCATTCTTTATTTATATTGATGTTAAACCTACTGTATTGCAACTTCTCTATGGTTTATAAACTCTTTTAGTAGCCATAGATTTATCAAAATAAGCAAACAACACACGAAAAACAGAATCCGTCAAAAACAGAACAGTCTGTAGTAATCTGTAGCTAACGCCAACTTCTGGAATCCTAAAAATTCTAAAATAAGTTGCTGGACGTGAGGAATTTATCTATTAATCATCTGCAAAAAGAATTAACAAAATATCATTTTTCCAAATAAAAATGGCAGCAATTCTCGTGATCGCTAAAGTTTCTGTTTTTTACAGCAAGATCAAAAAGACTTTCGCCAAGTCTTCCCAATGGTTCTACTTGGCACAAACACTAATTAAACACAAAAAACACAACCAACACAGAGGATAGATAAATTATTTATTACTAAACAGGATAAAAAAGCAAGGAATAAAAAATAAAATTGGGTTGCCTCCCAACAAGCGCTATCGTTTAACGCCCCTAGCTAGGCATAAAAGCGAGGATAGATCTAGGTATTGCCATATTTGGAAGGCAATCCGTAAGTAGCTCTCATAATAGATTCATATGTTAATTTAATTTTATTTCTAGGGAAGTGTTCCATGCCTTTCCTTAACGGAAATTGGAATCTAATATTCCCTTCCTTCATATCAATAATTGCACCAATCGTTCTAAGGAAAGGTTTACCAAGAATAATAGGACAAGAAGGATTGAAATCTATATCAAAAACAGTGAAATATACGGGAATATAGTTCCTATTTTCAACAATAAGAACATTATTAATTCTTCCCATATGTTTCTTAATAGTGGAATCCGCAAGGTGCAAGTTTAAAGAACAATCATCAAAATCATGGAAGCCTAACAAATCACACAAAGTTTTTGGAATCGTGGAAACACTAGCACCCAAATCACACAAAGCATAACACTCATGATCTTTAATTTTAATTTTAATAGTAGGTTCCCACTCATCATAAAGTTTTCTAGGGATAGAAACTTCCAACTCAAGTTTTTCTTCATAAGATTGCATCAAAGCATCAACGATATGTTTAGTAAAAGCTTTATTTTGACTATAAGCATGAGGAGAATTTAGCACGGATTGCAACAAGGAAATAAAATCTATCAAAGAGAAATTATCATAATTAAATTTCTTGAAATCCAAGATAGTGGGTTCATTGCTATTTAAAGTTCTAATCTCTTCAATCCCACTTTTAACAATTTTTGCATCAAGATCTAAAGACTCCAAATTTTTAGAACGCCTTCTAGGTAAAGCTGGCTTATCTTCAGCCCCATCATTATCAAGATTCATATTGCAAAACAAAGATTTAATAGGGGACACATCAATAACTTTTAGATCTTCATCCTTATTATCATGAAAACTAGAGGAACACGCTTTCACAAAACAATCTTTCTTAGCACGCATTCTAGCGGTTCTTTCTTTGCACTCATCAATGGAAATTCTCATGGCTTTGAGAGACTCGTTGATATCATGCTTAGGTGGAATAGATCTAAGTTTCAAAGAATCAACATCAAGAGAAATTCTATCCACATTCCTAGCCAACTCATCAATCTTAAGCAATTTTTCTTCAATCAAAGCATTGAAACTCTTTTGTGAACTAATAAATTCTTTAATATTAGATTCAAAATCAGAGGGCATCTTATTATAATTTCCATAAGAATTGTTGTAGAAATTACCATAACTGTTAGAGGAATTACTAGGAAACGGCCTAGAATTAAAATTACCTCTATACGCGTTATTACCAAAATTGTTCCTACCAACAAAATTCACATCCATAGATTCATTATTATTCTCAATCAAAGTAGACAAAGGCATATCATTAGGATCAGTAGGAGAACTCTTATTAGCAAACAATTTCATAAGTTCATCCATCTTTCCACTCAAAACATTAATTTCTTCTATCGCATGCACTTTTTTACTAGGAGATCTTTCGGTGTGCCATTGAGAATAATTAACCATAATATTATCTAGGTGTTTGGTAGCTTCTCCTAAAGTGATTTCCATAAAAGTGCCTCTCGCGAACGAATCTAAAATATTTCTAGAAGAAAATTTCAATCCGGCATAAAAATTCGGTATAATCATCCAAAGATTCAAACCATGTGATGGGCAATTACGTATCATTGATTTCATCCTCTCCCAAGATTGTGCAACATGTTCATGATCAAGTTGCTTAAAATTCATAATATCGTTTCTAAGAGAGATGATCTTAGCGGGAGGAAAATACTTAGATATAAAAGCATCTTTCCACTTATTCCATGAACCAATACTATTTTAGGCAAAGACGAAAACCAAGCTCTAGCACGATCTCTAAGCAAAAACGGGAATAGCTTCAATCTAACAATATCATTATCCACATCTTTCTTCTTTTGCACATCACCCAAATCAACAAAGTTGTTTAGATGGGTAGCGGCATCTTCACTAGGAAGGCCAGAAAACGGATCTTTCATGACAAGATTCAGCAAAGCAGTATTAATTTCACAAGATTTAGCATCGGTAAGAGGAGCAATCAGAGTGCTAATAAAATCATTATTGCTGGTATTGGCAAAGTCACACAATTTAGTATTATCTTGAGCCATCGTGACAAGTAAGCAATCTAACACACAAGCAAACAAGGAACGGGCAAAAAGGCAAATGGAAAAAGAGAAGGGGAACGAGAAGAGAGGGAGAGACGAAAAGAGGGCGAATAAAACGGCAAGGGTGAAGTGGGGGAGAGGAAAACGAGAGGAAAATGGCAAATAATGTAATGCGAGGGATAAGAGTCTGTGATGGGTACTTGGTATGTCTTGACTTGTGCTTGACTTGGCGTGAATCTCCCCGGCAACGGTGCCATAAATCCTTCTTTCTACCTCTTGAGCACTGGGTTGGTTTTCCCTTGAAGAGGAAAGGGTAATGTAGGAAAGTATCGTAAGTATTTCCCTCAGTTTTTGAGAACCAAGGTATCAATCCACTAGGAGATCACGCTCAAGTCCCACGCACCTACACAAACAAATAAGAACCTTGCAACCAACGCGATAAAGGGGTTGTCAATCCCTTCACGATCACTTACGAGAGTGAGATCTGATAGGTGTGATAAGATAATATTTTTGGTATTTTTTATGATAAACAGAAATAAAAGATGCAAAGTAAAATAAATGGCAATAGAAATAACTAAATATTGGAAGATTAATATGATAGAAGATAGACCCGGGGGCCATTGTTTCACTAGTGTCTTCTCTCAAGAGCATAAGTATTACGGTGGGTAAACGAATTGCTGTCGAGCAATTGATAGAATTGAGCATAGTTATGAGAATATCTAGGTATGATCATGTATATAGGCATCACATCCGAGACAAGTAGACCGAAATGATTCTGCATCTACTACTATTACTCCACACATCGACCCCTATCCAACATGCATCTAGAGTATTAAGTTCAAGAGAACAGAGTAACGCTTTAAGTCAGATGGCATGATGTAGAGGGATAAACTCATGCAATATGATATAAACCCCATCTTTTTATCCGCGATGACAACAATACAATACGTATCGGTTCCCTTTCTGTCACTAGGATCGAACACCGCAAGATTGAACCCAAAGCTAAGCACTTCTCCCATTGCAAGAAAGATCAATCTAGTAGGCCAAACCAAACTGATAATTCGAAGAGATTTGCAAAGATAAACCAATCATACATAAAAGAATTCATAGAAGAATCAAATATTGTTCATAGATAATCTGGATCATAAACCCACAATTCATCGGATCTCGACAAACACACCACAAAAGAAGATTACATCAAATAGATCTACAAGAAGATCGAGGAGAACTTTGTATTGATATCCAAAGAGAGAGAAGAAGCCATCTAGCTAATAACTATGGACCCGTAGGTCTGAAGTAAACTACTCACACATCACCGGAGAGGCCATGGAGTTGATGTAGAGGCCCTCCGTGATCGATGCCCCCTCCAGTGGAGCTCCGAAAAAGGCCCCAAGCTGGGATCTCTCGGGTACAGAACGTTGCGGCGGTGGAATTAGGTTTTCGTGGTGCTCCTGGATGTTTGGGGGTACGTGGATATATATAGGAGGAAGAAGTACGTCGGTGGAGCAACAGAGGACCCACGAGGGTGGAGGGCGCGCCCGGGGGGGTAGGCGCGCCCCCTGCCTCGTGCCTTCCTCCATTGTTTCTCGACGCACACTCCAAGTCTCCTGGATCATGTTCATTGAGGAAATCACGTTCCCGAAAGTTTCATTTCGTTTGGACTCCGTTTGATATTCCTTTTCTTCGAAACCCTAAAATAGGCACAAAAAAAGCAATTTGGGTTGGGCCTCCGGTTAATAGGTTAGTCCCAAAAATGATATAAAAGTGTAAAATGAAGCCCATTAACATCCAAAATAGATAATATAATAGCATGGAGCAATCAAAAATTATAGATGACCTCCTGCTCGGCATCTTATTCGTCGTCTAGGCTGGGGGGAGCTACATTGTCATGGTCAAAAATAAAAGTAAGTTTGGCCTTGTTGCAAAAGAACAAGAAAATTTCCATGATCCATAAACTACATTTTCCATGCTTGAACTTAATTTGCCATGGTGCAAATAAAATTGCGATGGTATTAAATGAGAAATGTGAGTAAAACAAATGTTGCCATGGGGCCATGGCAACTTTGTTAGAAAATCTTCTATATATAATGATCCATGGACTACAAAATGCCATGATCCATACAATATCATTCCGATGATACATACATTAAATTTTCCACGGTCCCGAATGTTGCAAAAAAAGGAACGAAAATTTTCCATGGTCCATATAATTGGAAATTGCCATGCTCCATCAATTACATTTTCCTTGATACACACACTAATTTTTCCATAGTCCGTTCAAAAAAGAAAACTTGTCATGTTGCAAAAGAAGGGAGAAAATTTGCCATGCTCCATTAAATTAGAAATTGCCATGCGCCATAACCTACATTTGTCATGATATGTACACTAAGTTTGCCATGGTCCTGTTCACAAATAAATTTTGCCATGTTGCAAAGAAGGATGAAAAATTGCCATGCTCCATAAACTACCATTGCCATGAAGGATACACTAAGTTTTCCATGGTCCCGTTCAAAAGAAGATTTGCCATGTTGCCATGGTCCATATTGGTAAATTTGCCATGTGGAAAATAGATAAAATTGACATGGCAATCATAAAAATTAATATTTACAAAAGAAAAGGAAGAGGTTCAAGGAATTTGTCTGGGCATTATATGTAAATTTGCCTTGTCAATATAGGAAAATTTTCCATGGCTAATGAAAAGTAAAAATTGCCATATTTTTTCAATTTTATAATTTTCCATGGCAAATTATAAAAAGGGATAAAATGCCATGGCAACTTATCCTTAAAACAATAATTTGACCATGGCAACTATGACATCATTTTTCAATATAATTTCTTGCTTTGTCATCATAATTTGCCATGGCAAAAACATACCATAGAAAATAAAAATTTCCAATACCATCTGATGGCATTTTTTCGGAACGTTAAAAAGAAAAAATGAGAAAAAAATGCCATGCCATGTGAAAAGCATGGCAGAAGAAGCTTATGTAGGTCGTAGCAATTGTGTGTATAAAAACAAAATTCCATTCTATGTGAAGCACAATTTTGCCAGGGGTTGTTATGAAAAAATTGCCATTGTTCATGTGATATATTTGCCATGGTACATTGACATGGTAAAAATGATCTCTGAAAACAAATATAAATTTGCCATGGTCTATGGAGAAACATGGCAAATTCATTATTGAAAAAATGTCGTGGTTGATATTTACTAAACAAATATATGGTAGCTATAAAAGGATTGTAAATTTGTCATGTCAACTGATGTAGATTAGAAGCTATCATGGCAACTTTTGATAAAAACAAAAATTCCATGGTGTATCAAAAAACATAGCAAATGGGTTCTATCAGTGGCAACTTTTGATAAAACAAAAAATGTATGCTTCAAATTTAAGTTTACACACAATCCAGTTTGACATGGTGAAAAACGATCTCTGACAATTGAATAGCAATTTGCCATGGTATAGGAAATTAGTAGCCAAAAACGTATGGAAAGAAATTGCCATGGCAACTATTCAGTAAACACAAAAAGATGGAACCTATACACAAATATGCAATTCATAGTGAATTCCCCATGGTATATCCAATTAAACGGTACGTAATTCATGATAAATTCAGAAAAAAAATCACCTTGCAAGTTAAAACCACACGGCATTTTTTGGTCCAGTCTGCTCATGGCAAGTATTGTATAGTTAAGTACCTTGTCACGGTAACTTCCATTTTTCAAAAACAAAAATGGGCGATTGCAGTTTCTGTCATATAGGCATGGAAATTAGAAATAAACCACATGGGAACTTTTTTCTTGTCTTGCCTTGTAAACTGAAATCACATGGCAACTTTTACAGCAAGTTGGCAGTTCTAATGCACAATTCATATCTTCGTGGACGCACAACACAGCCACGGAAGCCACCGGTGAGGCGTGCAGGCATCGCACACTAAGCCAGCACGCGTGGGTCTGGTGCCTGTGTGTGTGCGAGTGTTGTAGGCCGATGTTGTCCATGGCCGAAAGACATGGTCTTGAGTGATGTGAGCGCCTACGGCCGAGCATGTAAGCAAAGGGGGGAGGGGGAGTGACTCACCTCGGCAAGGATGATGGCACGTCCGGCGAGGCAGGGAAGGACCGAGGCGGTGTGGATGCACTCGAGAGCGGCGAGCTCGTGGATCCGCGCGTCCACGAAGGGGACGAGCTCCCCGGCGTGGGAGTAGATGTAGTCGCCGCGGCATGGGGATGGGAGCCCGATGGTCTCTCGCCCTCTTATTTCGGAGAGAACACGCCGCCCCGGGGAGAGGTCGGGCCGCCCAGAGGAAGAGGTCGCTCCGGCGGGGTGGATGCTGAATGCCCTCATGTCGCGGAGTTCTCCGAGGTGCGGGCCACCCTAGGAAACAGCTGAGACGGCGGAGCTGGGAGGCCGGAGGACGGGGATCTCGCCGGGGTGCGAGGGGACGGCCATTGTGCGAGAGGACGAAAGGTGAGGGGAACATGACAGAGTGTGGTTGTGTGGGTTGGGTGAGCATTGACAAGTACGAGGATAAGGTTTTTTCGTTCTCTCGGTTTGGTTGCTGCCCGAACTATTCTGAAACGATGACTGGCACCGGATCATATCAAGATTCATTTTGTGTAAATCAGACGGTATGAAAAGCATTTGGACCGGATGTTTTCGTGCCACACGCGTGGTACTTATCATTTAGGAAACATTTTATATTTGTGAACGGAAGAGGTAAGAGTACAGTTTACAGTTGAATCTATCTTCAAAGTCCATGTCACAAGTAGATCCACTCCTGGATACTTGATACGGTCAGTACATACGTGGAAGCCCTTGGTTTTGCTGCCGGGGTGAGATTTGTTAACAACTGAAGAGAGAGACAGACAACAGCATCCGTCCAAAGCAATCCTGCCAAAACGGCGGAAATATCTGGGTCGAGACGAGATATCACGGACTAATTTTCGCCTTGTTCTTTGTCTTCTCCTCTCCTTGTTGAACAACCGCACGAGCCCACGGTGGCGGACATGGATACGGCGGCGCAGGCCATCGTCCCGGCCGCCTGCGCGCTGCAGGCTTGGTCGGCCCGCGCCGGCATCGCCCTTGAGGTGGAGGGGCTCACGGCGGCCCTCGATGGCGCCAGGCAGACGCTCGACGCCGCCGCGGCAGGCGGCGAGCTGCAGAACAGGTCTCTCCATGGGTTCCTCCTTAAAGATTTCCGCCGCGAGGTGTTCCGGGCCGACACGCTGCTGGACGAACTGGACTACCACCGCATCCGGGAAGAGGGACGGGCGGAGGCTGCCGGCGCCATCGACGAGGTTGTCCACGCTTCTGATTCCCGTTTTTTTCTCACCCATTCATTTAGGCATAGTATATCGCTTAGCCTTCTTCAGTACATATGTTTCGGACATTTTTGTTTAATCTGTTAGTATATGAACAACCTTATGGACCAATTGAACCACACTAGTATTGTCGATCCATCATTATCCTTGGATCCATCTAAACTTCAGCTTGTCGACAAGGTTGTCCACGCTTCCAATTCCCATTTCTATTTGTTCATTCATTCATTTAGCCTTAGTGGAGCTAGATGCTCCTTCTAAGCTGATTTGTTTCTGATATTTTTATTTCATCTGAACCTGATAGTCTGTGAACCGCCTTATGGACCAAATGGAGCATGGAGAAATTCGTGACAGCAAGTCTGATGATTTATTCCAGCAGAACCGCACTAGTACTGTTGATCCATCATCAGCCTTGGATCCATCTAAACTACAGCTTGTCGTGTACGGCGCCGACGAGGCAAATTCTGTTGTGCCACGGATGAAGCTAGATAAGAATGAGATCTTATATAGGATATCAGACAGTGTCAATCAGCTCAATGAGATGCAACGTGACGCACGCAAGGCGCTCAAACTTGAGGAGCTGGACTTCCTTGCTCTCAGAATGGGCTCTCCAGACACGGACTTCAGGGAGACAACTCCTGCTGTTATTGAACCCAGAATTTATGGGAGGGACAAGGAGCAGAGTCATATAATCAACACACTTGTGTGTAGTGAAACAAAGGATGAAGGTATATCAGTTTTCGCCATTGTCGGAAACGGCGGTGTTGGCAAGACCACCTTAGCCCGTTTGGTGTATAATGATGCTAGCATCGCACAGCATTTTATCCTGCGTCTATGGATCTATGTGTCTGTTACTTTTGATGAGGTTAAGCTTACACATGATTTGCTTGAATGCATATATGGTGATAGATTTGAGGGGATTGAGGACTTGACCAAGCTCCAAAAGTTTGTCGAGGATGGAGTGAAGTCAAAGAGGTTACTACTTGTTATGGATGACATATGGGAAGACCATGACCTGAGTCGATGGGACACATTCCTAGCTCCACTTCGCAGCACTAAAGTCAAGGGAAATAAGGTTTTGGTAACCACAAGGAAATTTTCTGTTGCGAAAATGACAGGCGCAAAGGATGAAATTAAGCTGGACGGTCTAACGGAAGAGAATTTTTGGGCTTTATTGAAGGAATGTGCATTTGGGAACAGGAAAGAGCAACAGAAGCTAGTGTATATCGGGCGTCAGATAGCAGAGAAATTAAAGGGATATCCTTTGGCTGCTAAAACTGTTGGAACACTACTAAGAAAAAAGCTTGATGTTGAGCATTGGAGGAAAATTTTAGACAGCACTGAATGGAAATATCAAGAAAGCAACGAAGACATCATACCGGCATTGAGGATTAGCTACAACCATCTGCCTTTCCTTCTTCAACCGTGCTTCTCATATTGTTCACTGTTCCCTAAGAATTACCATTTCAATGCTGAACAACTGGTTAACATATGGATTGCACACGGTTTTGTGCGTCCCAAAGAAAGCAAAAGAATAGAAGATGTAGGACGTGATTACTTCAATGAGCTCGTGGACTGTGGGTTTATTCAATACGAACCAACAGGGCTTTCTTACATCATGCATGATCTGATTCACGATCTAGCACAGATGGTTTCTTCTGATGAATGTTTTACTATAGATGCTCTAGGATCTAGAGAAACACCAAAGTTTGTTCGCCATGTTAGTGTTGTTACAGAATCAGCATATCGTCCAAAAGGAGATGGCAGTATGGCACCTAATGAATCTTTCAGACAGGAATTTGTTGAAGCAATTGGTGCATTCCAACCTAAGAACGTGAGCACAATTATGTTGATTGGTAGATATGACTCAAACTTTTCTGAAGTATTTCGAGACAAATTCGATGAGTTCAGAGCCATTCGTGTATTAAAACTGGAAATGATGTTTGATGATTTGAGTTCTTTGATATGTAACCCTGCAGCATTTATTCATCTTCGTTATCTGGAGCTGCGCGCTGCTTATGCAACTTCAAATTTGCAGTTGCCAGAGTCCATATGTAGACTGTACCATCTAGAGGTCATTGACATTAATATAATACATAATTTTGGATCTCATATGGAGTTACCAAGAGGGTTCAGCGATCTTGTAAACCTGCGCCACTTTCTTGCCTTTGAGAATTTACATGCGAAAATTGCTGCTGTTGGGAAACTGAAATTTCTTCAGGAGCTCAAGGCTTTCAATGTAAGTAAGAACAAAGAATTTAGTATTGATCAATTAAGCACTCTATCGGAGCTCAGAGGATCACTGAAAATATATGACCTTGGAAATGTTGAGAGCAAAACGGAGGCTATGATGGCTAGGCTTGAGGACAAGGTATACTTGAGTGGCTTACATTTGTCATGGGGTAAAATGCAAGGCAATGCTGCTTCTCACACAGTAGTACTTGAAGGATTTCAACCACCCACAAGCCTCAGATGTCTCAGAATTGACGGACATAGAGGTGCTACTCCCAAATGGTTAACCCCAGATTTCACACTTACATCGTTGCAATCTCTTCATCTGGAGCATTGCCTGGACTGGGTAGACCTTCCACCTATTGCAAAGATGCCATTCCTTAAAGAGTTGCACTTGGTTCGCATGTTTAGAATCAGAAAATTGCTAATTGGTCCCCTGGAGGTGTTGGAGCTACGTGAGATGCCTCGATTGACAGATTGCACTGTCTTAGATGAAGAGTACTCATCCAAAAGTATACGAGTTCTTGAAATTATGTCATGTTATCACTTGAAGAAGCTACCATTTTTGCAGAATTCCGGTAACCTGGAGAATGAGCAAAGACTACCAAATCTCCACCGAGTTCATATACATGATTGGCTAGGATCCGAAGAGTTACCAGCACTCCCTGTCAGCAGAATACTAACTGATTTGGACATTTCAAATCCTGGCTCAGTTCGACCCATGTCGTTCCGTCTCAAGCACGCAGTTGGATCAGATGGGCTGACCCTAACAATTAGTGGCCATACCAACCTAAAAAGTTTGGATGAGAAAGTGTTGGCATTCAATAATCTTACTGCTTTAGTAGAAATTGAAATTACAAGCTCTCCAGATCTATCTTATCTCGCATGGAATAGCTTGCAACAGTTGATATCCCTAAGAAAGTTCACATTGTCTTCTTGCCCCAAGGTATTCTCTTCATTCACAACCGGATACATGCTCCCACCTTCACTTGTAGATCTCAACTTGTCAAGGTGCGACATTACTGGGAATCAACTATCCAGGGTGCTGGCTAATCTTCCCAATCTGTCATCCTTGAAGATAGCATATTGTGATAAGATAACATCGCTGGCTGTAGGCTTATCATCGAATGATATAGATTCAATGCATGAAGGACTATGTTGCATTCCAGTCCACTGTTTGACGAGCATACGACAGTTGCACATCTCTTCTGACATGGCTTTTTTGAGCAGGAAGGGCCTAGCAGAATTCAGTTCCCTTGAAAAACTTGTTATAAAAGGTTGTGCCGAGCTTCTTAAATCCATGGTTCTCCAAGCAGGATTAGAGTCAGACAACTGTATAATTCTTCCCTCTTCATTGGTAAATTTAATGATCGATAATTTGCCCAACATGCTATTGAAGCACTCAAGCCTCACCTCCCTTGTTCAGCTAGACTTGGAGCAGAGTCCTAGTTTAACATCGGTTTACCTGCTTTCATGTACAGCGTTACACACATTGGTATTCAAAGAATGCCATTTGCTATCTTTATGTGAAGGTTTTCAGGCCCTTATTCGACTGAGCACATTGACTTTAAAGTATTGCCCAAGCATGAAGTCTTTGGGACTGCAGTCTTGCGTGGCACTGCGACACCTGCATGTGGAAGGTTGCGACGCGTTATCGACACTTGAGAGCTTAGTGTGCCTTCCACTACTCATTGAATTGCATCTGATCAAGAATCAAAAATTGGTTTCTCTCAAGTTGCATCCTCATGCTGCACTGGAGAGCTTGAACATTAGAGAATGCTCTATATTGTCTTCATGGGAACAGTTGAACTCCCTTCGAAACCTTAAACGTCTGGAAATCCGAGATGCTCCTAACTTCGTGTCAGCATGGAACCGTATGGCTCAAGAGGCTGAAATTGCCGACCAACATGTGTGCTTACCACTTGAGACACTTCATATCGATGAACCCAGTTTTCTCACAGTAGCCGTGTGTAGGCTCCTGGCCTCTCTTAAGGAACTCCGCATTGGTCTTGCTCGGGATTCTCACGATGTGGGCTGCCAGATTACGAGATTCACTGATGGGCAGCAGGAAGCGCTACAACTTCTGCACTCACTCCATCGTCTTGAGCTGTCGTCCTTGATGAATCTTCAGATGCTGCCCTCAGAGTTGCATCTGCTTCCGTCGTTACAGTATTTGATCATAAACAAATGTGAGAGCATCATGTCGCTAC
Organism: Triticum urartu; assembly: GCF_003073215.2. Lineage (NCBI taxonomy): Eukaryota > Viridiplantae > Streptophyta > Magnoliopsida > Poales > Poaceae > Triticum > Triticum urartu. Next base: position 705,139,314 of record NC_053028.1, read on the forward strand.
CAGAAAAAGGTCTTCCAGCTTCGCTCAAGCTTCTCGATGCCGATAAGTGTAGCTCTGAACTGTATGAACAATGCAAGCAAGTAAGAGGACTCAAATGGTTGTGCATCCATGGACGCGAACACGAAAAGTGCTAGCTTGTTTATCTGAAGGTATGCAATATTTTTTCTTATTTACATCTTTATATTACACGTGAGTATGCAGTTCTCTCCAGCTAAAACCATGTTTTTCATTCTAGTTATCTGTACGGCAGTTTACTGCAATAAACAATTGTTTCATAGGCAACTTGAATAATTACAAAGAATAACAAATAAACAAAGGATAGACTTCTAGTGCCTTGTGCGTGCAATACTGGAAACTCCATAGTTTCATCTGCTAACATGATATATAAGATGCATGACAACAAGGACTCGATGTCGGAATGGTTATACATTAATATTGTAGAATCTTCTGAATAACTGAGTGCCTCTTCTTAACAGGAGGATTTCAGTTGGTGATGATGGTGGCGGTATGTCATGCCTTGCTATTTTTACACCTCACTAACAGGAGGCATACAGCAGGTGATTGATCTTTTTGGCCACGCCATTGCTTTATGGGCCCTAAGTTGTTGGCTAGATGGTTTCACCCGAAAACATGTGTAAAATGAAGTTCTCCGCTGCTTTCCATGTAGATATTCACATAGTTTGTTGTGTGCAAGTGTAATGCCCCAGCCCAACCACCGGTTTCGGCTGTAACGTCGAGTTACCACCTGAGATCTTAGATGAGCTTCCAAAAAAATGGTGCGACTTTTGTTATGAGTAAATCATTCCTATTAAGCCCAGACGTCACAACAAGGCCCGTGATTATCTTCCTTTTCGAAGACAAAAATATCTTAACGCGGCATTGTGTGTGGCACGCAATTGTTTTGGCTGTTGTTCAAAATGAATCCTTCTGCATTGTTTCATTGTAAATCTGCATTATTTCATCTTTTTTTTGCGGAGGGCATTATTTCTTCTGCTACTGAGATGTGGACAATGGGAGCGTTATTTTAGTTTCATCTATTTCTGATGCAGAACATCAATATTGGCGCACAAACAGACATGCAAGGTCTGTTTGTGTCATTGTGTCGTGAGTTTACTCGGGGTTTCCAAGAATTGTAATTCACGAGGAAGGAGTTCAGCTGGAGTTCCCAAGAATTGTAATTCACGAAGGAGTTTAGCCAGAGTTTCAAAGAATTGTCCTCCCTCTATAAACAAATATAAAAGCGTTTAGATTACTATTTTAGTGATCTAAACGCTCTTATATTTCTTTAAAAGGAGTAATTCACAAGGAAGGACTTTAGCCAGAGTTTCTAAGGGTTGATTGCTGGATACATCCATTTGAGTGACAAGTAATTTCAGACGGAAGGAGTATATGTTATCTTTCTCATACGTAGAACATTATTGACCCAAACTAAGCTTTGGCAGTTCGTTGGCGAACGAATTAATGTGCATGGTTTGTTGTATTGCCGGAGTTTCCAAGGGTTGTAGTTCACAAGGAAGGATCTTAGCCGGAGGTTTCAAGGGTTGTAGTTCGGAAGGAGTTTAGTCGGAGTTTCCGAGAGTTGGTCATTATGATTTTACCTATTTCTCATGCTGAACGTTAACGTTGGCATACAAACCACTAGTAACATGCATGGTTTGTTTTTACTCGTTGTGTGTTGAGTTCTGCTGGTGTTTCCAAGTGTTGTAGTTCACGAGGAAGGATCTCTGTAGAGAACATATCAGAATCTTCCTCTCCTCAGGGTGCTTTCATACTACCTACTCCTTCCGTTCCTAAATATTTGTCTTTTTAGATATTTCAAATGGACTACTACATACGGATGTATATAGACATATTTTAGAGTGTAGATTCACTCATTTTGCTTCGTATGTAGTCACTTGTTGAAATCTCTAGAAAGGCAAATATTTAGGAATGATGGATCGAGGGAGTACAACGCAGCAAGAACGCAATGATTTAAAAAACATAACAACCCTGATGCTAAGTGTATCTATCATGCCACAAAATATCTAATCCAAATTCAATCCCGGGCCTCGGAAACAAAAAATGAGATACACCTGAGTGAAAATAGTCTAAAAGTTCAAATATGCTATGAGTACGTAGTACATGTTTTGGTGCTATTCAAGATTCTATTGCCATTTCTGTTTCCTGAGTTGTAGATTAAAATTTTGTGGTGTGGTAGACGCATATTGTATCAATATTGTAAAAAAAACTCAAAACTTTTTGTGGTCCGTTCTTTGTATCTTTTTCATAATTAGCACAAAAGCACCACAAGAGGGAGGAAGCACTTGAAATGTTCTTGAGCTTCTGTAGCCGGAGGGAGTACTATACAATTTGCGTGTTGCTTGAGGAGAGAATCCCCTACATCTATAGCTTCTGGCGAACTTATAGCCTCAAGCCACTCATTTAAGGGAAGGCTGCTATTATCTGCCAAGCTCTATGAATTGAGCCCAGCAAAAGCCTACGGAAAGAAGAGAGTGTTAATGCATGTACAATGATGATATCTTAAGAGTGTCATGTAGGATAAACGTCCAGGTAGAGGAGAGAGAGAAACCCTAAAGAAAGACTCATCTTCTCTTAGTTAAGAGATAGTCCACATATTTAGGTATATCTAGTTACTAGAGATAAGAGTGAGAGATAATCCACCGTACATCAGATCTTTATTTGGATTTTTAGATTACATGAGGTGCTTAAGATAAGACTATATTATCAGTCACTTTACATGTCATTAGAAGACATCGGTATAACATTGACTCTAACAAAATTATTTGTGATTCCCTGAAAATCTGATCGAATGTTATATTTCCAACCTTATTGTTTGAATATTGTCTAGTTCAAAATGGCTGATTGAATGTTACATTTCAAACCTTGATGTTTGAATATTGTTTGATTCAAAATGCCACCCTAAAATGTTATCCGCATGCGAGTTTGGCATAATTATCTGTTTGAAGGTCTAGGTTGCACACATGTCAACTAGTATTTACCGCAAATAAAAAATCGTTAAAATTAGATATACACTGAATACATACATAAAATACAATGAATCCCACACAAAGTCATGGTGAGATACAATGGAAGGGATCACCCATGAGCCACTGTTTGTGGAGCCAGGTCTAACATACTCCCACATACTCGTGGGTCCATAAGCTTCAACAACTGTCACTTTGTCCTCCTACGACGAAGCTTATGGATTCAATTAATCGTAGTTGCCACTTTTGCCGTTCGCAGCCAATTACTCACTTATCCATTCAAACCTTCATAGTAGAGCCCTATAGGTCCCATTCAACTCATTTTCCTCATTCTCCATGGAAGCAGCTATACATCGCCATCCACAATGATGTTTTGTCCTACTTCATCGAAACAAGAGGTTGCCACATAATATCCACAATAATCCACGTCATCTCTTATTTTGATACTTCGCCTCTCACACGCATCACATCATGCCCCCCTCCGCTACCGCCAAAACACGGATTTTTCTAATGGAGCCGCTACACAACGAATTGGAATATGTCATCTGCATATGCTTTGAGATTGTCGAGCTGTTTTAGCAATTACAATCAATGCCTATACCATGTGTGTGTTATTCTCGATATACAAGTACATACCTATGGGCCCCACTGGCACTCACCCATAGTATCTCTGAATATTTATGATTGATATTTGGAAACATTTTGGAACAAATGAAATTTTGGTACCTATATGAATTGTTTTCGATTTTATTGAAACATAGATGAAGTTACTGGAATTTGTGTGGATATTTATGAACCTTTTTTAAAAGAATGAAATATTTGGTACATGTATGAAGTTGTTTCAAATATTGATTCAAATATGACTAAAATACTTAAGATATTGGTGAATATGTGTTGGATGTTTTTGAAATTGATTGAAACATGAATAAAAATATTAAATTTTGTGTGATTATTTATATATTTTTGTAAACAACAAGTGTCTCCAAAATAGGTCAAAGAAATTGACTAAAAATGTAATTTTTTTAGATGTGACTCAAATGCTTGAGCAAATTTGGTAAAATAGTTGCAACTTTTGTGAAAATTATTTTGAGAACATTTCATTTCTCCAAGAGATAAACGGATGTGTGTTGCAACGGGGTATAAATATTCTAGAATGTTAGGTCGTGATTTACTTACCCATATTAATGTGATTGTGAAATCAAATCATGCATGTGGTTTACCTACGTAAATAAAATTTAGGACTTTATTTGGTAATAACTTAGTGCCTTCCCAAAGAGAACATAATTTTATTGGTAAGTCAATGAAAGTTGAGATAGTTAATTCGAGGAAAACCGGTGAAAATAGCAGAGATAGGAGGGGTAAATCCAAAACAGAGACAGGGAGGGGAAATGAAGCACTCTACCTAGAAGGAAATGGAACCTTGCATCCTTATTGAGTGGTAGTTAGAAATCAATAAAGGGTAGGATGATTAACATGGTTTTCAAGGAGAACCAGTGAATAAAATCTAGAGAGAGAGGGAGAGAGAGAGGGAGGGAGGGAGAGGAAGAGAGAGGGGGGGGAGAGTATAAGGTTGGACAAAAAAATTGCTTGGAAGAAAAGGGAACCTTAGGGCAACTCTAATGTGGATCAGCAAATAGCCTGCAAATGTCCGGATCGGATGGTCGGGACACTTTTGGCCATCCAACGGCGGTCACCAAATTTGTCCGGACATGTCCGTATATATGAAATTCCACAAACCGGGACCAAATTGGGGGTGGGTATGGGGGAGACCGGTCATCTGCCATGTCAGACTCCGACAACACGAATCCACCTAAAACCGAGTTGGATTGTGCCCATTGGGGTACACCAACCACTGTTTCCACTCAAAAGCCCGCCATATCCCACTTCCTCCACCACGATCGCTTCCGCCCCCTCCCACTTCATATTTATGAATTTTGAGTGAAGTTGAATGGGAAAACCAAGTGGTTTGCCCCCGTTCCAACTCCCTCAAGACCTTCATGGCCAATGAAGATGAAGTTGTATGTGGTGGTCCAACCATTCCAATAAAAATGTTTTGCAAGATGATGGAGAAGTTTGAGGACATCATGGAGAAGAAGGAGGAGGCAAGTGCAAACAAAATGAGGTGATAGAGGAAAATAAGATGATGAGGTTTGGCATGTTCATGGATGTGCAAAATAAGAAGCTCAAACTCTAAGAGATGAATCTTGAAATCAAGGCCACTTCGAAAGACTCCACAATGTTGTTTGTGAAGACCTCTGAGTATGATTCCTATGTGGTTAAGATTGTGCAAGAGTACCGTGCTAACATATGGAAGCGCTTCGCATAAATGGAGCATGACAAGACCATCAAGGTGTGACATGTTTGGATAGACAACCGGACTGGGGGCTTTTGGAATTGGTTAGATGTAAAAACTTATTGAACATCTCGTGCTTTATATTGTGATTTGCATATGCTTGCAACTATTTAAATATATGTCTAAATTGCTATTGATCTATATATCCATGTCAGATGAAGAAGTAATTACACAAAAAGCAACACCGAACTAGGGTAACAGATTGGTATCACAATTCTTACAACTCACAACTAGCCACCACTTTTGCGCCTAATGAATAACAGAGTGCACCCATCGCTGTTTGGTCTCGGGAAGATAGCGCTTCTGACAGGTTGGGCCCACCTCCGGTGCTGGCATGGTGAAGACCAAAAACGTTGACCAACTGATGTGGCAAATGAGATGCGGGCACACCTATCAGTGAGTAGATGTTCATCTTATTCACGTCCTAAGAACCAGATCTGGTCCTTCGGGTTCGCCTCCATTAACACAATTGGGTTGTAGTCGTCCCGTTCCCGCTAGACGTAGCCCATCCAATTCAGCGCAAGCCATTGCGCCGCTCGATGAGGTGTTCGTGGGGACGATGAGCAGCGGCCGGGATGGGACACCCACTGGGGATGACGAGCAACAGAGTAATGTGCATGGAGCAACTACCAGGAGGGGCAATGATGTGTTGTACGTGAACATGTCACTACATAGGTCCCCTGCTTGTCGAACAGCACTCTGGTCAATGCCCTGATGCCTAACCCTGGCCATATGGGTAACCAAACCTACAAACCAAACGTTTGTAGGTTTGGTATATTATTAAATGGCCGGTGTAATCCATCCGCCTTGAAGTTGCCTTTTAGTATCATTTTAAGTTTTTTTTTGTAAAGAGTGGTTTTTAATAACTAAAAATATAGCATCAAACGGATACAATTATGATGAGTAATATCCAGCCTCTACATAGGTAGAATACACATAATCCAAAATAAAAGATGAGACAAAAGTAAAATAATATATAAAATGACTTAACGGCACCAATATAATAAAATAGGACCAATCTGTAGGTTATGCTGCCACCCATCCATACGGAGATCTAAGAGTTCACTAAAAGTAAAAATCTTTTAATGAAATCATAGATCTCCATATTTTCTTGTTATTATATTTCAGAGTGTGTAAGCGCAAGATACATGAGGTCGGTAGAGACAGTGAGATTCAACTGAAACACATCTCAACCTTTGATTCAACTGAAACACATCTCAATCTTTTGTCAGCTTATTAATGGAATCCAGTATGGACAATACGTTTTTTAAGTAGTCCAGAGAGAGATTCATGAAAGTAGATAAATCGAGAGTAGCCTTTGGCTCCTTTCTCCTCGGACGGAGGAAACAAAGAAACAAGCTCTGTAAGCTCCGTCCGGCCGAGAGGGAGAGGTAGAAGGTGAGAGCGGCCTCAATGTCGCTCCGGTTCGACGGCGTCGCCCAGGCTGTCGGCGCGGCGACATGGCTGGTCGGCGTCGTGGCCGAGAGGCTCGTCGGCGACGGCGTCGGTGCGTGGGCCGCCCGCTACGGCCTTGAAGAGGAGGCCTCCCGCCTCAGGGCCGAGCTGCGGCGCGCCAACCTCGTCCTCGGCGCGGCGCGGGCGGGGGCGGGCGGCAAGAAGATCGGGAACGAGCAGCTGGCGGAGCCGATTGCGGCCGTGCGGCGCCTGGCTGCGGACGCGCGCAACCTCCTCGACGAGCTCGACTACCTGGAGATACACGACAAGGTACGCCGCGCGCTGCCGGCTAGTGTGCCTCTGCGGCACTCGACATCTTGCTTCTCCTTCCTTAATCAATTTTAGAACGCCATATTGGGCACTCGGGAGGGGAGGGTGCGGCGGACGGATTTCTTTGGATCTAGCGGCGGCGGCTCTGATTTTTGCCCTTTGTTGATGGATTTATGTCTTCATATCAAATTTAAGAGCCAACTAAGAGGGAGCCTACTAAGGCCTCTGTTGGTTTGTAGGATTTTTGTAGGAATTCTATAGGATAGGATTTGCAAAGAAAAAATTCCTTTGAAGCCCTTTGCTTTATAGGAATGGATTCCTATTTCTATATAGGATAGGAGTCAATTCTTCGGCCTTCTTTGTTCGTAGGATAGTAATTTTATAAGAATAGGAAAATCATCTGTTGGTTTGTAGGATTTTTGTAGAAATTCTGTAGGATAGGATTTGCAAAGAAAAAATTCCTTTGAAGCCCTTTGCTTTATAGGAATGGATTCCTATTTCTATGTAGGATAGGAATCAATTCTTCGGCCTTCTTTGATTCATAGGATAGTAATTTTATAAGAATAGGAAAATCATAGGAAGTGAGATGACATGCATGTCAATTCCTATAGAGAAAGAGATGCCATTTGGTGCATAGGATAGAATTTTTTCCATTGAGTCTAGGCTAATATTTTTTTTCCTCCAAAACTTGAAGGATTTATTGCTATCCTACATAGAAATAGGAATTCATTTCTACAAACCAAAGGGTTTCAAAGGAATTTTTCCTGTGCAAATCCTATCCTATGAAAATCCTAGACTCAATGGAAAAAATCCTATCCTATGCACCAAATGACATCTCTTTTTTTATAGGAATTGACATGCATGTCATCTCACTTCCTATGATTTTCCTATTCCTATAAAATTCCTACCCTATGAACCAAAGAAGGCCTAAAAGTGTAACAAGACCCTCCCGGCCGCGACCGTGTCGCCCCCGCGGGCGGCCGGCCGCACCCAACCTCCTCTTCCGCGCGCCTCCCACTCCCCTTCCTCCCTGCCACCGTCGCCGGCGCCCGCCGCGGGCCTAGCCTCCGAGCCGGCGTTTGGACCAGATGCCGGCGGTCCGGACTGGACCGGACCGAGCAGTGTCTCGGGCCTGTTTGCAGGGACCGGACCGGCAATGGCGGGCCACGAGCCGGACCGAGAGGACCGGCCAAGACATGGGCAGAGCGCGCTCTGGAGCTCCGGCGAGAGCTGTTCATCGGGGACGCAATGCTAGAAGAAGCGCAGCTCGTTGAAAACATGTCTGGGAGCTTCAGAAGAACCAGAGGGAGCTACATGACGAAGAAGAACACCGGACGGAGCTCATCGCCGACGAATCTGGCACGACGGCCGGTGAATGGAGATAAAAGGGACGACAACCGATGCGGCGATGTAGGACCTCCCAGGTCAATTTCGTTGGCGGGGACGACGAACCCGAGTGTGGCGCGTCTAATGGACATAGTTTTCGGGGCCATCGAGTCCGGTGGTCGCGCGAACGATGGCCTTGTGGCGGCAGACGTAGACGACGGCGGTTTCTTGCGTCCCCGCACGCCTGAGCCGCCACGCCCTCGCCACGCACCTGCCACGCCCCTGGCAAGCCGTCGGCATGCCCCCGCCATGCCCCAGCCATGCCGCCGACTGCCACCTTCGGTTCGCTCGGTCGGCTCGGTTAAAGACCGGACCGGACCGAGATTTTCTCGGGCCTGTTTGTAGGGACCGGACCGGCCATTTAAACTAGCAGGCCAGGACCGAGCAGGCCCGAGCCGAGCGGGCCACTAGCCAGACCGCCGGACCGGAGCATGTCGTCCACCCCGAGCGGCGGCCCCCTGGCCTTTTCCCTCTCGGGTGTCCTCCGGCGCGGGACGGGGCGATTCTGGGTGGTGTCTCTGGGCAACGGTGGTCCTGCGCGAGCGGTGGCAGGCTACTGGGCGGCGGCGGCGCCTTTGGCGGCGGGGCGACGCGGCGGTGCGGTCCGGCAGTGCCCGCTCGGCCCAGATCTGGGCCAGGGCGGGCCGGTGGCGGGGTGGGTCTGCTTCATGGCTTCTGGGAGGTGGGGAGAGGCGATGAGCGGCTGGGTGCTGGCAGCGCCATCACCGGCTTGCTGCAACGTGGCCAGCAGGGCTTAGCAGGCCCGTTTCAGGCCTGGCTGGGCCAGGGGTGGCCTGGCATGCCCTACTGCCGCGTCTGGACGGCTGCCGCGACGGTGACGGAGGCTCTGGCTCCCGCACGACGGCGGTGGAGGTGGTTCCCTCCCGTTCGGTTATGTTGTTGCTTCTCCCTCCGAGAGGCGCTTCTCTCCGGTCCTCTTGGCCTCGTGTTGGTGTTCGCAGTGAGGCGGCGTGGGTGGTGGCGCAACCGCGATGGTGCATGGTGGTGGGCGGCGGTCTGGCTGGTCGGCTCCAGTCCGGTTGGGCGGTGGGGTTGGAGTGCGGGAGAAATCCTTGCCGGTTTTTCGGCTCCGATGCAGTGACACCTGCGGGTGCCACCATTCCTTCCTGGAGGGTGTCGGTGATATCCATCCCCCACCTCCCTCCGCGTGCCGGGGAAAACCCTAGGACATGTCCGGGTAGCAGCATCGTCAGCGTCGCATTCCTTCTTGGAGGTGCTGCTTGGTACGCGGCGGTTCGGAACCTCATGTTGTGGTGGGTTGTTTCTGAAGGGCATAGCGGTAGCGGGTCATCCGCGCTTTGTCGAGCTGCCGTTGTTGGCATTTGTTTATTCTTCTTCTTTTTTGGGGCTTGTTGTGCTGTTCGCCCCAACGATCCTTGTATCAGTGTTGGTTGCTTTGAAATACAAAGCGGGGGAAAACCCTTTTTCGGTATATAAAATTTAAAAGAGGCTCACTTAAATTGCTGAATACACATATGGAGATGTAAAACATAGAATCCGTTATGTGTTTAGATTAACTTGCAGAGATATCAGAAGATCCTACATACTATTTGTAGCCAAGAGTACTAAGGAAGACCATCTGCTTACGTTGGGTGGTAAAGCTTAAGTTCGGGGCTCTAACCCACATCCAACACGACCTAACCCACCCCACGACCTCCTCAGTGTGGCGGCGCCGCGCCGCATCGAGGAGTCTGCTGCCTCCCTCGAGCCCTCCTTCCCCACATCCCCTCCCCTCCCTCTGCTGCCGCCGGAGGCATCGCCGGACAGCCAGCGTGGCGTGGCGGCGGTGGGGCTCCCGGCGAGTAAGGCTAGGGGTGTGCTTGCGGCGCCCACCCATGCCCTACAGCCGGGGTGATCCGCCACAACGGTGCCGGAGGCCCGTCGACGGCAGATGGCCGGCAGCTGGCAGTCGACAGTGGCGGCGGGATAGATTGGCTCGATCTGGGCGTTTTTGCCAGGAGGGTTCGATATGCACGTTTCGACGAAGTTCGACGGAAGTGGCCGGCAGTAGGCGCACAACTGCGACCGCGGGGCGGGTTGGCTCGATCTGGACACGTTTGGCCAGGAGGGCTCGATTTGCACCGTTTTGACAATGGTCAGCGGCTCTGCCGCATCACTTGGGCGTCGAGGCGGTGATCCTCGACATGGCGGTGCCGGCCATCTCCTTCCGCCGGAGGTGGGCATCGAGATATGGTTGATCTTGGGATCTCATGTCTCACAAAATAACCGGCTAGGCGGTGGCCCTAGTTGTCTTCGCGCGAAGTCACCGTTGTACATGTGATCAGCCCTCTTTGATCTATCCATTGGAAAGTTCCGGACTTCTCCTTCGAAGGAAAACAAAGACTTGCGTATATTGCGCTCTTTGGACACCTTGTTTGGATTGGGGCCGGTCACGTACACCCGCAAGATCAGCATAACTAACTCCATGGGGTATCCTGAAGCTCTGTTTTGTTGGCACCTTGGGACATGTCTGCACCAAGATTTTCATGAAATCAACACATGCGAAGAATGTCATGGAGTGACTGGAGGATCTGCAAGTGGCGAAGGCAGGGTCTTTTATGCGATGAAGACTTTGCTTCACAGGCAGTTGTTCAGAATTGGCTTGCGGGATATGGTCCCGTCCAGATCGGACACGAGTTCTATGAGTTTGGTGGTACGTGACTTGTAGCAGCAGCCTCCGCAAGTGGGGGCAGCCGCATTGGAGGACTTCTTTGTTGGTGGTGCTCCTTTGAGTACCGAGTCGTGATTTCCAGGGTGAAAATCCAAAGGCTGGCCTTTATTGGTCATGACTGGCAGCGCATTGTTTTTTGGGAACACAGCATTTCTCGAGGGTGAAAACCTATGATCTTTGATCGGACAACGACAACGCTTGTGCATTGTTTCCTTCCTCAAGACATTGTTGTTGGAGAACCTTCTTTGTAGTTCGGGTGTTGTCTCTTATGGTGGTTAGAGTGCTACTATTGCGGGTGAATGATTACCGCGGCAGGGTCTTTTTTCTCATATTCTTATTTTTGTTTTTTTGGCTGTGTGCATCCTCGGTGTTTTTATACATCTTGTTGATGCAGAGGCCGGGTGTAATTGGTATCAGCTTGACATTAATATATTTTCCTTTTCAAAAAAAAATCCGCTTACGTTGGATCTTTTTCCTCTTATACGGCTATACCACTTTGCAAGCACGGTACCCGCCCTGTGGCTGATGCTTATGTGAATAAATACAGATAATATGGTTGTACCCTACTTCCTAGTTTCAGTTACTTTTAATTTCATATGCTTTTAATTTGCTTATGCTACTGCAAAATGGTAGGAGGATATGCAGCTGTACACTAATGGTTTCAGTCTATATCTAACAGATCAAAGATAAGGAGAACACCGCATGTTCATCCAAGACACAATCTTTTATTCGATTTGCATATGGTTTTGCTAATCAGGCGAGTAGATGCATATCGTCCACGGTAAAACTCAATACAAAAGTTCCTGGCATGCACAAAGATGATGGTCCTTTGACAAACAAAAGAAAAGTTGAGCGTCATGATATCATGACTGGAATGAAAAGAATGAAGCTTGGTGATCCAGATAACCAAATGACTCCAGAGAGGAAGATTCAAGGGGACACAGTTCCAGAAGAAATACCAGAGTGGAAACTCAGCAAAGATGACATATCACGGCGAATAGCAAATATTGTGGTCCAGCTACATGACATCTGTGAGGATGTTCGTAAGGCTCTCAAGCAAGATAAACTTGATGAAATTTCCCGAGTGTCTCAAAAGAAAAGTTCAGACTCGCGTGAAGAAGGGGCCTGCTTTGTTGAAACTAAAGTCTTTGCAAGGGAACAAGAGAAAAATCAGATTGAGAAGTGTATCACTGACAGCGCAGCAAGTAAAGAAAAACTTTTGGTTCTTCCTATTATTGGTACTGGAGGTGTTGGAAAGACGACACTTGCTCGAACAGTGTATAATGACCCAGATGTTGAAGCTAACTTTGGTATCAGGATGTGGATTTATGTATCTGTTAACTTCGATGAAGTCAAGCTCACAGAAGAGATTCTGGACTGCATTTCAGACGGCAGGCATAAAACTTCGGCTAAGAATTTCAGTACGCTCCAAGATGGTATCAAGAAATGTTTGACAAAAAGATTCCTACTTGTTCTGGATGATGTGTGGGAAGATGATGAGAGACGCTGGAACAAGCTATTGGCTCCACTAAGAACTACTGAAATCACAGGTAATGTGGTTTTGGTGACTACTCGAGAACTATCAGTTGCCAAAATGACGAGCACATTGGAGCAGTACATTAAGTTAGGTGGTTTAAAAGAAGATGTGTTTTGGCTTTTCTTCAAAAGATGCATATTTGGTGATGAAAACTATCAAGGCCGAAAAAAGCTTCAGAAAATTGGAAAGGAGATAGTCACTAGGTTAAGCGGAAACCCATTGGCAGCAAAAAGTGTTGGCACACTGTTGAAAAGAAGGCTTGAAGAGAACTACTGGCAGAGAATTTCAGATGGTGATGAATGGAAACTACAAGGGGGCGATGGCGGCATCTTGCCAGCACTCATGTTAAGCTACAATCACCTTCCCTACCACCTTCAGAGATTGTTCTCTTACTGTGCTGTATTTCCGAAGGGCTATAAGTTTCACAAGGAAAACTTGATACGTATTTGGATTGCTCTTGGCTTTGTTGTCAATGAAAGAAAAAGATTAGAAGATACTGGAAGTGACTATTTTGACGAGCTGGTAGACAGAAGCTTCTTTGAAAAGCTGGAGGAGCCACATGAATACTATCTCATGCATGATTTAATTCATCATGTAGCACGGAGTGTCTTAGTAGATGAATGTCTCACCATGGACGGCTCAGGTCCACTAGCAGTCTCGCCATCTCCTAGTCATGTCAGCATCTGGACCGAATCAGAGTACAAGACGCAACAAAACGGTGAAACAGAACGTAATGAAACCTTTGAAAAAAGGTTAACTGCCATTCAAAAATATGATATCTTAAGAAGCTTGGACAGTGTAATGCTAGTTGGTCCATATGATGAGAATATTTCTGTAATTTTTACACAGATTCTCAAGAAACTACAGTATGTTCGAGTGCTTCGGGTATCAACAACACTCTCTAGTGCTGATATTTGGCAACTCAGTATTTCAAAGCTCATCCATCTTCGCCATCTAGAGCTGTGGTTCAGCAGCGACACTCCTAAACCTTTGTCTGAGGCTCTGTGTGGACTTTACTACCTGCAGGTACTCGACGTAACTCATTGGAGTGGTCTAGATGGTTTGCCAAGACGCATGAGTAATCTTGTAAATCTGCGATACCTTCTTGTTCCGGAGTTGTCGGGGCCATTGCACTTGCACTCAAAGATAGCAAGAGTTGGTGAACTGAAGTTTCTGCAAGAACTGAAAGAATACCGTGTCCAAATAGAGAGTGGCTTTGAGATTTCACAGCTGGAGAACCTGAATGACATCAGAGGATCACTTAGAATCTTCAATCTTGAAAAGGTCACAGAAAAGGACGAGGCTTGCCGTGCAAGGATTAAAGATAAAAAGCATCTGAGGACTCTGTGGCTGTCATGGGAAATAACAAGCGCTGATCCTTCGTTTTCGAAGGAAGTACTGGAGGGTCTTGAACCACATGACCGTCTTGAGCATCTTCATATCATAAATTACATAGGTGCCACTCCATCCTGGTTGGGTCAGAGTTTCTCCCTCAACAATTTAGAAAGTCTGTATCTTCAGGATTGTACCGGAATGGAGATCCTACCACCCTTCGATGAATTGCCATTTTTGGAGAAGCTATCCTTGGTTGGCATGTCTTCACTGAAGGAGGTCAATTTTGGAACTTCAGGCAGAAGTACTCAATCCTCGGAGGGTGTCATGACAGATTCGCATGAGTCTTCCCTTGTGGAACTCGAACTGTCCAAGTGTTCATCTTTAACATCGGTGAGGCTTCTTTCCTGCAGGGCATTGACAAAGTTGAGCATCGTAGACTGTCTGCTGCTAGCTTCTGTAGATGGCCTGCAGTCACTTGACCAACTGAAGTACTGCGACATCAAAGAATGCCCTTGTTTTCCATCTGCTCAAAGTTTGGAAAATCAGTTCCAGGGAATAATAAACATCTAAGATCTCTTATATCGATCTGATGTTTCATGGAGGTGACCATTTGACAAACTGTAAGTATTAGTTTCCTGCAAACTATGTACCTCTCGTTGCACAAGAAACCCAATATGTTGCAAATCCCTGTAATTCTTTCTTTAGCCTTTCTCTGCTTAATTTATCTTTCTAATTTAGTTGTTTCAACCACACATGGTGCTTATCAGCGACGAGCGATTTTATATCCTCCATTTGTGCCTCTCTATTAAATAATTAAAATCATGTATCTATATATGGACAAGCTCTGACAGTAACCGCCATATTTCCCCAGCAGGAATCATCCACTTCAAGGACCAACATCTTCCCCAAGAGGCATAGCATACAAGCCTGAGCCTGTTTGGTTGGTGGCTAGCTTTGTCGTAGGTTTCCACACTATTTTGCTAACCTTATCAAACCTTTTGTGTGTATGACATGTGAGCCTTTTTCTTAGAGAAAACAAATTATTGCCTCGGTGTGGCTAGAATCAAACACAGCACCGAACTTTGTCAAACTTACCTAACTTTGAGATGTGACATAGCGTGGCTAGGAACTATGTAACCCTACAAGCCGTCTTAACTGGAGGATACACACTCTCAACTTCCGTTTGCAATGGATATCATCATTCTGATTGCCCGGGCCATTTGGAATACTATGAATGCTTTCATCTTTACAGTAATTACTCCAAGACGATCTTTATACTTGCAGAAGACGCTTCAAGGAAGAGATGCAATGGCTGGTGCAAAGGGCAAAACGAAAATCCTATGGGTCCCTTTCAAAAACTTTCAGATAAGCGATTTAGTTGCTTTTTCAGTCTTAGATTGTTAATTTGCTTTAGTTTGCCTTTTCTTCTTTTTTGCATAACCTTGCTATTTGAGAAAATTATAATAAGTAATCGTGCGAATAAATGATAGAGAGTTTCGGGTGAAAAACAAATACACACTCTCAAGTCGACTATCATCCGGCATGACACGCAAGGATAGCTAAGATTATGAAGCGTCTGCATCTATCTTATCTATCTATCTATCTTCTATTAAATAGTTAAAAAATATAAAATGAAGAGCTTTTTTAGGGTACCCTATACTGCTTGGGGTGAGGGGACCAGTATAACTAAATCCTGCCATTAATTTCATGTGGGCAGTAATAGACATTTTCTGTTCTTAAAAAGCAATGTGAATCTTTTCTTCAGTACGTGAAGGCCTAAACGGGATTATGTATGAGCCAAGATGCCAGCCTGTTTCGCTTGCTCTCTCCCATGGCCTCCATGCTCTAGCTGACCTTGCTGCCGCGTGCCGCATACTGCGACCCGACGCGCTGGTCTACCTTGGCGTCGTGTCCCATTTCTCCATCTGCGTCGCCCAACCCCATCACAGACATACATGGAACAAGACATGGTGGCCACAACTCGGTCAGCGCGCTCCTCCGTCCTGCCCGGGCGCCATGGCCGGGACGGCGAACTTCTGTACACGGCAAGTCTCTGCGCGGACGGACAACGGCGCCAAGTTGTTTCGTCACCACCGTTGTGAACCAGGACAAAACGAGAGCAGTGTGAGGTATGTTCACCATGGGAGGGGCGCAGCCCAATGCCTCATGGCTGTCGGACCTATTGGAGAAGAAAAACACGGTCCAGCCGTCCAGGCTGAAGCCTACGCCATGCTGTCGAGTGCCAGATCCATGCACCGGGAAGGAAAAGGATTCAGGCTTGCAAAAGGGAGCGAAGACGGGCTGGGGAGGAAAGAGAAGGCACAGCGGTGGCCACCGGAACCCTATCAGCGTCGGTGGACAAGAACAACATGCCGGGGTGGGTCCAGAACAAGTATACTGGTGGTCAAGAACAAGTATACTGATGGTCGAGAACAACGACCGGTGCTACCTATACTGCTCGCCATCCGGTTGGCCTGATTGCAGCGGCATAGAATAGTCATGGCCGTTAGATTTTGCGGATGGATGGTCTATATTCACTAATGAGTACCATAAAAGAGCTCAAAATGAATGGCTCAGATGCGACAGTAGAAAAATAGTGAAAAAGAACGGTTGTGATTTATAGTGAAAAAGAAAAATAGTGAAAATGAACGGATGCGACACCTCGGCTGACATGGGGGCTCCAATGTCACCTTACCGAACTGCTCTGTCACCCTTGGCTAGACTATGGGCTTCGCCACCGCTTCATCGACGTACTCCTGGGGCTTCATCATCATCAACCGGCCAGCTTCGTCACGACAGTTGGACCAGGGGTTTCGCCTTGCCACCCCATCAAGGCGAGATCCTCGCTCGGCCACCTTGGAACCGGCTTGGGGCCGGGACCTCGGCTAGGCCAAGGACTACACACCATGTGGGATTTGTCAGAGATCAATGGGCGTCTTCGTCACGCCACAAGCCCGGACCACATCATCAACACCGAGCACATTAACCTCAAAAATTTTATTTTATTTTTGTTTTTTGTTCGGTTTAACCAAGCATTTTATTTGTGTTAAAACAAAAGGATGTTTGTTAAAAATAACATTCTTTACCCAAGTTAACTAGGGCTCTTAAATTTATATGAGTCATTTTATAATAGGGTTAATTATCCTTTTGCCCTCGGTGGTGTCCGTGTGTTCAGTTTTGCCCTCAGATGTGAATTGTGCTCAGTTTTGCCCCTACTCCGTGCGCACCGATTCGTTCTGTGAACCCTGTCATCTCCGTCAGGTCAACGTTTTGACTCGGCCCTTACAGGTGGGACCATGCGGCAAAGACGGCCAATTCACTACTAGGAAAAGGGCTATATATGATATGGCCACTAATGGCGCACCAGACATGTGGTGCGCCACTACTATATAGCAGTGGCGCACCATGAGTTGGTGCGCCATTAGTGTGATAGATACTAATGGCGCACCAGACACATGGTGCGCCACTAGTAACAATTTTTTTTATTTTTTCCAAAAATACTAATGGCGCACCAGGGCACAGTGCGCCATTACTAATTTAACTAGTAATGGTGCACCTACCATACAGTGCGCCACTACTATATTTTTTTCTGCAAAACTACTAATGGCGCACCTCAAGCTGGTGTGCCATTACTAATCTCGATCCCCCTCCATCTCGATCGCTATCCCCCCTCGCTAGATCTCCCTCGCCGCCGAGCACCCCCCGCACCCTCCCCCGCTCCACCGCCGACGACGACCCCCCGCACCCTCCCCCGCTCCACCGCTGCCGACGACAACCTAGGTGCGCCACTAGTAACAATTATATTTTTGACCTCATGAATATTTATTTATGTGTTTATTCTGGTATTGAATTTCTAACTCACAAAAAGTATTGAATTTGTTAATATTTTTTCACATTCATAAATGTTTTACCAATTCACAAATGAGGTGCGCCATTGTTATTAATAAAAAATAATTAAAAAAGTTACTAATGGCGCACCAGGAGAGGGTGCGCCATTGTTATCAATAAAAAAAGTTACTTATGGCGCAACCCTCGGTGGTGCGCCATTGCTATGCCTTTCCCCCCTCTATCCCTTTCCCCCTCGCTCCCGTGCCAGATCAAATTGTTGGGTAACGTAGTAATTTCAAAAAAAAATCCTACGCACACGCAAGATCATGGTGATGCATAGCAATGAGAGAGGAGAGTGTTGTCTACGTACCCTCGTAGACCGAAAACGGAAGCGTTAGCACAACGCGGTTGATGTAGTCGTACGTCTTCACGGCCCGACCGATCAAGCACCAAAAATACGGCACCTCCGAGTTCTAGCACACGTTCAGCTCGATGATGATCCCCGGACTCCGATCTAGTAGAATGTCGGGGAAGAGTTCCGTCAGCACGACGGCGTGGTGACGATCTTGATGTTCTACCGTCGCAGGGCTTCGCCTAAGCACCGCTACAATATTATCGAGGATTATGGTGGAGGGGGCACCGCACATGGCTAAGAGATGAATGATCAATTGTTGTGTCTATGGGGTGCCCCCTGCCCCCGTATATAAAGGAGCAAGGGGGGAGGCGGCCGGCCTAGGAGGAGGGCGCGCCAAGGGCGGAGTCCTACTCCCACCGGGAGTAGGACTCCTCCTTCCCTTGTTGGAGTAGGAGAGAAGGAAAGAGGGGGAGAGGAACAAGGAAAAGGGGGCTGCACCCCCTGTCCAATTCGTACCAGAGGGGGGGCGCGCGCCTCCTTCCTTTTGGCCTCTCTCCTCTATTCTCGTATGGCCCAATAAGGCCCATATACTCCCCGGCGAATTCCCTAACTCTCCGGTACTCCGAAAAATACCGGAATCACTCGGAACCTTTCCGATGTCCGAATATAGTCGTCCAATATATCGATCTTTACGTCTCGACCATTTCGAAACTCCTCGCCATGTCCCCGATCTCATATGAGACTCCGAACTCCTTCGATACATCAAAACTCATAAACTCATAATATAACTGTCATCGAAACCTTAAGCGTGCGGACCCTACGGGTTCGAGAACAACGTAGACATGACCGAGACACGTCTCCGGTCAATAACCAATAGAGGAACCTGGATGCTCATATTGGCTCCCACATATTCTACGAAGATCTTTATCGGTCAAACTGCATAACAACATATGTTGTTCCCTTTGTCATCGGTATGTTACTTGCCCGAGATTCGATCGTCGGCATCTCAATACCTAGTTCAATCTCATTACCGGCAAGTCTCTTTACTCGTTCCGTAATACATCATCTCGCAACTAACTCACTAGTTGCAATGCTTGCAAGGCTTAGGTGATGTGCATTACCAAGAGGGCCCAGAGATACCTCTCTTACAATCGGAGTGACAAATTCTAATCTCGAAATACGCCAACCCAACAAGTACCTTCGGAGACACCTGTAGAGCACCTTTATAATCACACAGTTACGTTGTGACGTTTGGTAGCACACAAAGTGTTCCTCCGGTAAACAGGAGTTGCATAATCTCATAGTCATAGGAACATGTATAAGTCATGAAGAAAGCAATAACAACAAACTAAACGATCAAGTGCAAAGCTAACGGAATGGGTCAAGTCAATCACATCATTCTCCTAATGATGTGATCCCGTTAATCAAATGACAACTCATGTCTATGGTTAGGAAACATAACCATCTTTGATCAACGAGCTAGTCAAGTAGAGGCATACTAGTGACACTCTGTTTGTCTATGTATTCACACATGTATTATGTTTCCGGTTAATACAATTCTAGCATGAATAATAAACATTTATCATGATATAAGGAAATAAATAATAACTTTATTATTGCCTCTAGGGCATATTTCCTTCAGTCTCCCACTTGCACTAGAAAAGGAAAAGGGGGCTACACCCCTTGTCCAATTCGGAACAGAGGGGGGGGCGCGCGCCTCCTTCCTTTTGGCCTCTCTCCTCTATTCTCGTATGGGCCAATAAGGCCCATATACTCACCGGCGAATTCCCGTAACTCTTCGGTACTCCGAAAAATACCCGAATCACTCGGAACCTTTCCGATGTCCGAATATAGTCGTCCAATATATCGATCTTTGCATCTCTACCATTTCGAGACTCCTCGTCATGTCCCCGATCTCATCTGGGACTCCGAACTCCTTCGGTACATCAAAACTCATAAACTCATAATATAACTGTCATCGAAACCTTAAGCGTGCGGACCCTACGGGTTCGAGAACAATGTAGACATGACCGAGACACGTCTCCGGTCAATAACCAATAGCGGAACCTGGACGCTCATATTGGCTCCCACATATTCTACGAAGATCTTTATCGGTCAAAACGCATAACAACATACGTTGTTCCCTTTGTCATCGGTATGTTACTCGCCCGAGATTCGATCGTCGGCATCTCAATACCTAGTTCAATCTCGTTACCGGCAAGTCTCTTTACTCGTTCCGTAATACATCATCTCGCAACTACCTCATTAGTTGCAATACTTGCAAGGCTTAGGTGATGTGCATTACCGAGAGGGCCCGGAGATACCTCTCCGACAATCGGAGTGACAAATCCTAATCTCGAAATACGCCAACCCAACAAGTACCTTCGGAGACACCTGTAGAGCACCTTTATAATCACCCAGTTGAAGGAAATATGCCCTAGAGGCAATAATAAAGTTATTATTTATTTCCTTATATCATGATAAATTTTTATTATTCATGCTAGAATTGTATTAACCGGAAACATAATACATGTGTGAATGCATAGACAAACAGAGTGTCACTAGTATGCCTCTACTAGACTAGCTCGTTAATCAAAGATGGTTATGTTTCCTAACCATGGACAAAGAGTTTTTATTTGATTAACGGGATCACATCATTAGGTGAATGATCTGATTGACATGACCCATTCCATTAGCTTAGCACCCGATCGTTTAGTATGTTGCTATTGCTTTCTTCATGACTTATACATGTTCCTATGACTATGAGATTATGCAACTCCCGTTTGCCGGAGGAACACTTTGTGTGCTACCAAACGTCACAACGTAACTGGGTGATTATAAAGGTGCTCTATAGGTGTCTCCAAAGGTACATGTTGGGTTGGTGTATTTCGAGATTAGGATTTGTCACTCCGATTGTCGAAGAGGTATCTCTAGGCCCTCTCGGTAATACACATCACATAAGCCTTGCAAGCATTGCAACTAATGAGTTAGTTGTGAGATGATGTATTACGGAACGAGTAAAGAGACTTGCCGGTAACGAGATTGAACTAGGTATTAAGATACCAACGATCGAATCTCGGGCAAGTAACATACCGATGACAAAGGGAACAATGTATGTTGTTATGCGGTCTGACCGATAAAGATCTTCGTAGAATATGTAGGAGCCAATATGAGCATCCAGGTTCCGCTATTGGTTATTGACCGGAGACGTGTCTCGGTCATGTCTACATTGTTCTCGAACCCGTAGGGTCCGCACGCTTAAGGTTTCGATGACAGTTATATTATGAGTTTATGAGTTTTGATGTACCGAAGGAGTTCGGAGTCCCATATAGGATCGGGGACATGACGAGGAGTCTCAAAATGGTCGAGACATAAAGATTGATATATTGGAAGCCTATATTTGGATATCGGAAGTGTTCCGGGTGAAATCGGGATTTTACCGGAGTACCAGGAGGTTACCGGAACCCCCAGGGAGGTATATGGGCCTTAGTGGGCCTTAGTGGAAGAGAGGAGAGGAGGCCAGGGCTGGGCCGCGCGCCCCTCCCCCCTAGTCCGAATAGGACAAGGAGAGGGGGGCGGCGCCCCCCCTTTTCTTCTCTCTCTCTTCTTTCCCCCCTCCCGAATCCTATTCCAACTAGGAAAGGGGGGG
Organism: Triticum urartu; assembly: GCF_003073215.2. Classification (NCBI taxonomy): domain Eukaryota; kingdom Viridiplantae; phylum Streptophyta; class Magnoliopsida; order Poales; family Poaceae; genus Triticum; species Triticum urartu. The sequence continues at coordinate 705,161,158 of NC_053028.1, forward strand.
AATCCTACTCCCGGAGGGAGTAGGACTCCTCCTGGTGCGCCCTCTCCTGGCCGGCCACAACCCCCCCCCCCCTTGATCCTTTATATACGGAGGCAGGGGGCACCCCTAGAGACACAAGTTGATCCACGTGATCATATTCTTAGCCGTGTGCGGTGCCCCCTTCCACCATAGTCCTCGATAATATTGTAGCGGTGCTTAGGCGAAGCCCTGCGACGCTAGTACATCAAGATCGTCACCACGCCGTCGTGCTGACGGAACTCTTCCCCGACACTTTGCTGGATCGGTGTCTGGGGATCGTCATCGAGCTGAACGTGTGCTAGAACTCGAAGGTGCCGTAGTTTCGGTGCTTGATCGGTCGGGCCGTGAAGACGTATGACTACATCAACCACGTTGTGCTAACACTTCCGTTGTCGATCTACAAGGGTACGTAGATCACACTCTCCCCTCTCGTTGCTATGCATCACCATGATCTTGCGTGTGCGTAGGAAATTTTTTGAAATTACTACGTTACCCAACAGTGGCATCCGAGCCTAGGTTTTATGTGTTGATGTTATTTGCACGAGTAGAACACAAGTGAGTTGTGGGCGATATAAGTCATACTGCTTACCAGCATGTCATACTTTGGTTCGGCGGTATTGTTGGACGAAGCGGCCCGGACTGACATTACGCGTACGCTTACACGAGACCGGTTCTCCCGACGTGCTTTGCACAAAGGTGGCTAGCGGGTGACAGTTTCTCCAACTTTAGTTGAACCGAGTGTGGCTACGCCCGGTCCTTGCGAAGGTTAAAACAGCACCAACTTGACAAACTATCATTGTGGTTTTGATGCGTAGGTAAGATTGGTTCTTGCTTAAGCCCGTAGCAGCCACGTAAAACTTGCAACAACAAAGTAGAGGACGTCTAACTTGTTTTTGCAGGGCATGTTGTGATGTGATATGGTCAAGACATGATGCTAAATTTTATTGTATGAGATGATCATGTTTTGTAACCGAGTTATCGGCAACTGGCAGGAGCCATATGGTTGTCGCTTTATTGTATGCAATGCAATCACGCTGTAATGCTTTACTTTATCACTAAGCGGTAGCGATAGTCGTGGAAGCATAAGATTGGCGAGACGACAACGATGCTACGATGGAGATCAAGGTGTCGCGCCGGTGACGATGGTGATCATGACGGTGCTTCGAAGATGGAGATCACAAGCACAAGATGATGATGGCCATATCATATCACTTATATTGATTGCATGTGATGTTTATCTTTTATGCATCTTATCTTGCTTTCATTGACGGTAGCATTATAAGATGATCTCTCACTAATTATCAAGAAGTGTTCTCCCTGAGTATGCACCGTTGCGAAAGTTCTTCGTGCTGAGACACCACGTGATGATCGGGTGTGATAGGCTCTACGTTCAAATACAACGGGTGCAAAACAGTTGCACATGCGGAATACTCAGGTTATACTTGATGAGCCAAGCATATACAGATATGGCCTCGGAACACGGAGACCGAAAGGTCGAGCGTGAATAATATAGTAGATATGATCAACATAGTGATGTTCACCAATGAAACTACTCCATCTCACGTGATGATCGGACATGGTTTAGTTGATTTGGATCACGTAATCACTTAGAGGATTAGAGGGATGTCTATCTAAGTGGGAGTTCTTTAAGTAATATGATTAATTGAACCTAAATTTATCATGAACTTAGTACCTGATAGTATCTTGCTTATTCATGTTTGATTGTAGATAGATGGCCCGTGCTATTGTTCCGTTGAATTTTAATGCGTTCCTTGAGAAAGCAAAGTTGAAAGATGATGGTAGCAATTACACGGACTGGGTCCGTAACTTGAGGATTATCCTCATTGCTGCACAGAAGAATTACATCCTGGAAGCACCGCTGGGTGCCAGGCTTGCTGCTGGAGCAACACCAGATGTTATGAACATCTGGCAGAGCAAAGCTGATGACTACTCAATAGTTCAGTGTGCCATGCTTTACGGCTTAGAATCGGGACTTCAACGACGTTTTGAACGTCATGGAGCATATGAGATGTTCCAGGAGTTGAAGTTAATATTTCAAGAAAATGCCCGGATTGAGAGATATGAAGTCTCCAATAAATTCTATAGCTGCAAGATGGAGGAGAACAGTTCTGTCAGTGAGCATATACTCAAAATGTCTGGGTATAATAATGACTTGATTCAATTGGGAGTTAATCTTCTAGATGATTGCATCATTGACAGAATTCTCCAATCACTGCCACCAAGCTACAAGAGCTTCGTGATGAACTATAATATGCAAGGGATGAATAATACTATTCCCGAGCTCTTCGCAATGCTGAAAGCTGCGGAGGTAGAAATCAAGAAGGAGCATCAAGTGTTGATGGTCAACAAGACCACTAGTTTCAAGAAAAAGGGCAAAGGGAAGAAGAAGGGGAACTTCCAAAAGAACAGCAAGCAAGTTGCTGCTCAAGAGAAGAAACCCAAACCTGGACCTAAGCCTGAAACTGAGTGCTTCTACTGCAAGCAGACTGGTCACTGGAAGCGGAACTGCCTCAAGTATTTGGCGGATAAGAAGGATGGCAAGGTGAACAAAGGTATATGTGATATACATGTTATTGATGTGTACCTTACTAATGCTCGCAGTAGCACCTGGGTATTTGATACTGGTTATGTTGCTAATATTTGCAACTCGAAACAGGGACTACGGATTAAGCAAAGATTGGCTAAGGACGAGGTGACGATGCGCGTGAGAAATGGTTCCAAAGTCGATGTGATCGCAGTCGGCACGCTACCTCTACATCTACCTTCGGAATTAATATTAGACCTAAATAATTGTTATTTGGTGCCAGCGTTAAGCATGAACATTATATCTGGATCTTGTTTGATACGAGACGGTTATTCATTTAAATCAGAGAATAATGGTTGTTCTATTTACATGAGTAATATCTTTTATGGTCATGCACCCTTAAAGAGTGGTCTATTCTTATTAAATCTCGATAGTAGTGACACACATATTCATAGTGTTGAAACCAAAAGATGCAGAGTTGATAATGATAGTGCAACTTATTTGTGGCACTGCCGTTTAGGTCATATCAGTATAAAGCGCATCAAGAAACTCCATACTGATGGGCTTTTGGAACCACTTGATTATGAATCACTTGGTACTTGCGAACCGTGCCTTATGGGTAAGATGACAAAAACACCGTTCTCCGGTACTATGGAGAGAGCAACAGATATGTTAGAAATCATACATACAGATGTATGTGGTCCGATGAATGTTGAGGCTCGTGGCGGATATCGTTATTTTCTCACCTTCACAGATGACTTAAGCAGATATGGGTATATTGTTGGGGAACATTGCAGAAAACAAAAAATTTCCTACGGTTTCACCAAGATCCATCTATGAGTTCATCTAGAAACGAGTGATTAGATGCATCTACGTACCTTGTAGATCGCGAGCGGAAGCGTTCAAAGAACGGGGATGAGGGAGTCGTACTCGATGTGATTCGAATCACCGAAGATCCTAGCACCGAACGGACGGCACCTCCGCGTTCAACACACGTACGGTCAGCGTAACGTCTCCTTCTTCTTGATCCAGCAAGAGGGAAGGAGAGGTTGAGGAAGATGGCTCCAGCAGCAGCACGACGGCGTGGTGGTGATGGAGCTGCAGTACTCCGTCAGGGCTTCGCCAAGCGCTATGGAGGAGGAGGAGGTGTTGGAGAGGGAGAAGGAGGCAACCAAAGGCGTGGATGAAAAGCCCTCCTTCCCCCACTATATATAGGAGGGCCAAGGGGGGGCGCCGGCCCTAGGAGATCCAATCTCCTAGGGGGGCGGCGGCCAAGGGAGGTTTCCCTCCCCCCCCCAAGGCACCTAGGAGGTGCCTTCCACTAGTGGGACTCTTCCCTTTTGTGAACCCTAGGCGCATGGGCCTCTTGGGGCTGGTGCCCTTGGCCCATGTAGGCCAAGGCGCACCCCCTACAGCCCATGTGGCCCCCCGGGACAGGTGGCCCCACCCGGTGGACCCTCGGGACCCTTCCGATGGTCCCGGTACAATACCGATGACCCCGAAACTTGTCCCGATGCCCGAAACAGGACTTCCCATATATAAATCTTTACCTCCGGACCATTCCGGAACTCCTCGTGATGTCCGGGATCTCATCCGGGACTCCGAACAACATTCGGGTTACTGCATATACATATCCCTACAACCCTAGCGTCACCGAACCATAAGTGTGTAGACCCTACGGGTTCGGGAGACATGCAGACATGACCGAGATGACTCTCTGGTCAATAACCAACAGCGGGATCTGGATACCCATGTTGGCTCCCACATGCTCCACGATGATCTCATCGGATGAACCACGATGTCGAGGATTCAAGCAACCCCGTATGCAATTCCCTTTGTCAATCGATATGTTACTTGCCCGAGATTCGATCGTCAGTATCCCAATACCTTGTTCAATCTCGTTACCGGCAAGTCACTTTACTCGTACCGTAATGCATGATCCCGTGACCAGACACTTGGTCACTTTGAGCTCATTATGATGATGCATTACCGAGTGGGCCCAGTGATACCTCTCCGTCATACGGAGTGACAAATCCCAGTCTTGATCCGTGTCAACCCAACAGACACTTTCGGAGATACCCGTAGTATACCTTTATAGTCACCCAGTTACGTTGTGACGTTTGGATACCCAAAGCACTCCTACGGTATTCGGGAGTTACACGATCTCATAGTCTAAGGAAAAGATACTTGACATTGGAAAAACTCTAGCAACCGAACTATACGATCTAATGCTATGTTTAGGATTGGGTCTTGTCCATCACATCATTCTCCTAATGATGTGATCTCGTTATCAATGACATCCAATGTCCATAGTCAGGAAACCATGACTATCTGTTGATCAACGAGCTAGTCAACTAGAGGCTTACTAGGGACATGTTGGTGTCTGTTATTCACACATGTATTACGATTTCCGGATAACACAATTATAGCATGAATAAAGACAATTATCATGAACAAGGAAATATAATAATAATGCTTTTATTATTGCCTCTAGGGCATATTTCCAACAGTCTCCCACTTGCACTAGAGTCAATAATCTAGTTACATTGTGATGAATCGAACACCCATGGAATTCTGGTGTTGATCATGTTTTGCTCTAGGGAGAGGTTTAGTCAATGGATCCGCTACATTCAGGTCCGTATGTACTTTACAAATCTCTATGTCTCCATCTTGAACATTTTCACGAATGGAGTTGAAGCGACGCTTGATGTGCCTTGTCTTCTTGTGAAACCTGGGCTCCTTGGCAAGTGCAATAGCTCCAGTGTTGTCACAGAAGAGTTTGATTGGCCCCGACGCATTGGGTATGACTCCTAGGTCGGTGATGAACTCCTTCACCCATATTGCTTCATGTGCTGCCTCCGAGGCTGCCATGTACTCCGCTTCACATGTAGATCCCGCCACGACGCTCTGCTTCCAACTGCACCAGCTTACTGCCCCACCATTCAAAATATACACGTATCCGGTCTGTGACTTAGAGTCATCCAGATCTGTGTCGAAGCTAGCGTCGACGTAACCCTTTACGACGAGCTCTTCATCACCTCCATAAACGAGAAACATTTCCTTAGTCCTTTTCAGGTACTTCAGGATATTCTTGACCGCTGTCCAGTGTTCCTTGCCGGGATTACTTTGGTACCTTCCTACCAAACTTACGGCAAGGTTTACATCAGGTCTGGTACACAGCATGGCATACATAATAGAACCTATGGCTGAGGCATAGGGGATGACACTCATCTCTTCTATATCTTCTGCCGTGGTCGGACATTGAGCTGAGCTCAATTTCATACCTTGTAACACAGGCAAGAACCCCTTCTTAGATTGATCCATATTGAACTTCTTCAATATCTTATCAAGGTATGTGCTTTGTGAAAGACCTATGAGGCGTCTTGATCTATCTCTATAGATCTTGATGCCTAATATATAAGCAGCTTCACCAAGGTACTTCATTGAAAAACTCTTATTCAAGTAGGCCTTGATGCTGTCCAAGAGTTCTATATCATTTCCCATCAAAAGTATGTCATCTACATATAATATGAGAAATGCTACAGAGCTCCCACTCACTTTCTTGTAAACGCAGGCTTCTCCATAAGTCTGCGTAAACCCAAACGCTTTGATCATCTCATCAAAGCGAATGTTCCAACTCCGAGATGCTTGCACCAGCCCATAAATCGAGCGTTGGAGCTTGCACACCTTGTCAGCATTCTTAGGATCGACAAAACCTTCCGGCTGCATCATATACAATTCTTCCTTAAGGAAACCATTAAGGAATGCCGTTTTGACGTCCATTTGCCATATCTCATAATCGTAGAATGCGGCAATTGCTAACATGATTTGGACGGACTTTAGCTTCGCTACCGGTGAGAAAGTCTCATCGTAGTCAACCCCTTGAACTTGTCGATAACCCTTAGCGACAAGCCGAGCTTTATAGATGGTCACATTACCATCCGCGTCTGTCTTCTTCTTAAAGATCCATTTATTTTCTATGGCTCGCCGTTCAACGGGCAAGTCAGTCAAAGTCCATACTTTGTTTTCATACATGGATCCTATCTCGGATTTCATGGCTTCTAGCCATTTGTCGGAATTTGGGCCCGCCATCTCTTCTTCATAGTTCGAAGGTTCACCGTTGTCTAACAACATGATTTCCAAGACAGGGTTGCCGTACCACTCTGGTGCGGAACGTGTCCTTGTGGACCTTCGAATTTCAGTAGGATCTTGATCAGAAGTATCTTGATCATCATCAATAACTTCCTTTCTAGTTGGTGCAGGCACCTCAGGAACATTTTCTTGAGTTGTGCCATTTTCCGGTTCAAGAGGTAACACTTCATCAAGTTCTACTTTCCTCCCACTTACTTCTTTCGAGAGAAACTCTTTCGCTAGAAAGAATCCATTCTTGGCAACAAAGATCTTTCCTTCGGATCTGAGGTAGAAGGTATACCCAACAGTTTCTTTAGGGTATCCTATGAAGACGCATTTTTCTGACTTGGGTTCGAGCTTTTCAGGTTGAAGTTTCTTGACATAAGCATCGCATCCCCAAACTTTTAGAAACGACAGCTTAAGTTTCTTCCCAAACCATAATTCAAACGTTGTCGTCTCAACGGATTTCGACGGAGCCCTATTTAAAGTGAATGCGGCAGTCTCTAAAGCATAGCCCCAAAAAGATAGCGGTAAATCGGTAAGAGACATCATAGATCGCACCATATCTAATAGAGTGCGATTACGACGTTCGGACACACCATTACGCTGAGGTGTTCCAGGCGGCATGAGTTGTGAAACTATTCCACATTTTCTTAAGTGTGTGCCAAATTCGTGACTCAAGTATTCTCCTCCACGATCTGATCGTAGAAACTTGATTTTTCTGTCACGTTGATTCTCAACTTCACTCTGAAATTCCTTGAACTTTTCAAAGGTTTCAGACTTGTGTTTCATTAAGTAGATATACCCATATCTACTCAAATCATCAGTGAGGGTGAGAACATAACGATAGCCACCGCGAGCCTCAACACTCATTGGACCGCACACATCAGTATGTATGATTTCCAATAAGTTGGTTGCTCGCTCCATTGTTCCTGAGAACGGAGTCTTGGTCATTTTACCCATGAGGCATGGTTCGCACGTGTCAAATGATTCATAATCAAGAGACTCTAAAAGTCCATCTGCATGGAGCTTCTTCATGCGTTTGACACCTATGTGACCAAGGCGGCAGTGCCACAAGTATGTGGGACTATCATTATCAACCTTACATCTTTTTGTACTCACACTATGAATATGTGTAGCATTACGCTCGAGATTCATTAAGAATAAACCATTCACCATAGGAGCATGACCATAAAACATATCTCTCATATAAATGGAACAACCATTATTCTCGGATTTAAATGAGTAGCCATCTCGAATTAAACGAGATCCCGATACAATGTTCATGCTCAAAACCGGCACTAAATAACAATTATTGAGGTTTAAAATTAATCCCGTAGGTAAATGTAGAGGCAGCGTGCCGACGGCGATCACATCGACCTTGGAACCATTCCCAACGCGCATCGTCACCTCGTCCTTCGCCAGTCTCCGCTTATTCCGCAGCTCCTGCTTTGAGTTACAAATGTGAGCAACTGCACCGGTATCAAATACCCAAGAGCTACTATGAGTACTGGTAAGGTACACATCAATTACATGTATATCACATATACCTTTTGTTTTGCCGGCCTTCTTGTCCGCTAAGTATTTGGGGCAGTTCCGCTTCCAGTGACCACTTCCCTTGCAATAAAAGCACTCAGTCTCGGGCTTGGGTCCATTCTTTGGCTTCTTCCCGGCAGCTTTCTTGCCAGGCGCGGCAACTTCCTTGCCGTCCTTCTTGGAGTTCTTTTTACCCTTGCCCTTCTTGAACTTAGTGGTTTTATTGACCATCAACACTTGATGTTCCTTCTTGACTTCTACCTCTGCTGATTTCAGCATAGCAAATACTTCAGGAATGGTCTTTTCCATCCCCTGCATATTGAAGTTCATCACAAAGCTCTTGTAGCTCGGTGGAAGCGACTGGAGGATTCTGTCAATGACCGCGTCATCCGGGAGATTAACTCCCAGCTGAGTCAAGCGGTTATGTAACCCAGACATAGTGAGTATGTGCTCACTGACAGAACTATTTTCCTCCATCTTACAGCTGAAGAACTTGTCGGAGACCTCATATCTCTCGATTCGGGCATGAGCTTGAAAAACCATTTTCAGCTCTTCGAACATCTCATATGCTCCATGTCTTTCAAAACGCTTTTGGAGCCCCGGCTCTAAGCTGTAAAGCATGCCGCACTGAACGAGGGAGTAGTCATCAGCACGTGTCTGCCAAGCGTTCATAACGTCTTGGTTCTGTGGGACGGGTGGATCACCTAGCGGTGCTTGTAGGACATAATCTTTCTTGGCAGCTATGAGGATGATCCTCAGGTTCCGGACCCAGTCCGTGTAGTTGCTGCCATCGTCTTTCAGCTTGGTTTTCTCTAGGAACGCGTTGAAGTTGAGGACTACGTTGGCCATTTGATCTACAAGACATATTGTAAAGATTTTAGACTAAGTTCATGAAAATTAAGTTCATCTAATCAAATTATTCAATGAACTCCCACTTAGATAGACATCCCTCTTCTAGTCATCTAAGTATAACATGATCCGAGTCAACTAGGCCATGTCCGATCATCACGTGAGACGGACTAGTCAACGTCGGTGAACATCTTCATGTTGATCGTATCTTCTATACGACTCATGCTCGACCTTTCGGTCTTCTGTGTTCCGAGGCCATGTCTATACACATGCTAGGCTCGTCAAGTCAAACTAAGTGTTTGCATGTGTAAATCTGTCTTACACCCGTTGTATGTGAACGTTAGAATCTATCACACCGGATCATCACGTGGTGCTTCGAAACAACGAACTGTCGCAACAGTGCACAGTTAGGGGGAACACTTTCTTGAAATTATTATGAGGGATCATCTTATTTACTACCGTCGTTCTAAGTAAACAAGATGCTAAACATGATAAACATCACATGCAATCAAATAATAATAGTGACATGATATGGCCAATATCACATAGCTCCTTTGATCTCCATCTTGGGGCTCCATGATCATCTTGTCACCGGCATGACACCATGATCTCCATCATCATGATCTCCATCATTGTGTCTCCATGAAGTTGCTCGCCAACTATTACTTCTACTACTATGGCTAACGCGTTTAGCAATAAAGTAAAGTAATTTACATGGCGTTTCTCAATGACACGCAGGTCATACAAAAAATAAAGACAACTCCTATGGCTCCTGCCGGTTGTCATACTCATCGACATGCAAGTCGTGATTCCTATTACAATAGCATGAACAACTCATACATCACATATATATCATTCATCATTCATCACAACTTTGGCCATATCATATCACAAAGCACTTGCTGCAAAAACAAGTTAGACGTCCTCTAATTGTTGTTGCAAGTTTTACGTGGCTGAAGTAGGGTTCTAGCAAGAACGTTTTCTTACCTACGTGAAAGCCACAACGTGATTTGTCAACTTCTATTTACCCTTCATAAGGACCCTTTTCATCGAATCCGGTCCAACTAAAGTAGGAGAGACAGACACCCGCCAGCCACCTTACGCAACTTGTGCATGTTAGTCGGTGGAACCGGTCTCACGTAAGCGTACGTGTAAGGTTGGTCCGGGCCGCTTCATCCCACAATACCGTTGAAGCAAGATAAGACTAGTAACGGCAAGAAAGTTGACAACATCTACGCCCACAACAAATTGTGTTCTACTCGCTCAAGAAGAACTACGCATAGACCTAGCTCATGATGCCACTGTTGGGGAACGTTGCAGAAAACAAAAATTTTCCTACGGTTTCACCAAGATCCATCTATGAGTTCATCTAGCAACGAGTGATTAGATGAATCTACGTACCTTGTAGATCGCGAGCGGAAGCGTTCAAAGAACGGGGATGAGGGAGTCGTACTCGATGTGATTAGAATCACCGAAGATCCTAGCACCGAACGGACGACACCTCCGCGTTCAACATGCGTACGGTCAGCGTAACATCTCCTTCTTCTTGATCCAGCAAGAGGGAAGGAGAGGTTGAGGAAGATGGCTCCAGCAGCAGCACGACGGCGTGGTGGTGATGGAGCTGCAGTACTCCGTCAGGGCTTCGCCAAGCGCTATGGAGGAGGAGGAGGTGTTGGAGAGGGAGAAGGAGGCAACCAAAGGCGTGGATGAAAAGCCCTCCTTCCCCCACTATATATAGGAGGGCCAAGGGGGGGGCGCCGGCCCTAGGAGATCCAATCTCCTAGGGGGGCGCCGGCCAAGGGAGGTTTCCCTCCCCCCCAAGGCACCTAGGAGGTGCCTTCCACTAGTGGGACTCCTCCCTTTTGTGAACCCTAGGCGCATGGGCCTCTTGGGGCTGGTGCCCTTGGCCCATGTAGGCCAAGGCGCACCCCCTACAGCCCATGTGGCCCCCCGGGACAGGTGGCCCCACCCGGTGGACCCCCGGGACCCTTCCGGTGGTCCCGGTACAATACCGATGACCCCGAAACTTGTCCCGATGCCCGAAACAGGACTTCCCATATATAAATCTTTACCTCCGGACCATTCCGGAACTCCTCGTGACGTCCGAGATCTCATCCGGGACTCCGAACAACATTCGGGTTACTGCATATACATATCCCTACAACCCTAGCGTCACCGAACCTTAAGTGTGTAGACCCTACGGGTTCGGGAGACATGTAGACATGACCGAGACGACTCTCCGGTCAATAACCAACAGCGGGATCTGGATACCCATGTTGGCTCCCACATGCTCCTCGATGATCTCATCGGATGAACCACGATGTCGAGGGAGTCAAGCAACCCCGTATACAATTCCCTTTGGCAATCGGTATGTTACTTGCCCGAGATTCGATCGTCGGTATCCCAATACCTCGTTCAATCTCGTTACCGGCAAGTCACTTTACTCGTACCGTAATGCATGATCCCGTGACCAGACACTTGGTCACTTTGAGCTCATAATGATGATGCATTACCGAGTGGGCCCATTGATACCTCTCCGTCATACGGAGTGACAAATCCCAGTCTTGATCCGTGTCAACCCAACAGACACTTTCGGAGATACCCGTAGTATACCTTTATAGTCACCCAGTTACGTTGTGACGTTTGGATACCCAAAGCACTCCTACGGTATTCCGGGAGTTACACGATCTCATAGTCTAAGGAAAAGATACTTGACATTGGAAAAACTCTAGCAACGAACTATACGATCTAATGCTATGTTTAGGATTGGGTCTTGTCCATCACATCATTCTCCTAATGATGTGATCTCGTTATCAATGACATCCAATGTCCATAGTCAGGAAACCATGACTATCTGTTGATCAACGAGCTAGTCAACTAGAGGCTTACTAGGGACATGTTGGTGTCTGTTATTCACACATGTATTACGATTTCCGGATAACACAATTATAGCATGAATAAAGACAATTATCATGAACAAGGAAATATAATAATAATGCTTTTATTATTGCCTCTAGGGCATATTTCCAACATATATCTAGTTAATGAAACACAAGTCTGAAATGTTTGAAAAGTTCAAAGAATTTCAGAGTGAAGTTGAAAATCATCGTAACAAGAAAATAAAATTCCTACGATCTGATCGTGGAGGAGAATATTTGAGTTACGAGTTTGGTGTACATTTGAAACAATGTGGAATAGTTTCGCAACTCACGCCACCCGGAACACCACAGCGTAATGGTGTGTCCGAGCGTCGTAATCGTACTTTACTAGATATGGTACGATCTATGATGTCTCTTACTGATTTACCGCTATCGTTTTGGGGATACGCTCTAGAGACGGCCGCATTCACGTTAAATAGGGCACCATCAAAATCCGTTGAGACTACGCCTTATGAACTGTGGTTTGGCAAGAAACCAAAGTTGTCGTTTCTGAAAGTTTGGGACTGCGATGCTTATGTGAAAAAGCTTCAACCTGATAAGCTCGAACCCAAATCGGAAAAATGTGTCTTCATAGGATATCCAAAGGAAACTATTGGATACACCTTCTATCACAGATCCGAAGGCAAGACTTTTGTTGCTAAATTCGGAAAATTTCTGGAGAAGGAGTTTCTCTCGAAAGAAGTGAGTGGGAGGAAAGTAGAACTTGACGAGGTAACTGTACCTACTCCCTTAGTGGAAAGTAGTACATCATAGAAACCTGTTTCTGTGACACCTACACCAATTAGTGAGGAAGCTAATTGAAGGAAATATGCCCTAGAGGCAATAATAAAGTTATTATTTATTTCCTTATATCATGATAAATGTTTATTATTCATGCTAGAATTGTATTAACCGGAAACATAATACTTGTGTGAATACATAGACAAACAATGTGTCACTAGTATGCCTCTACTTGACTAGCTCGTTAATCGAAGATGGTTATGTTTCCTAACCATAAACAAAAGAGTTGTTATTTGATTAACGGGATCACATCATTAGGAGAATGATGTGATTGACATGACCCATTCCATTAGCTTAGCACCCGATCGTTTAGTATGTTGCTATTGCTTTCTTCATGACTTATACATGTTCCTATGACTATGAGATTATGCAACCCCCGTTTGCCGGAGGAACACTTTGTGTGCTACCAAACGTCACAACGTAACTAGGTGATTATAAAGAAGCTCTACAGGTGTCTCCAAAGGTACATGTTGGGTTGGCGTATTTCGAGATTAGGATTTGTCACTCCGATTGTCGGAGAGGTATCTCTGGGCCCTCTCGGTAATGCACATCACATAAAGCCTTGCAAGCATTACAACTAATAAAGTTAGTTGTGAGATGATGTATTACAGAACGAGTAAAGAGACTTGCCGGTAACGAGATTGAACTAGGTATTGGATACCGACGATCGAATCTCGGGCAAGTAACATACCGATGACAAAGGGAACAACGTATGTTGTTATGCGGTCTGACCGATAAAGATCTTCCTAGAATATGTAGGAGCCAATATGGGCATCCAGGTCCCGCTATTGGTTATTGACCGGAGATTTGTCTCAGTCATGTCTACATTGTTCTCGAACCCGTAGGGTCCGCACGCTTAAGGTTTCGATGACAGTTATATTATGAGTTTATGAGTTTTGATGCACCGAAGGAGTTCGGAGTCCCAGATGAGATCAGGGACATGACGAGGAGTCTCGAAATGGTCGAGCCGTAAAGATTGATATATTGGACGACTATATTCGGACATCGGAAAGGTTCCGAGTGATTCGGGTATTTTTCGGAGTACCGGGTAGTTACGGGAGAAGCAATGGGCCTTGATGGGCTTTAGTGGGAAGAGGAGAAAGGGCCAAGGGGCTGCTGCGCCCCCCCTCCCCTCTAGTCCGAATTGGACTAGGGAAAAGGGGGCCGGCCACCTTTCCTTCTCCTCCACTTCCTTCTCCCTTCCTCCCCTCTTGGTGGACTCCCACTAGGACTTGGAGTCCTAGTAGGACTCCACATCCTAGCCGCACCAAGCCTTGGACGGGCTCCTCATCCTCCATCCTTTATATACTGAGGCAAGGGGCACCCCATAGACACACAAGTTGATCCACGTGATCTTATTCTTAGCCGTGTGCGGCGCCCCAGCCACCATAGTCCTCGATAATATTGTAGCGGTGCTTAGGCGAAGCCCTGCAGCAGTAGTACATCAAGATCGTCACCACGCCGTCGTGCTGACGGAACTCTTCCCCGACACTTTGCTGGATCGGAGCCCGGGGATCGTCGTCGAGCTGAACGTGTGCTAAAACTCGGAGGTGCCGTAGTTTCGGTGCTTGATCGGTCGGGCCGTGAAGACGTACGACTACATCAACCAAACGCTTCCGTTGTCGGTCTATAAAGGGTACGTAGATCACACTCTCCCCTCGTTGCTATGCATCACCATGATCTTGCGTGTGCGTAGGAAAATTTTGAAATTACTACGTTCCCCAACAGTGGCATCCGAGCCTAGGTTTTATATGTTGATGTTATATGCACGAGTAGAACACAAGTGAGTTGTGGGCGATATAAGTCATACTGCTTACCAGCATGTCATAGTTTGGTTCGGCGGTATTGTTGGACAAAGCGGCCCGGACCAACATTACGTGTACGCTTACGCGAGACCGGTTCTCCCGACGTGCTTTGCACAGAGGTGGCTTGCGGGTGACAGTTTCTCCAACTTTAGTTGAACCGAGTGTGGTTACGCCCGGTCCTTGCGAAGGTTAAAACAGCACCAACTTGACAAACTATCGTTGTGGTTTTGATGCGTAGGTAAGATTGGTTCTTGCTTAAGCCCGTAGCAGCCACGTAAAACTTGCAACAACAAAGTAGAGGACGTCTAACTTGTTTTTGCAGGGCATGTTGTGATGTGATATGGTCAAGACATGATGCTAAATTTTATTGTATGAGATGATCATGTTTTGTAACCGAGTTATCGGCAACTGGCAGGAGCCATATGGTTGTCGCTTTATTGTATGCAATGCAATCGCGCTGTAATGCTTTACTTTATCACTAAGCGGTAGCGATAGTCGTGGAAGCATAATATTGGCGAGACGACAACGATGCTACGATGGAGATCAAGGTGTCGCGCCGGTGACGATGGTGATCACGACGGTGCTTCGAAGATGGAGATCACAAGCACAAGATGATGATGGCCATATCATATCACTTATATTGATTGCATGTGATATTTATCTTTTGTGCATCTTATCTTGCTTTGATTGACGGTAGCATTATAAGATGATCTCTCACTAATTATCAAGAAGTGTTCTCCCTGAGTATGCACCGTTGCGAAAGTTCTTCGTGCTGAGACACCACGTGATGATCGGGTGTGATAGGTTCTACGTTCAAATACAACGGGTGCAAAACAGTTGCACACGCGGAATACTCAGGTTATACTTGACGAGCCAAGCATATACAGATATGGCCTCAGAACACGGAGACCGAAAGGTCGAGCGTGAATCATATAGTAGATATGATCAACATAGTGATGTTCACCAATGAAACTACTCCATCTCGCGTGATGATCGGACATGGTTTAGTTGATTTGGATCACGTGATCACTTAGAGGATTAGAGGGATGTCTATCTAAGTGGGAGTTCTTAAGTAATATGATTAAATTGAACTTAAATTTATCATGAACTTAGTCCTGGTAGTATTTTGCAAATTATGTTGTAGATCAATAGCTCGCGTTGTTGCTTCCCTGTGTTTATTTTGATATGTTCCTAGAGAAAATTGTGTTGAAAGATGTTAGTAGCAATGATGCGGATTGGATCCGTAATCTGAGGTTTATCCTCATTGCTGCACGAAAGAATTATGTCCTTGATGCACCACTAGGTGACAGACCTATTGCAGGAGCAGATGCAGACGTTATGAACGTTTGGCTAGCTCAATATGATGACTACTTGATAGTTTAGTGCACCATGCTTAATGGCTTAGAATCGGGACTTCAAAGACGTTTTGAACGTCATGGAGCATATGAGATGTTCCAGGAGTTGAAGTTAATATTTCAAGCAAATACCTGAGTTGAGAGATATGAAATCTCCAACAAGTTCTATAGCTAAAAGATGGAGGAGAATCGCTCAACTAGTGAGCATGTGCCCAGATTGTCTGAGTACTACAATCGCTTGAATCAAGTGGGAGTTAATCTTCCAGATAAGATAGTGATTGACAGAATTCTCTAGTCACCATCACCAAGTTAGTAGAACTTCGTGATGAACTATAATATGCAAGGGATGACAAAAATAATTCCCAAGCTCTTCGTGATGCTGAAATCGACGAAGGTAGAAATCAAGAAAAACATCAAGTGTTGATGCTTAACATGACCACTAGTTTCAAGAAAAGGGCAAAGGGAAGAAGGGGAACTTCAAGAAGAACGGCAAGCAAGTTGTTGCTCAAGTGAAGAAGCCCAAGTCTGGTCCTAAGCCTGAGACTAAGTGCTTCTACTGCAAAGGTACTGGTCACTAGAAGCGGAACTACCCCAAGTGATTGGCGGATAAAAAGGATGGCAAAGTGAACATAAGTATATTTGATATACATCTTATTGATGTGTACTTTACTAGTGTTTATAGCAACCCCTCAGTATTTGATACTAGTTCAGTTGCTAAGATTAGTAACTCGAAGCAGGAGTTGCAGAATAAACAGAGACTAGTTAAGGGTGAAGTGACGATGTGTGTTGGAAGTGGTTCCAAGATTGATATGATCATCATCGCACACTCCCTATAATTTCGGGATTAGTGTTGAACCTAAATAAGTGTTATTTGGTGTTTGCGTTCAGCATGAATATGATTTGATCATGTTTATTGTAATACGGTTATTCATTTAAGTAAGAGAATAAATTGTTGTTCTGTTTACATGAATAAAACCTTATATGGTTACACACCCAATGAAAATAGTTCGTTGGATCTCGATCGTAGTGATACACATAATCATAATATTGAAACCAAAAGATGCAAAGTTAATAATGATAGTGCAACTTATTTGTGGCACTGCCGTTTAGGTCATATTGGTGTAAAGCGCATGAAGAAACTCCATGCTGATGGGCTTTTGGAATCACTTGATTATGAATCAGTTGATGCTTGCGAACCATGCCTCATGGGCAAGATGACTAAGACTCCGTTCTTCGGAACAATGGAGCGAGCAACAGATTTGTTGGAAATCATACATACTGATGTATGTGGTCCGATGAATATTGAGGCTCGTGATAGGTATCATTATTTTCTGATCTTCACAGATGATTTGAGCAGATATGAGTATATCTACTTGATGAAACATAAGTCTGAAACATTTGAAAAGTTCAAAGAATTTGAGAGTGAAGTGAAAAATCATCGTAACAAGAAAATAAAGTTTCTACGATCTGATCGTACAGAAGAGTATTTGAGTTACGAGTTTGGCTTTTAGTTAAAAACAATGTGAAATAGTTTCACTACTCACGCCACCTGGAACACCACAATGTAATGGTGTGTCCGAACGTCATAACCGTACTTTATTAGATATGGTGCGATCTATGATGTCTCTTACCGATCTACCACTATCGTTTTGGGGTTATGCATTAGAGACAGCTGCATTCACGTTAAATAGGGCACCATCTAAATCCGTTGAGACGACACCGTATGAACTATGGTTTGGCAAGAAACCTAAGCTGTTGTTTCTTAAAGTTGAGGTTGCAATGCTTATGTGAAAAAGTTTCAACCTGATAAGCTCAAACCCAAATCGGAGAAATGTGTCTTCATAGGATATCCAAAGGAAACTATTGGATACACCTTCTATCACAGATCTGAAGGCAAGACTTTTGTTGCTAAATTCGGAAACTTTCTAGAGAAGGAGTTTCTCTCGAAAGAAGTGAGTGGGAGGAAAGTAGAAAACTTGATAAGGTAATTGTACCTTCTCCCTTATTGGAAAGTAGTTCATCACAGAAATCTGTTCTTGTGACTACTACACCAATTAGTAAGGAAGATAATGATGATGATCATGTAACTTCAGATCAAGTTACTACCGAATCTCGTAGGTAAACCAGAGTAAGATCCGCACCAGAGTGGTACGGTAATCCTGTTCTGGAAGTCATGTTACTAGACCATGACGAACCTACGAACTATGAGGAAGCGATGATGAGCCCAGATTCCGCAAAATGGCTTGAGGCCATGAAATCTGAGATGGGATCCATGTATGAGAACAAAGTATGGACTTTGGTTGACTTGCCCGATGATCGGCAAGCCATAGAAAATAAATGGATCTTCAAGAGGAAGACGGACGCTGATAGTAGTGTTACTGTCTACAAAGCTCGACTTGTCGCAAAAGGTTTTCGGCAAGTTCAAGGGATTGACTACGATGAGACCTTCTCACCCGTAGCGATGCTTAAGTCTGTCCGAATCATGTTAGCAATTGCCGCACTTTATGAAATCTGGCAAATGGATAACAAAACTGCAATCCTTAATGGATTTCTTAAAAAGGAGTTGTATATGATGCAACCAGAAGTTTTTGTCAATCCTAAAGGTGCTAACAAAATATGCAAGCTCCAGCGATCCATCTATGGACTGGTGCAAGCATCTCGGAGTTGGAATATACGCTTTGATAAGATGATCAAAGCATATAGTTTTATACAGACTTGCGGTGAAGCCTGTATTTACAAGAAAGTGAGTGGGAGCACTACAACATTTCTGATAAGTATATGTGAACAACATATTGTTGATCGGAAATAATGTATAATTTTCTGGAAAGCATAAAGGAATATTTGAAAGGAGTTTTTCAAAGAAAGACCTCGGTAAAGCTGCTTACATATTGAGCATCAAGATCTATAGAGATAGATCAAGACGCTTGATAAGTTTTTTCAATTAGTACATACCTTGACAAGATTTTGAAGTAGTTCAAAATGGAACAGTCAAAGAAAATGTTTCTTGCCTGTGTTACAAGGTGTGAAGTTGAGTAAGACTCAAAGCCCGACCACGGCGGAAGATAGAAATAGAATGAAAGTCATTCCCTATGCCTCAGCCATAGGTTCTATAAAGTATGCCATGCTGTGTACCAGATCTATTGTATACCCTACACTGTGTTAAGCAAGGGAGTACAATAGTGATCTAAGAGTAGATCACTGGACAACGGTCAAAATTATCCTTAGTGGAATAAGGAAATATTTCTCAGTTATGGAGGTGACAAAAAGGTTCGTCGTAAAAAGTTACGTCGATGCAAGTTTTGACACAGATCTGGATGACTCTAAGTCTCGATCTAGATACATATTGAAAGTGGGAGCAATAAGCTAGAGTAGCTCCGTGCAGAGCATTGTTGACATAGAAATTCGCAAAATACTTACGGATCTGAATGTGACAGACCCGTTGACTAAAATTATCTCACAAGCAAAACATGATCACACCTTAGTACTCTTTGGGTGTTAATCACATAGAGATGTGAACTAGATTACTGACTCTAGTAAACCCTTTTGGGTGTTGATCACATATCGATGTGAACTATGGGTGTTAATCACATGGTGATGTGAACTATTGCTGTTAAATCACATGGAGATGTGAACTAGGTTATTGACTCTAGTGCAAGTGGGAGACTGAAGGAA
Source organism: Triticum urartu (assembly GCF_003073215.2). Lineage (NCBI taxonomy): Eukaryota > Viridiplantae > Streptophyta > Magnoliopsida > Poales > Poaceae > Triticum > Triticum urartu. Next base: position 705,180,788 of record NC_053028.1, read on the forward strand.
ATATGCCCTAGAGGCAATAATAAAGTTATTATTTATTTCCTTATATCATGATAAATGTTTATTATTCATGCTAGAATTGTATTAACCGGAAACATAATACTTGTGTGAATACATAGACAAACAAAGTGTCACTAGTATGCCTCTACTTGACTAGCTCGTTAATCGAAGATGGTTATGTTTCCTAACCATAAACAAAAGAGTTGTTATTTGATTAACGGGATCACATCATTAGGAGAATGATGTGATTGACATGACCCATTCCATTAGCTTAGCACCCGATCGTTTAGTATGTTGCTATTGCTTTCTTCATGACTTATACATGTTCCTATGACTGTGAGATTATGCAACTCCTGTTTGCCGGAGGAACACTTTGTGTGCTCCCAAACGTCACAACGTAACTGGGTGATTATAAAGGAGCTCTACAGGTGTCTCCAAAGGTACATGTTGGGTTGGCGTATTTCGAGATTAGGATTTGTCACTCCGATTGTCGGAGAGGTATCTCTGGGCCCTCTCGGTAATGCACATCACATAAAGCCTTGCAAGCATTACAACTAATAAAGTTAGTTGTGAGATGATGTATTACAGAACGAGTAAAGAGACTTGCCGGTAACGAGATTGAACTAGGTATTGGATACCAACAATCGAATCTCGGGCAAGTAACATACCGATGACAAAGGGAACAACGTATGTTGTTATGCGGTCTGACCGATAAAGATCTTCGTAGAATATGTAGGAGCCAATATGGGCATCCAGGTCCCGCTATTGGTTATTGACCGGAGATTTGTCTCAGTCATGTCTACATTGTTCTCGAACCCGTAGGGTCCGCACGCTTAAGGTTTCGATGACAGTTATATTATGAGTTTATGAGTTTTGATGTACCGAAGGAGTTCGGAGTCCCGGATGAGATCGGGGACATGATGAGGAGTCTTGAAATGGTTGAGACGTAAAGATTGATATATTGGACGACTATATTCGGACATCGGAAAGGTTCCGAGTGATTCGGGTATTTTTCGGAGTATCGGGTAGTTACGGGAGAAGCAATGGGCCTTGATGGGCTTTAGTGGGAAGAGGAGAAAGGGCCAAGGGGCTGCTGCACCCCCCCTCCCCTCTAGTCCGAATTGGACTAGGGAAAAGGGGGCCGGCCACCTTTCCTTCTCCTCCACTTCCTTCTCCCTTCCTCCCCTCTTGGTGGACTCCTACTAGGACTTGGAGTCCTAGTAGGACTCCACATCCTGGCCGCACCAAGCCTTGGCCGGCCTCCTCCTCCTCCATCCTTTATATACTGAGGCAAGGGGCACCCCATAGACACACAAGTTTATCCACGTGATCTTATTCTTAGCCGTGTGCGGCGCCCCAGCCACCATAGTCCTCGATAATATTGTAGCGGTGCTTAGGCGAAGCCCTGCAGCAGTAGTACATCAAGATCGTCACCACGCCGTCGTGCTGGCGGAACTCTTCCCCGACACTTTGCTGGATCGGAGTCCGGGGATCGTCATCGAGCTGAACTTGTGCTAAAACTCGGAGGTGCCGTAGTTTCGGTGCTTGATCGGTCGGGCCGTGAAGACGTACGACTACATCAACCAAACGCTTCCGTTGTCGGTCTACAAAGGGTACGTAGATCACACTCTCCCCTCGTTGCTATGCATCACCATGATCTTGCGTGTGCGTAGGAAAATTTTGAAATTACTACGTTCCCCAACACTAATGATAATGATCATGAAACTTCAGAACAAGATACTACTGAACCTCGTAGATCAACCAGAGTGAGATCCGCGCCAGAGTGGTACGGTAATCCTGTTCTGGAAGTCATGCTACTAGATCATGATGAACCTACGAACTATGAAGAAGTGATGGTGAGCCCAGATTCCGCAAAATGGCTTGAAGCCATGAAATCTGAGATGGGATCCATGTATGAGAACAAAGTATGGACTTTGGTTGACTTGCCCAATGATCGGCAAGCAATTGAAAATAAATGGATCTTCAAGAAGAAGACAGACGCTGACGGTAATATTACTGTCTACAAAGCTCGACTTGTCGCAAAAGGTTTTCGGCAAGTTCAAGGGATTGACTACGATGAGACCTTCTCACCCATAGCGATGCTTAAGTCTGTCCGAATCATGTTAGCAATTGCCGCATTTTATGATTATGAAATTTGGCAGATGGATGTCAAAACTGCATTCCTGAATGGATTTCTGGAAGAAGAGTTGTATATGATGCAACCAGAAGGTTTTGTCGATCCAAAGGGAGCTAACAAAGTGTGCAAGCTCCAGCCATCCATTTATGGACTGGTGCAAGCCTCTCGGAGTTGGAATAAACGCTTTGATCGATAGTGTGATCAAAGCATTTGGTTTTATACAGACTTTTGGAGAAGCCTGTATTTACAAGAAAGTGAGCGGGAGCTCTGTAGCATTTCTGATATTATATGTGGATGGCATATTACTAATTGGAAATGATATAGAATTTCTGGATAGCATAAAGGGATACTTGAATAAAAGTTTTTCAATGAAAGACCTCGGTGAAGCTGCTTACATATTAGGCATTAAGATCTATAGAGATAGATCAAGACGCTTAATTGGACTTTCACAAAGCACATACCTTGACAAAGTTTTGAAGAAGTTCAAAATGGATCAAGCAAAGAAAGGGTTCTTGCCTGTGTTACAAGGTGTGAAGTTGAGTCAGACTCAATGTCCGACCACTGCAGAAGATAGAGAGAAAATGAAAGATGTTCCCTATGCTTCAGCCATAGGCTCTATCATGTATGCAATGCTGTGTACCAGACCTGATGTGTGCCTTGCTATAAGTCTAGCAGGGAGGTACCAAAGTAATCTAGGAGTGGATCACTGGACAGCGGTCAAGAACATCCTGAAATACCTGAAAAGGACTAAGGATATGTTTCTCATTTATGGAGGTGATAAAGAGCTAATCGTAAATGGTTACGTCGATGCGAGCTTTGACACTGATCCGGACGATTCTAAATCGCAAACTGGATACGTATTTACATTAAACGGTGGAGCTGTCAGTTTTTTGCAGTTCTAAACAAAGCGTCGTGGCGGGATCTACGTGTGAAGCAGAATACATAGCTGCTTCGGAAGCAGCAAATGAAGGAGTCTGGATGAAGGAGTTCATATCCGATCTAGGTGTCATACCTAGTGCATCGGGTCCAATGAAAATCTTTTGTGACAATACTGGTGCAATTGCCTTGGCAAAGGAATCCAGATTTCACAAGAGAACCAAGCACATCAAGAGACGCTTCAATTCCATCCGGGATCTAGTCCAGCTGGGAGACATAGAGATTTGCAAGATACATACGGATCTAAATGTAGCAGACCCGTTGACTAAGCCTCTTCCACGAGCAAAACATGATCAGCACCAAGGCTCCATGGGTGTTAGAATCATTACTGTATAATCTAGATTATTGACTCTAGTGCAAGTGGGAGACTGAAGGAAATATGCCCTAGAGGCAATAATAAAGTTATTATTTATTTCCTTATATCATGATAAATGTTTATTATTCATGCTAGAATTGTATTAACCGGAAACATAATACATGTGTGAATGCATAGACAAACAGAGTGTCACTAGTATGCCTCTACTAGACTAGCTCGTTAATCAAAGATGGTTATGTTTCCTAACCATGGGCAAAGAGTTGTTATTTGATTAACGGGATCACATCATTAGGTGAATGATCTGATTGACATGACCCATTCCATTAGCTTAGCACCCGATCGTTTAGTATGTTGCTATTGCTTTCTTCATGACTTATACATGTTCCTATGACTATGAGATTATGCAACTCCCGTTTGCCGGAGGAACACTTTGTGTGCTACCAAACGTCACAACGTAACTGGGTGATTATAAAGGTGCTCTACAGGTGTCTCCAAAGGTACATGTTGGGTTGGCGTATTTCGAGATTAGGATTTGTCACTCCGATTGTCGAAGAGGTATCTCTAGGCCCTCTCGGTAATACACATCACATAAGCCTTGCAAGCATTGCAACTAATGAGTTAGTTGTGAGATGATGTATTACGGAACGAGTAAAGAGACTTGCTGGTAACGATATTGAACTAGGTATTAAGATACCGACGATCGAATCTCGGGTAAGTAACATACCGATGACAAAGGGAACAATGTATGTTGTTATGCGGTCTGACCGATAAAGATCTTCGTAGAATATGTAGGAGCCAATATGAGCATCTAGGTTCCGCTATTGGTTATTGACCGGAGACGTGTCTCGGTCATGTCTACATTGTTCTCGAACCCGTAGGGTCCGCACGCTTAAGGTTTCGATGACAGTTATATTATGAGTTTATGAGTTTTGATGTACCAAAGGATTTCGGGGTCTCGGATAGGATCGGGGACATGACAAGGAGTCTCGAAATGGTCGAGACATAAAGATTGATATATTGGAAGCCTATATTTGGATATCGGAAGTGTTCCGGGTGAAATCGGGATTTTACCGGAGTACCGGGAGGTTACTGGAACCCCCCGGGAGGTATATGGGCCTTAGTGGGCCTTAGTGGAAGAGAGGAGAGGTGGCCAAGGTTGGGCCGCGCGCCCCTCCCCCCTAGTCCAAATAGGACAAGGAGAGGGGGGCGGCGCCCCCCTTTTCTTCTCTCTCTCTTCTTTCCCCCCTCCCGAATCCTATTCCAACTAGGAAAGGGGGGGAATCCTACTCCCGGAGGGAGTAGGACTCCTCCTAGCGCGCCCTCTCCTGGCCGGCCACAACCCCCCCCCCTTTGATCCTTTATATACGGAGGCAGGGGGCACCCCTAGAGACACAAGTTGATCCACGTGATCATATTCTTAGCCGTGTGCGGTGCCCCCTTCCACCATAGTCCTCGATAATATTGTAGCGGTGCTTAGGCGAAGCCCTGCGACGGTAGTACATCAAGATCGTCACCACGCCGTCGTGCTGACGGAACTCTTCCCGGACACTTTGCTAGATCGGAGTTCGGGGATCGTCATTGAGCTGAACGTGTGCTAGAACTCGGAGGTGCCCTAGTTTCGGTGCTTGATCGGTCGGGCCGTGAAGACGTACGACTACATCAACCATGTTGTGCTAACGCTTCCGTTGTCGATCTACAAGGGTACGTAGATCACACTCTCCCCTCTCGTTGCTATGCATCACCATGATCTTGCGTGTGTTGGGGAACGTTGCAGAAAACAAAAAATTTCCTACGGTTTCACCAAGATCCATCTATGAGTTCATCTAGCAACGAGTGATCGGATTGCATCTACATACCTTTGTAGATCACGCTCGGAAGCGTTCAAAGAACGGGGATGAGGAAGGCGTACTCGACGTGATCCAAATCACCGGAGATCCTAGCGCCGAACGGACGGCACCTCCGCGTTCAACACACGTATGGTCGGCGTGACGTCTCCTTCTTCTTGATCCAGCAAGGAGGAAGGAGAGGTTGAGGAAGATGGCTCCAGCAGCACGACGGCGTGGTGGTGGTGGAGCTGCAGTACTCCGGCAGGGCTTCGCCAAGCACTATGGAGGAGGAGGATGTGTTGGAGAGGGAGAGGGAGGCACCAAAGGCGTGGTTAAGAAGTCCTCCATCTCCCCACTATATATAGGAGGGCCAAGGGGGGGGCGCCGGCCCTAGGAGATCCAATCTCCTAGGGGGGTGCGGCCAAGGGGAGGAATCCCTCCTCCCCAAGGCACCTAGGGGTGCCTTCCCCCTTTGGGACTCTTCCCTCCTTGAAACCCTAGGCGCATGGGCCTCTTGGGGCTGGTGCCCTTGGCCCATGTAGGCCAAGGCGCACCCCCTACAGCCCATGTGGCCCCCCGGGACAGGTGGCCCCACCCGGTGGACCCCCGGGACCCTTCCGGTGGTCCCGGTACAATACCGGTGACCCCGAAACTTGTCCCGATGCCCGAAATAGCACTTCCTATATATAATTCTTTACCTCCGGACCATTCCGGAACTACTCGTGATGTCCGGGATCTCATCCGGGACTCCGAACAACATTCGGGTTACTGCATATACATATCCCTACAACCCTAGCGTCACCGAACCTTAAGTGTGTAGACCCTACGGGTTCGGGAGACATGCAGACATGACCGAGATCGCTCTCCGGTCAATAACCAACAGTGGGATCTAGATACCCATGTTGGCTCCCACATGCTCCTCAAGGATCTCATCGGATGAACCATGATGTCGAGGATTCAAGCAACCCCGTATACAATTCCCTTTGTCAATCGGTATTTTACTTGCCCGAGATCTGATCGTCGGTATCCCAATACCTCGTTCAATCTCGTTACTGGCAAGTCACTTTACTCATACCGTAATGCATGATCCCGTGACCAGACACTTGGTCACTTTGAGCTCATTATGATGATGCATTACCGAGTAGGCCCAGTGATACCTCTCCGTCATATGGAGTGACAAATCCCAGTCTTGATCCGTGTCAACCCAACAGACACTTTCGGAGATACCCGTAGTATACCTTTATAGTCACCCAGTTACGTTGTGACGTTTGGCACACCCAAAGCACTCCTACGGTATCCGGGAGTTACACGATCTCACGGTCTAAGGAAAAGATACTTGACATTGGAAAACTCTAGCAAACGAACTATACGATCTTATGCTATGTTTAGGATTGGGTCTTGTCCATCACATCATTCTCCTAATGAGGTGATCTCGTTATCAATGACATCCAATGTCCATAGTCAGGAAACCATGACTATCTGTTGATCAACGAGCTAGTCAACTAGAGGCTTACTAGGGACATGTTGGTGTCTGTTATTCACACATGTATTACGATTTCCGGATAACACAATTATAGCATGAATAAAGACAATTATCATGAACAAGGAAATATAATAATAATGCTTTTATTATTGCCTCTAGGGCATATTTCCAACAGCGTGTGCATAGGAAATTTTTTGAAATTACTACGTTACCCAACACCAGTTACGTTGTGACGTTTGGTAGCACACAAAGTGTTCCTCCGGTAAACGGTAGTTGCATAATCTCATAGTCATAGGAACATGTATAAGTCATGAAGAAAGCAATAGCAACAAACTAAACGATCAAGTGCTAAGCTAACGGAATGGGTCAAGTCAATCACATCATTCTCCTAATGATGTGATCCCGTTAATCAAATGACAACTCATGTCTATGGTTAGGAAACATAACCATCTTTGATCAACGAGCTAGTCAAGTAGAGGCATACTAGTGACACTCTGTTTGTCTATGTATTCACACGTGTATTATGTTTCCGGTTAATACAATTCTAGCATGAATAATAAACATTTATCATGATATAAGGAAATAAATAATAACTTTATTATTGCCTCTAGGGCATATTTCCTTCACAAATCCCTAGCCCGCCGCCACCCCCGAGCATCCACCGCCGCCGCCGCTCCCAAGCATCCACCACCACCGCCGCCGGCCCCAACCAACCATCCACCAACGCCGCCCCCCTCCCCCTCCTGCCAACCATCCACCACACTCCACTGGACCGCAAGCCACTACCGTCGTCGCCCCGAATCGTGCGTTTCCTCCCCGAGCTAGGGTTTCAGCGCCGCCGCCGGCCCCGCCTCGCCGCCAACTTCGTCCCCCTCGCTCTCCGGCGCACCTTCCTCGAGCCAGCAGAAGCTCTCTACTTTCCCCCATCGGTAGGAGCAACCATCCCCGCCTTCGCCACCCAGCAAAGGTGAGTATCCAAACTGTAATGTTTCACTGAAAATTTGAGTGAAACTGGAAAATTGAAGTTGCGGTTATAGTTGCAGCAGCACGGGCCTGGAGATTTGGTCACATTCTGCAACCAAACAACCGGCCTTCTCCGTTCTCCTGCAGCAGCAGCAGCAAAAGGTTTTTGCTCTCCCTTGTTACTGGATTTAAGTTGGAGACAACATTTAAGTTCTGAACCTTGTAAGTAAATCATGTTCTGAACCATTTAAGTTCTGAACCATTGGAATTTCTGAATCGTGAACCTTGTTATGTTTAAAAAAAGATGATAAGTAAACTGTATGTGTGTGATGTACTGTGTGTGTGTGTTGTCTAGATGCCATCCACAGGTCAGTGGCCATGCTAGACAAAGTTCTTATTCACATTTGCCCTAATGTATGTATTTTAGGAGTGTTGAAGATCTGCTAGTGCTGAATTTTAGGAGTAGACTAAAATAAATTTTAGAATGACTGAATGTATGCAGCCTGCAGTAGTGTGTGGGACTGTGGATCATTAGCAAGGAAACCGTGCTTTAGTTCAGTCTTCGGAGATATTTGCCTTTGCTTCAATAGGTAGTTTGCTCACAGTCAACATATAATAGCATAATTTTTTGTCCTGCATTGGAATACATCACACTAATACTGTATACGAATTAGGGTCCTTATGTTATGTTCTATTCCATGCAGCAAAGGCAATTTTCATCTAAGTTGAGCTGATTTTGATTTCCGTATGTTATGGGGGGCAACAGATATTGCTATATGTTCATTCTTGAGGGTACAGACTTGCTAAACTATTGATGATTTTTTGTTGGGTGGCCTATTAGATCTGGAATGGAAGCTCACATAAGTTGAGCTTATTTTTGTCCATATGAAAGCAGAGGACCATATGGTCTGTGGCCTTTTCATCCATATGAAAGTAGAGGCACATTGTGGTGCTAGTTTGCTGGGTTTTGTCTCCGACCATCGTGTCGTGATGATTTTGCAGGTACCCCGAGAGGCCCTTGAGTTTGCCGGAATGTCGATTAACTTCCGTTCTGGCAAATTCGGGTACTCCATATGTCCTATTTTAAGCAAAGGTCATGCTCAAATTTTCCGTGAATTTTAGCATGACTTTGCTAAAAATAGGACATATGGGGTACTTGCGACTAATGCATGGGCCAGGGTATCTTAGTACTTAATTAAGTAAGATCAACTGCCTCTTGTGTTATACATATAGAAGTGTGATATCAACTCATAGTTATTACTAATGTCAGTTGCTCGTCATAGATAAACCCTAATCTGGTAGGATGACCTACCAAAAAAGCCCATATCACATATTCTATTTGGATGGCCCTGCTAACCCTTGACCATAAATACTTGAGATGGATGTAGCAGGCTTAAAGAAAGAAATGTTTTTAGGCCAACTCCATTGGGCCTGGCTGAAAATGCACAAGTGTGCATGACTAACTATATTCTATTGTAAAACTAAACAGGAAAGAGGAACCACTCATCCTAACCACTTCACTTCTTACTACTGAAAATCTTAGACCATCTCCATTCACCAATAGCTCAAACCAGTTTGAAGGGCGTGTTTTCACCATACTGTGGATCATCTTATTGGACCCAACGCAAGAGATGATGTAGTTTTGAATTATGAACGTAGGATATGTCGTTATCGGACGACGAAAGTCTTCCGGGGGAGTGCGGCTGGTGCCACGACGATCGAGGTCTGTGCGACATGCCTCACCTGGACGATGATTGGCGCTTCAGCATTAAGCTCGAGGAGACCTTCGAAGTTGAAACGGTACACAACGACGACAAGTGTTATTTTCATAATTAAGCATGACTTCAACTATTTCAACGTGTAATTTTCATCTTTTATAATTCGAGTATAGCTTATCCCATGCCATGCAAGACGCTATGTCTTGGAGAGGATGGATTTTGAAGACCATGAAATTTCTGAAACAAAGAAAATTCACCTAAGGACTCATCACGATGTGGATTTTGAAGTAAATCTGTATAATTCTTGGAGTATAACCCATTTTGGTTGCAAAAATTGGGAAGCATTTTGCAAGATGTATGGCTTTGATGAGGGTATGCTTGTCACCATGGATCTTGGTGATCCTAAAATCGAGCAAGACAATATGGACATTTGGGTCCTTGTTGATACGCCTCCAATTCTACTGTTATGTGAGTTTCTCAAACATAGTTATTAGCTAATTTATATTGTTTATTTCAAAATAGTTGACAGCTTATTTCCATTGGCAACTTATTTTCATTGTTCAAAGAATGTGCAGGAGATGGTACACAAAACCCACTACACCGATGGCTCCGATTAACAACTTACAAGGAGAAAAATCATCTAGTCAGATTTTGTACTGACATTGAGAATTACAATATCTACAATCAAACTCCTCAACATTATGGTCAATACGTGCCACTAGTGCATGTGTGTTCAACTACGGTAACTACCATGGAGATACCCCGGTAAGATTTTTTATTATTACGACATCCGTGCATCTTTTGCATACTTCTAAAACTAGTAGAAGGCACGTGCTTTGCATGTGTGTGTTGTTAACTAAAATTTTCATACAGATAAGAAAACTTTAAATAAAATGAAGCACTTTTTTATATGGAGTTTTAGCTTCGCAACCTCTTGGCGACCTTCAAAAAATAATCATCTGCATGCATTGTACATAACTTGGACTTGGATGGAATATAATGCATTCTACCATGCATATCCAATATTTCAGGTCTGCTGCAAAAATTCCAATATTTAGGACTTCACAAAAAAATGGGTACGTATCATCGTAAAATTCATGAGAATGGCCGTTTAGCTCATTGACCTTCTGTTTTTTTAACAGGCCGCTCGACCTTTTTTTAGGGGGGACCCCTCGACCTTTTTGCGTCCTGCCTTAGGCTAAAAAATGTGGTTTTGGGTCAACAGCGTAACACTCGGCTATATGGGCCTGGAAGCTTGCCACTGGGCCAGCTATATGGGGGCCCACTCAGAAACGCCAACACAGGTCAGTTCCCTGTGTTTTTTTAAAGTAATATTTTAGTAAAGTATTACAAATAAATATGAATAATTGAGCAAAGTACCAGTCAATACTTACCTGGTCCATTATACATAAGACTTTCATCGTCCACTTCATCGCACTCAATGTTGTCTTTGGTATTTGCCAGATAATCTGTTGATAAATTTTTTTTTGATAGAAAGACTGTAAGGGAACCCCTACAGTATAATTGGTGCAACAAACCTAAATTGCAAGTACCAAGTCTTGAACCTGGATGGGTGGGAAGGCATCAGCCCCTTCCCACCACTAGGCTATGCCTTAGTTATATCTAGTTGTAAATAGATGAAATACTTGTTATGTGCTGCATATAGATTAAATCATTGTTTTTTATGACTAAAATTACCATGAACGACAGGAAAATAATCCTGGGGCACATAAATGATGTCTTCATGCAAGTTGTTGGTATTTCTATCAGGATCCCGTGCGGTACTACAACTTTCTTTTTCTGACCTCTTTCTTTTATTAGGGCCACAAATCTCTTGTACGTGTGTTTTTTCCTGGTCATGTGACAGTTGTGAGTACACATTGGTGCAATGTTGCCGCTTACGCTGACCTACATTTTTCAATTCATATTTTGCAGCTTGTTCTTCCGAGGATATTGATGATAAATATATGCCAGATGGACTGATAGTGAACCGAGTTCCAGCTTTTGGACGGCTTGTCTCAGAACCACCATTTTCTGCCACTGTTTTCAAGGAAAAATAGTCAACGGCAGTGTAATGAAATATAATAAATAAATTTTTACTGTAGTATTTCTTAATTAATTATATATACAACCTTGCTTGCCTTTTGATGAAGACCCTAGCTGAGTAAAAACTGAATCGTGCCTCTCATAGTTTGAAATGGCCATGACTTCCTCTCCTGTAATGTAGGTTCAGTTTACCCAATCATTATATATCATATAATAAAAAATAATGAGATAAGCGAACATTCAACGGCTATTGATAAAATTTGTGATGCATATTTTATTGATTAGAACAGTCACCTATCATGTATTGGTTATTATTAGTAGCTCTCAAAATTTTCTGTTGTGGTGCTGTTTGTGTGTTGTTACAACTTGCACTGCACTCATGCCGCATTCTTTTATACTCACGATTCCTTTGCAGATAGGCTTCCCTCTGATATGGAGCCATTTGCAAATACCTATCCCGGTCGCGGTAATGCTTACGCTGGGAAGAATTCATTTGCATAGCGTTTTTGGTTTCTGCTAAAGGATCATTCTGCTCTGCAACCACAGCTACTATTTCCCCACCAAACAAAACAAACAAAAACACACAGTATATCAAGGCAAGCGATCAATAAGGATAATAAGTAGAAGATATCGCTAATAAAAAAACGTACGTTGGTTCCCTTTTGGTGAAGTCGTCGAGTGAACATTTGTAATATCTCTGAAAGGAACTCGGCCTTCCATCTATTGGGTTTTACTGGACGGCTAGCGGTTATGACTTTGATTCTTGATTGTTATAAGCCAGGTATTTTCAGCCACAACCTACAGTATATAAGCATTAGACCATTTTTAGCTTGCCAAATCCGAGAAAAATAATTAAAGCATACTCAAATTTGCAAACGGATATGAGACATGAACAGAATGAACATGTGCTTTATGTTCAGAATAGCACTGCCTTTTATAGTCTACCAACAGATAGCTGCTTGGACAAAAGCACAAACACCTTGCGTGCAAGAAAAGCAGAAAAATCAACAGCTACAGTCAGACCAGTGAATATGTATTTCATATAATTGATAGCAAGAAGGATCACTTGCGTAACATTCGCACGCAAAAGAATCATCACAGAATTCCAAAGGAACAGATTAGGATGGGCCACCTAGAGAAGGAATAGCTCACTTGTGGTCAATCCGTCGGTGGCACTATGGTCAGCTGGTTGTAGTAGGATGTCCAGCTCTCATGAACCTGGACTCAACAGGCAGCAAGAAAATTCGAACCAAGACAAAGCTTGCAAGGAGACGATGGCGGAGCTGCAATCTGGATGTTGACGTGATTGGAAGGAACTGGGGGCGTGGACGGCAGGTATGAACTGACGGAGATCGCGGTGTGTGACGTACACGCTAGGGAAATTTCATAAAGAGCATATGGATGTGGTGGTGAAGTGCGCGAGGTTGCGCCTTGGCGGGGAATCGATTTGCTGGAGCCTTGGCGGGAATCGATTTGCTGGAGGCGAGCGTGGGTTGTAGAGTTTTCCAGAAGAGGCGTCTGAGTTCTCAGCCTTTGGCGGGAGGTGGGTGGCGAATCCGGGTAATGTGGGCCGTTCGATCTGATAAAGTGGACGGCTACAAATGAATCCATTGTGTAATTTGGTGGGCAAAACATGCAAGAAGAAGGTAGATTCAAAATTCAAAGAATTGTGTGCTATAGTAGTAGAGACTAGTACATCATTGCTAACTATGAAGTTATTACGATGTTTTTTCAACAGATAATCCCAGAGAATTGTGTGCCTCATTTGATGTATCAGAAAGGTAGCCTTAATGTTTTGAACATACAGCCAGGTCATCCTACGAATCTCAACTGTCCGTACAATATTTCTAAAACAAGTGGAGACATGCAAATCAAAGGATGGAAAAAATGTATGAACAGTCGTAAGGAGGTTCTTGGAAGCAAAAGGAAGCGAAACGCAAGAATTGAAGACAGGATGATCTCCATTCTCCATAATGGAGAGTCAGGATCTATATTGTTTTATGATATTTTACCTTAAATAGGGTATTTAGGTCCTGCCTAATACTGATGATCATGTGCTAAGAACAATTAAGTAGGGTTGGTTCGATGACTATCAAGATGATGATCGTATGACTTGTTATTAATAACGAGTAGAAGTTGTATGATGATGATTAGTAGGACTTGTTAGGATTAGTATTACTTCCGACAAACTCGCTACTCGCGGTCTCGAGACTTGTAATGTTCTATCTTTGTTCGGTCTTTTGAATTCGGAGACTAATATGATGAATTGTATTCGGAGACTAATCTTCTATTGTATTCGATGAATCTGTTGTTGCTGTGTGGTGTTGTCTATATTCTGTCCAATAATATATTTTGTAACCCGTGAAAATATCAGAAAAGAAAAAAAATCCCTAATATTCATACTAGTGGCGCACCACTCAGAACACTAATGGGACACTACAAAAAGGACTCTAATGGCGCATCATGCCCTAGTGCGCCATTAGTATACCAAAGCACATGGGTAAATATGGCTCCCTGCGAGGCATACTAATGGCGCACCTTGGGCTATACTAATGGCGCACTGCGTAGTGCGCCATTAGTATACCAGATACTAATGGCGCACCAGTGGTGCGCCATTAGTAAAAAATTCTAATGGCGTGGTGCTAGTGGCGCACCTGTAGTGCGCCATTAGTAGGCAAAACAGGTGCGCCACTAGTAGGCCTTTTCCTAGTAGTGATTCTATTCAGACTATTGCACGTGTGGCTTGTGGGACTCAGCAGAGAGCCGTTGAGCAGAGAGCCGTTGCGGGTGTGCTATATAAGCGGGCGACACACAGCGGCGGTGACCACGACGATAGAGAGCACGGCGGTGACCACAGCGAGAGAGAGAGAGAGCACGGCGGTGACCACGGCAAGAGAGAGAGAGAGAGAGAGAGAGAGAGAGAGCACAGCGGTGGGATGCTAGTTGTGGAGCAGTGGCGGAGGCAGAACTTTTGCGAAGCCTGGGCAAATTTGAGCCTGAGTGTCTAATCTGGAAACCAAAATCGGGTGTTCGGATGCACAACATATAAAATAGCATCAAAATTTCAAACCACAAATCCACATTAATGATATAGTGAAAATATAACCATAAAAATCATACAAATGTAAGGGCTTCTTTGATTCAAAGGATTCTCAAAGGAATTTAGGAGGATTCTAATCCTTAGGAATTTTTCCTATCTTAGTTGTTTGATTTGAAGGATTGTAAACCATAGGAATTTTTTCATAGGATTCATTTGCACTAGATTTTATAGGAAACATCACATCCACTCAAACTTGTTTGAAAGAATCCTGCGTTTTTTCTATTCACAATCAAACACTCATACAATCCTAGAGTATTCAAGACGACATTCCACTCTAATCCCATGTTTTTCCTATTCCTGCGTTTTGGAAATCCTACGAATCAAAGAGTCCCTAATTTTAGAGTGAAATAATATAATATATATACTCCCTCCGTCTCGATGTTATATTCGTCAGATCTTACATGCAGATCCCTGTCAAATTTTCTTTTAATTTTTCTTCTTCTTTTTAATAGGTTTTGTCACTTGGCTGAGACTTGATTAAGTCCACATCCCCAAAAATAAAGTTGAGACTTGACAACATAAGTTATAGAACCAGGCCTGTAACCAAACTGCTCATATTGCCGGCGGACCATCCAAATTACCACAAATGTCCTAGAAGACACTATAAGATTAAGAAAATGGATTTGTAATTCACATAAATTAATTATTGTGGTTTGCAAATATATTCAAAATAGAGAGCTTGCAACCATCTCTTACGTGGCAATATGAGATGGTGGTTATGGCTCTACTTATGTTTTCAGTTGCACACCACTCACATTTCAAAGCCAAAAACCTCCGGATCTCTCAAATTTAATAATTTGAAGTTTGAAATTAACACCAACAATCTAAAAAACCCTAAATGATGGACTAAGCACATAAAGTGGTTATCACCCCCAGTGACCAATTCCCCATGCCATGGCCTCAAAAAAGTATATTAATCTCACCTAATTACGAAGACGGGACAAACATCCGATGCTGCAAGCCATTCCTCGGAATCTCGGGTGGATGGATGGATGCACTCCGGCGCCGCCTCCACCTGCGTCTGCGCGCCTAGGCCAGCCTCCACTTGTTGCCGGTCTGTTTTTATATTTCTCTCCTTTATATTTTTGTTTTTGGTTGTGTGCATGTGTTTCGATATCTTGTTGATGCAGATGCTGGGTATAATTGCTATCTTCACGATATTTAATATATCCCTGTTATTATAAAAAAAATCGATCGAGGATGCCGCCATTTGAACAGAAGCTAAATGAACCGGGATTCGCAAGGACGTGGAGCGATCGACCGGTCCTTTCCTTCTCGTCTCTACTAAAATAAAACAAACAAACTGGACAAGTAGGCTTGTCTCACGTGGGTACTTGTAGCCCATTAGCCTGTTAGTGCTTAAATTAATTAATTATAGTAGTGTTGATTGACTAGAAAGAAAATGGAAGCCCATTGGCCCGGCCACTGCCCGGGTAACCCACCATGCGAGGAGTTTTTTCACTGTTTTGATAGCTTCATCGTAGCATGTAGCGCAGCTGCGAGCCCGGGCAACTGCCCAGGCTAGCCGGGCGGTGGCTCCGCCACTGCTGTGGAGGGCGCGGTGGCGTTGAGATCCCCTTCAGCTTCGAGCTCCATGTCTTCCTCAAGCTCCCGCGCCACCTCGCGGATGCAGAACCGGGCGCGTGTGGACATGCCTGTTTTCGTCTGTCCGCGGTGCCGGGCGGGCGTTGTTCGGAGGGTTTCTCACACACCGAGGAACCAGAATTGTCCGTTCTATGTGTGCAGCTAGAATGGGGTAAGAATCGGGGCAATTGCACCATTTTCGTGGTCGGGGTCTTTGAGCAATGGGTTGATCTATTTGGTGTTCATGTAGGTGACATGCTTTTTTCTTTGGGTCGATGCTCTGGCCAAGACTCTGATGAATGAACTGCAAGAAGAGCGTGAAGAATGGTTGTGCATGCTGCCACGAACGGCAGTGGCTGCAGCACGAGTTCCGGAAGAAGAGATGGAGGGCGAAGCACGCACTGACAGAGAGCTAGCTGTTGAGCTTAGGATGTTGAAGAAGAAGGTTAGGAAGCTTGAAGATCAAGCACTACCAATACCCATTTGCAAATACTTTTGGGCATTTGTAGGTATGGTAATCGCACTGGTTGTAATGTTGAAAATGTATGGAAAGGCATCAATTATGGAGGAATTTGTAATCTTGAAAATGTATGGAAAGGCATCAATTATGGAGGAATTTGTAATCTTGAAATTGTATGAGAAATTCACCTAGTTTAAATGTTGGTCAAAGTTGTTTAAATGTTGAAAAAAAAAGTGACCAACATTTAAATATGTTGAAAAAAGGAGAAGAAATGAGGAATTCAAAAACTCTTGATCAATGAAATGCAGCTCTCTGCTATGCCTTTCTGTCAAAAAAAGGTTGCTCTTGGGCCAAATTCAGAGTGTAGAGCCAAGTGCAGGCTAGACTAATGGGCCAACTACATCCAATTAGGCCCATTCGGGGGTTCTTTTGCGTGTTTTTCTATTTTCTGTTCTGATTTAATTTAGGCAGTAAATCATAATGCTGAAACTTTTTGTGGAAGCTAATTGAATTATTCCACAGCCAAACAATTAAGGTTAGAAATTTTTTGGAGCTGTTAAATATTTAATAGCAATTTAATTACTCCAATTCAAATACACCGTGATTTAAATCAAAGACCAAAATGTCATGGAAAATGTGCCCCAGCTCTGGTAGAGGTTTACACCTGGTGCCAAAATAAATGAACATTTTTAAGGGCATTACATTGAGAAAAAATAATTTGTCTAAAAAATGAAGGGTGGAAAATGCGCAAAAAATTGGTGCAACTGGGGACTCGAACCCAGGACTGCATGGGTTTGTGGCGTTTAGGGCTGCGTTGGTAACCACTAGGACAGATGGAAAGACTTTGACATGGGTAGGGAAGGAAGGTATACATAGTGAGATCGTGAATGTTTGCACACGTGTGAGAGTGGTTTTCCTTTGTTTTGCACTGAAATTTTGGAGAGTTCGAAGGTTGAAAACGTATTTTTGCACTGCCACATGATTTTGGTTAGAGTGGCACTTGGTTTAGGGTTAGAGTGGCACTTGGTTTAGGATTTAAAGGGAATAAATTTGCATGTTAGTGCATGACTTGTTTTTCTTTGAATGAAAGAGAGGGCTGCTCACCCCCTCCGATTTTCATTAATGAAAACCACAAGTTCTCGAACTTCATGACTTGGTTTAGGGAAGAAATGATATGTTTGGGCACGGACATTTTTTAACACACATAATAAACCCTAATAACTTAGATAAGATGCAACACACCGTACCCTTACATTAAGCAATAATAATAAGTTCACAGACACATGAAGAAACATAACACGACATGACACGACATAGAAAAGCAACAAAATAAAAATGAAACATGATGAGCTTGACTCCGGGCTTGAACATCTTCATCTTGACCACCTTCTTCCACCTTGGCCACGCGCCCCTTCAACACCGTGTTCATCTTCACACCTCCTCCTCCTCGTCGTAGGGAAGGGAGTGCATCTGACCTGGAGTGGGGAAGATGCTCTCGTAGTTGGTGTAGATGTTGTACACAGTGAAGAAGATGGCCTCGTAGCCGCACCAAAAGACTTGGCCGAGGAGCTCGCGCGCGTCAAACGGGTTGGTGAAGGTGACCGTGAGCAGTAGGAGGATGCCTCCGCGGTCACGAACCTCGTTGAGTGTGAACATCCTAGGTGAGCCCCGTGGGAGGTGAGCATAGCTGGCTCTGAGGAAGGCGCGGGTGAGTTCGATGGAACCCCTCCACCTTAAAATAGCCCACACACGGAGCTCCCTCTCCATGAGCACGCCCGGTGGGTAGCGCAGCTCTGGCATGACAGGGGACGGTTGAAGGTCGGCCCGTTGAACTGCATCTTCACTTGGTCTCGCTTGGGGAGGGCTCGGTTGCTTGGGTGTTTGAAGTTGAAGAGAATGGATCAGATCTGGCTTGTGGGTGGGAGAGGAAGAGAGGCACCCCATTTTATAGGCCTGTGCGTGGGAGAGGAAGAGAGAAAGGATGAGAACGGTGCGTGTGTGAATCCGGACGCGTGTGTGTATCCGTTACGTTTTGCACTCTTTAATTTTTGCACGAAAACGATGCATGGGGCGCATGCATGCATCTGAATCACTGCATAGCTCTTTGACCGGGCGATGCATCTGACTCGCTGCCCTCAACCACGGCCGTAATGCCTAACTCTGAATCAATACGTGCATGGCCACCTAGCTCGCCTCGCTAGCCTAGCTCGCCTAGCGCGCCTCGCTCGCATGCATGCACATCCGCCTACCGCGCATGCAAACCCACGTCGCCGCCTCCCATGCATGCAAGGCCTGGAAAGGCTGAGGCGGGCAATTTATTGCGGTCTCAGGCCCAGACAACGAGATGGCCCAACGGTCCATCTAGCGCGCTCGGTATTTGTTAAAAAACAATCTCCCAGCCAATCAGATTGCATCTCGCGGATCGCCCCCCTCCTCCCCGTAGATTCCTTCTAGAAGGGTTAGATCGACGGCCCTTGATCGCCGCTAGGGTTAGATGGACGGTCCTTGTTCAGCGCTAGGGTTAGCGGGGTTTGGGAGGGGTTTGGAGCAGTCAAAGCTATATTTGACCAGATTTCAAATGAGCATAATAAATTAAATAAAAATCAGAAAAATAAAAAACCTGCGCACATAGTCTTCTTATGTCATATACTAACAATTTAAGTTGATAAACAAGGTTTACATACATTTAAACAATAAGTTCATGTGTATTGTGTGATATCTCGAGTATCTCAAACTCTCTTGTATGAAGTGAAGAGAAGTGTTTTGGGGAAATGAACATGAAAATTTCAAAAAACTCACCACAGCTTCATTTTGGAGTGACTAAGAAGGATCCAGGCTTAGTTTTTCATTTTGATGTTTTAAACTTGTTTAAATCTTGGTCAAAGTTAAGTTTGATCAGAATTCAAATGAGCAAAAAAAATAAAAAATGGAAAAACCAGCGCACATAGTCTGTATATATAGAATATATGTGTAGGAAAGTTATTTGGCTGATTTAGACAAGGTTGAAAAAAACCTTGCTTAGAAATGAGGCTGTTTACCCTACCTTTGGACCCCTCCTTTTAGCACGTTTTTCTTGAAAATTTCAAAAACCTCACCACAACTTTATTTTGAATTGACTAAGAAGGATCCAGGCTTAGTTTTTCATTTTGATGTTTTAGACTTGTTTAAATCTTGGTCAAAGTTAGGTTTGATCAGAATTCAAATGAGCAAAACAAATTAAAAAATCAAAAAAAGGAAAAACATGTGCTCATTTAAACATCATCCAACAGATTTAAACATCATGTCAAATATAGTTCTAACATAGGTCCAACATCATCCAACAGAAATACAACATTATTCATAATGTTTCATAATTATTCATAAATAGCATTGGGGCTTCTGTCTGTTCCTTGAGCTTCTTGCCATCACCTTGCTCCTCGTGCACCTTGTGCTCATTGCTTCTTCTCTTCTCCTCTTCGTTGTCGGTATCTTGCGCGTCTTCTTCAAACCTATCATAGAGCTGTGCAAAACATAAAGGGTAATGAGATCATGTCAAGTGATAAATGTACAGTAGTATTTGACCCTTGCAAGATTTACATACCTAGCAGAACTCACAACAACAGAAGGTTGGTCACCATTTGGAGCCTCACTTGAATCATCATTTAGAGCGTCACTTGGATCACCATGATCACCATTTGGAGCCTCACTTGGATCACCATGATCACCATTTTGGAGTCTCACTTGGATCACCATTTGGAGCCTCACTTGAATCATTATTTGGAGGATATTTTGGATCATCGTCAAAATCATGCGGCTATTGACCATCATCATTTGGAACCTCGTCAAAATCCTCATCTGATGCAACCGGCTGTTGACCATCATTTTCATCATCTGTTGAGGCAACCGGCTGCTGACCAACATTTTCATTGAAGCCTTCATCGAAACTCTCTCCGAACGCTGGATTTACTGTGTTATCACAATACTTACCGAAATGACTAGACCCACCACACCTTGTGCACTTACACTTACTCGCTCCAAGTCCAGCTCCTTCGCTGTGAGGTCTGATTCGACTCTTCCTTGGTCTACCTGCTGCTCTCTTCAGAACTGGAGCGCAAAGCTTGAATCCAGGGTCCACCATGTCCCATTGTTGTTTTCCCTCCATAGCAGGCAAGGCATAAGCATATGTGGCTTTGAACCTTGCAACAGAGTAGTAATCATGCACATATTGGTGTATGTTCCCTGCTGGACCTAGGAGAGAAGTGATGAAAAACAAGGCATGAATGCATGTCAACCCAGTTATCTGCCATTGCCTACAACTGCAAGTTCTAGCTTCTAAATCCACTGGATATCTCCATTCCCTCTTCTCTTTATCCAAATATGATATCTTTGCTGTGGTACCCGAGCAAAGAGTCATGTTCATTTCCAAGCCTGTTGTTTTCTGCTTCAGTTCATTCATCACGGCAGGGATGATAATGTGGCCCATGAATTTTGCCTCAGCAATTCCTGCACAATAATGAAATTTCTGCATGTATTCTATCCTTATCGTGTCAAGCAAATCCACCACATAATGACCCTTTAGTTTCCGGATCGTTGAGTTGAAAGACTCTGCTAGATTATTGTGCACATAGTCAACTTTGCTTAGTTAACTGAATTGGCTTCTGGCCCATAACTTGGAGTGGTGTGTTTCCAAGTATTCTTTCACTTTGGGATTCATGTATAACTGCCTGAAGTGGTAGTTGTGCTTCTTAACACTGCTAGTCAAAGATGCTGGCCATAAATTGTCGGTATAAACCTTTCCTTTGAATTTCTTCATGAAATTTGCAGCAAGGTGACGCATGATACGTCTCCGTCGTATCTATAATTTTTGATTGTTCCATGCCAATATTATTCAACTTTCATATACTTTTTGGCAACTTTTTATATTATTTTTGGGACTAACATATTGATCCAGTGCCCAGTGCCAGTTCCTGTCTGTTGCATGTTTTTGGTTTCGCAGAATATCCATATCAAACGGAGTCCAAACGGGATAAAAACGGACGGAGCTTATTTTTGGAAAATATGGAAAATTCGGAAGGAAAATCAACGTGGACCAGTGCCCGAGGTGGTAACGAGGCAGGGGGGCGCCCCCCCCCCCCCAGGGCGCGCCCCCTACCCTCGTGAGCCCACCGTAAGGCGGTTGACGCTCTTCTTTTGCCGCAAGAAAGCTAATATTCGGGAAAAAAATCACGGCGAAGGTTTCAGGCCAATCGGAGTTACGGATCTCCATACATATACGAAACGGTGAAACAGAGACAGGACAGAACGCAGAACCAGAGAGAAACAGAGAGATATATCCAATCTCTGAGGGGCTCTCGCCCCTCCCACTCCATGGGAGCCAAGGACCAGAGGGGAAACCCTTCTCCCATCTAGGGAGGAGGTCAAGGAAGAAGAAGAAGGAGGGGGGGCTCTCTCCCCCTCGCTTCCGGTGGCACCGGAGTGCCACCGGGGGCCATCATCATCACCGCGATCTTCACCAACAACTTCACCGCCATCATCACCAACTCTTCCCCCCTCTATGCAGCGGTGTAACCTCTCTCTTACCCACTATAATATCTACTTAAACATGGTGCTCAATGCTATATATTATTTCCCAATGATGTATGGCTATCCTATGATGTTTGAGTAGATCTGTTTTGTCCTAATGGCTATTTGATGATCGTGATTGGTTTGAGTTGTATGTTTTATTATTGGTGCTGTCCTATGGTGCTCTCTGTGTCGCGCAAGCGTGAGGGATTCCCGCTGTAGGGTTTGCAATATGTTTATGATTAGCTTATGGTGGGTGGCGTGAGTGACAGAAGCACAGACCCGAGTAAGTAGGTTGTTTGCGTATGGGATAAAGGGGACTTGATGCTTTAATGCTATGGTTGGGTTTTACCTTAATGAATCTTTAGTAGTTGCGGACGCTTGCTAGAGTTCCAATCATAAGTGCATATGATCCAAGTAGAGAAAGTATGTTAGCTTATGCCTCTCCCTCAAATAAAATTGCAATAATGATTACCGGTCTAGTTATCGATTGCCTAGGGACAAATAACCTTCTTGTTGACAAAAGCTCTTTACTAAAACTAATTTAGTTGTATCTTCATCTAAACAGCCCCTACTTTATATTTACTTGCTCTTTATTATCTTGCATACATATCCAACAACACCTACAAAGTACTTCTAGTTTCATACTTGTTTCCGGTAAAGCGAACGTCAAGTGTGCGTAGAGTTGTATCGGTGGTCGATAGAACTTGAGGGAATATTTGTTCTACCTTTAGATCCTCGTTGGGTTCGACACTCTTACTTATCGAAAGAGGCTACAATTGATCCCCTATACTTGTGGGTTATCAAGACCTTTTTCTGGCGCCGTTGCCGGGGAGCAATAGCGTGGGGTGAATATTCTCGTGTGTGCTTGTTTGCTTTATCACTAAGTAATTTTTATTTGTTGTTCTTAGTTGTTCTTTATCTTTAGTTATGGGTAGGAAACGCAAAATACCAAAAAAATTAGTTGTACCTACTGAACCAATGGTTGAAGAACCAATCAAAATCTATCACACTGCTGAAGCTTATTACTTGGATCATCTTCGATCCCTATGTGCTCATGCTGAAACCCCAACTAGCTTAGTTGAGGGCAAATCTTTAGATGAGCATGCTTGTTATGTGCGACACCGTATATCTGAAAAAGGGAAATTATTATGGAGTCAAATTCAACGTTTGCAATGCTATGCTTGGAATTTATGTGAATTATATGATTTTACTTGTTGTTCTGAAAACCCTAAGAAACACCTTCCCTACCAATGTGAGTTTATTGATAATGGAATCTTATCTTCTTATGCTAAAGGTGTTTATAGTTACTATGATGTTCAACGAATTGAAGAATTTGTTGCTTTTGAGGGTTCTTATGAAATTGTTCTTTGATTGAAAAGTATGATGCTACTTTTCACAAATCTGAAAATTTTGCTATACTTAAATATTGCTATGATAATTATGCTTCTAATACCTATGTTAAACAATATATTGAGGAATACTCCGCTGTCCAAGAAGAGATTAATATTTTGCAGGAGTCTATGGAAGAAGAAGTTGATGACACTGTGAGCTCATTGGATGAAAAAGATGAGGAGGAGAGCGAAGAACAAAAGGAGGAAGAACGGATTGATCACACGTGCCCACCTTCTAATGAGAGTAACTCTTCAACTCATACATTGTTTAATTCCCCTTCGTGCTTACCGAAGGATGATTGCTATGATGATTGTTATGATCCCATTGATTCTCTTGAAATATCCCTTTTTGATGATTCTTGCTATGCTTGTGGCCAAGATGCCAATATGAATGATGTTTATGGAGATGAAATTGCTATAGTTCCTTATGTTAAACATGAAATTGTTGCTATTGCACCCACGCATGATAGTTCTATTATCTTTTTGAATTCTCCCAACTACACTATATCGGAGAAGTTTGCACTTATTAAGGATTACATTGATGGGTTGCCTTTTACTGTTGCACATGATGATTTTGATGAATATAATATGCATCTGCTTGCTGCTCCTACTTGCAATTATTATGAGAGAGGAACTATATCTCCACCTCTCTATGTTTCCAATATGATTGAATTGCAAGAAATTGTTTATACTATGCATTGGCCTTTACTAGGTGTGCATGAATTGTTCTTTTATGACATGCCGATGCATAGGAAGAGAGTTAGACTTCGTCATTACTTGATATATGTTGCTTTGTGCTCACTACTAAATTACAAATCATTGTTAATTAAAATTGGCTTTGATATACCTTGGGATCCGGGTGGATCCATTACTTGAGCACTACATGCCTAGCTTAATGGCTTTAAAGAAAGCGCTGCCAGGGAGACAACCCAGAAGTTTTAGGGAGTCATTTATTTCTTTTGAGTGCTTTCATATAGTTTAAAAACAAAAAAAATAAAGAGGGGAACCCAAAACTTTTTCAAAAAGAAAAGCGAAAGTGAGAAAGACAAGCATTGTTGAAGTGAGAGCTAGCCTTGAACTTTGTTCATGCTCACGGAAACTTTGTGAATCTTGATTACAGAAACTTTTCAATAAAAATAATTAACCCTTTGTACAATTCCTTGTATTATAAAAATAATGTGCCAAGGTTTGCCTTTCGGATGTTTACATTTGCTTGATGGCTTGTACGGTGCAGGACAGAAACTTTGGCTGTAGTGCGCGATTTTACATTTTTAGCTGGAACGTCAAATGGTTCTGATTATTTTTGCACTGTCTTCCTATACAAATTTTTTATTTTTCCTAAATTTGGCAGAATTTTTCAAGTATCAGAAGTATGGTGAATGTTCAAATTGCTACAGACTGTTCTGTTTTAGACAGATTCTGTTTTTGATTCATAGTTTGCTTGTTTTGATGAAACTATCAATTTATATCAGTGGATTAAGCCATGAAAAAGCTATATTACAGTAGACACAATGCAAAAACAAAATATGAATTGGTTTGCAACAGTACCTAGAGTAGTGATTTGCTTTATTATACTAACGGATCTTACCGAGTTTTCTGTTGAAGTTTTGTGTGGATGAAGTGTTCGTGATCGAGAAGGTTTCGATGTGAGAAGAAGGAAGAGAGGCAAGCGATCAAGCTTGGGGATGCCCAAGGCACCCCAAGTAAATATTCAAGGATACTCAAGTGTCTAAGCTTGGGGATGCTGGGAAGGCATCCCCTCTTTCTTCAACAAGTATCGGTATGTTTTCGGATTCGTTTCGTTCATGCGATATGTGCAATCTTGGAGCGTCTTTTGCATTTAGTTTTCATTTTTCTTTTATGCACCATGCTGGTATGAGATAGTCCTTGGTTTATTTATAGAATGCTCATTGTACTTCACTTATATCTTTTGAGTATGGCTTTATAGAATGCTCTATGCACTTCACTTATATCTTTTGAGTATGGCTTTATAGAATGCTTCATGTGCTTCACTTATATCATTTGAAGTTTGGATTGCCTGTTTCTCTTCACTTAGACAACCACCATTTGTAAAATGCTCTTTTGCTTCACTTATATTTGTTAGAGCGTGGGCATATCTTTTGTAGAAAGAATTAAACTCTCTTGCTTCACTTATATCTACTTAGAGAGATGACAGGAACTGGTCATTCACATGGTTAGTCATAAAATCCTACATAAACTTGTAGATCACTGAATATGATATGTTTGATTCCTTGCAATAGTTTTGCGATATAAAGATGGTGATATTAGAGACATGCTAGTGAGTAGTTGTGGATTGTAGAAATACTTGTGTTGAAGTTTGTGATTCCCGTAGCATGCACGTATGGTGAACCGTTATGTAACGAAGTCAGAGCATGAGGTGTTTATTGATTGTCTTCCTTATGAGTGGCGGTCGGGGACGAGCGATGGTCTTTTCCTACCAATCTATCCCCCTAGGAGCATGCGTGTAGTACTTTATTTCGATGACTAATAGATTTTTGCAATAAGTATGTGAGTTCTTTATGACTAATGTTGAGTCCATGGATTATACGCACTCTCACCCTTCCATCATTGCTAGCCTCTCTAGTACCGCACAACTTTCGCCGGTACCATAAACCCACCATATACCTTCCTCAAAACAGCCACCATACCTACCTATTATGGCATTTCCATAGCCATTCCGAGATATATTGCCATGCAACTTCCATCATCATCATATACATGACTTGAGCATTCATTGTCATATTGCTTTGCATGATCGTAAGATAGCTAGCATGATGTTTTCATGGCTTGTCCGTTTTTTGATGTCATTACTACGCTAGATCATTGCATATCCCGGTACACCGCCGGAGGCATTCATATAGAGTCATATCTTTGTTCTAGATATCGAGTTGTAAGTAAATAAAACTGTGATGATCATCATTATTCGAGCATTGCCCCAGTGAGGAAAGGATGATGGAGACTATGATTCCCCCACAAGTCGGGATGAGACTCCGTACGAAAAAATAAAAAATAATAATAATAAAGAGAAAGGGAAAAAAAGAGAAGGCCCAACAAAAGAGAAAAAAAACAAAAAAAATGAAAAAGAGAGAAGGGGCAATGTTACTATCCTTTTACCACACTTGTGCTTCAAAGTAGCACCATGTTCTTCATATAGAGTCTCTTGAGTTATCACTTTCATATACTAGTGGGAATTTTCATTATAGAACTTGGCTTGTATATTCCAACGATGGGCTTCCTCAAATGCCCTAGGTCTTCATGAGCAAGCAAGTTGGATGCACACCCACTTAGTTTCAGTTTGAGCTTTCATATACTTATAGCTCTAGTGCATCCGTTGGATGGCAATCCCTACTCACTCACATTGATATCTATTGATGGGCATCTCCATAGCCCGTTGATACGCCTAGTTGATGTGAGACTATCTCCTCCTTTTTTTCTTCTCCACCATCATATTCTATTCCACCTATAGTGCTATGTCCATGGCTCACGCTCATGTATTGCGTGAAAGTTGAAAAGGTTTGAGAACGTCAAAAGTATGAAACAATTGCTTGGCTTGTCATGGGGGTTGTGCATGATGTGAATATTTTGTGTGGTGAAGATGGAGCATAGCCAGACTATATGATTTTGTAGGGATAACTTTCTTTGGCCATGTTATTTTGAAAAGACATAATTGCTTGGTTGGTATGCTTGAAATATTATTGTCTTTATGTCAAAAGATAGATTATTGCTTTGAATCACTTGTGTCTTAATATTCATGCCATGATTAGACATATGATCAAGATTATGCTAGGTAGCATTCCACATCAAAAATTATCTTTTTTATCATTTACCTAATCGAGGACGAGCAGGAATTAAGCTTGGGGATGCTGATACGTCTCCGTCGTATCTATAATTTTTGATTGTTCCATGCCAATATTATTCAACTTTCATATACTTTTTGGCAACTTTTTATATTATTTTTGGGACTAACATATTGATCCAGTGCCCAGTGCCAGTTCCTGTCTGTTGCATGTTTTTGGTTTCGCAGAATATCCATATCAAACGGAGTCCAAACGGGATAAAAACGGACGGAGCTTATTTTTGGAAAATATGGAAAATTCAGAAGGAAAATCAACGCGAACCAGTGCTCGAGGTGGTCACGAGGCAGGGGGCGCCCCCCCTAGGGCGCGCCCCCTACCCTCGTGAGCCCACCATGAGGCGGTTGACGCTCTTCTTTTGCCGCAAGAAAGCTAATATTCGGAAAAAAATCACGGCGAAGGTTTCAGGCCAATTGGAGTTACGGATCTCCATATATATACAAACGGTGAAACAGAGCCAGGACAGAACGCAGAACCAGAGAGAAACAGAGAGATAGATCCAATCTCGGAGGGGCTCTCGCCCCTCCCACGCCATGGGAGCCAAGGACCAGAGGGGAAACCCTTCTCCCATCTAGGGAGGAGGTCAAGGAAGAAGAAGAAGGAGGGGGGCTCTCTCCCCCTCGCTTCCGGTGGCACCGGAGTGCCACCGGGGGCCATCATCATCACCGCGATCTTCACCAACAACTTCACCGCCATCATCACCAACTCTTCCCCCCTCTATGCAGCGGTGTAACCTCTCTCTTACCCGTTGTAATCTCTACTTAAACATGGTGCTCAACTCTATATATTATTTCCCAATGATGTATGGCTATCCTATGATGTTTGAGTATATCTGTTTTGTCCTAATGGCTATTTGATGATCGTGATTGGTTTGAGTTGTATGTTTTATTATTGGTGCTGTCCTATGGTGCTCTTCGTGTCGCGCAAGCGTGAGGGATTCCCGCTGTAGGGTTTGCAATATGTTTATGATTTGCTTATGGTGGGTGGCGTGAGTGACAGAAGCACAGACCCAAGTAAGTAGGTTGTTTGCGTATGGGACAAAGGGGACTTGATGCTTTAATGCTATGGTTGGGTTTTACCTTAATGAATCTTTAGTAGTTGCGGACGCTTGCTAGAGTTCCAATCATAAGTGCATATAATCCAAGTAGAGAAAGTGTGTTATCTTATGCCTCTCCCTCAAATAAAATTGCAATAATGATTACCGGTCTAGTTATCAATTGCCTAGGGACAAATAACCTTCTTGTTGACAAAAGCTCTTTACTAAAACTAATTTAGTTGTGTCTTCATCTAAATAGCCCCTACTTTATATTTACTTGCTCTTTATTATCTTGCATACCTATCCAACAACACCTACAAAGTACTTCTAGTTTCGTACTTGTTTCCGGTAAAGCGAACGTCAAGTGTGCATAGAGTTGTATCGGTGGTCGATAGAACTTGAGGGAATATTTGTTCTACCTTTAGATCCTTGTTGGGTTCGACACTCTTACTTATCGAAAGAGGCTACAATTGATCCCCTATTTTTGTGGGTTATCAACGCATGCATTCCCTATGCTCTACTCCAGGGAATACATTGCCCACGGCCACTTCTAAACCTTTGCAGGCATCTGTATGAATGACCAACCCATTGGGATGTGCAATAGTCCGGCGCAGATTATGCAAAAACCAAGTCCAGCTCTCCTCAGACTCTGTCTCCAGCACACCGTAGGCAACTGGAAATACAAAACTGTGTGCATCAACTACACAAGCTGCTAATAACTGTCCTTTAAACCTCCCTGTGAGAAAAGTGGCATCAATAGCCAAATAAGCCCTGCAACCTGCCAAAAAAACCCGGCGACAAGCCTCAAAGCAGACAAAAACCCTCCTGAAGCATTCCTTGGTCTTTGTCACTCCCCTGAATGTGTACTCCATGGTGTGGTGATCAATATCTACAATACTACCTGGGCTTGTCCTCTCCACTTCACCTTTGAATAAATACAACAATTGAAAACTTTCCTGCCAGTTACCATAAATAGAATCCATAGCATGTTGTTTACCATTGAACAACCTCATGTATGGTAAATCTATCTTGAACTTATCTTTGATGTTCTTCTGCAATTCCTTTGGACCCACTTGCTGGTTTTATTTCACCCACTTCTTTATTTCTTCTGCCACCCATCTTGACTTGGCTCTACTGATTGTATCCTTCCTAAGGGTTGATTCCTGGCATGTGTGCTTAAAAGTGTTCACTTTGACCTGAACATTAGTGCTATTTCGCATTTTAGATGCGAGCAGCCTCCATGGACAACCCTCAGTCGGACAGTGCACTCTGTAACGTACTTGATCGCTCTTGTCAACTTTGAAAGTACGTTCTACCTTGATGCAGTATGTCACAAATGCATTTCTACACTCATTCATGGATGCAAAAACTGTACCTTCTTCCATATGAGGGTTCAAAGGGTCCCATTCAACAGCTGCAAGGTCTTCGTCCTCACCCACCGCGTCATCATCCACATGGACTGCATTGTGAGCCTCATCTTGGTTTTCAGCCCGAGGTGCCCGTCGTAAATTCCAAATAACATTAGAATATAGCTTCTCTTAATCAACCCCGGAATTGTAGTAATCAGGCTCCACTTCAAGGGGGGCCCTACTGTCGTTGCCCACACTTGTCGAGCCACCACGTCGTCGTGCACCAACTGAACTGTTCTGGCTAGAGATGCCATTACGATGACTTGGTTCTCCCCGAGATGTTGCACCCGTCATCCTAGGTCCAAATGCCTGCTCAAGCACGTCAACTTGCAGCCTCACATGAAAATTATCTTTCTCTTTATGCCTAACAAACATGGTAGCCAACTCTTCATCATTACTAACTGTCACCCATTTCTTTTCCCCATCATAGTATTTCTATACCACTTCATCAAGCAAACCCCAAGGATATTGGCTACAAATTACCTCCTCAAATTGTCTGAAACTCTAATTACTAGCCATTGGCAACCGATAATCCAAACCTCCTTGGTATTTCTTATTATCCTTTGCATCGAACATGTACCGGTCCCTTCTAATGTGCACCAAGAAAGCAAACCGCAACTCCATCCTAACCGACGAAAAACAGAGACGCAATCAGCACACTAATTGGGCAAACCTACTCGAATTGAGTGTTCAAATGCACAACTAAGCTCGATCTAAACAGGAGGCGAGACTTACCCCTCGGGAACCCAGTCTTGGACGCGGCAGATCTCCGGCCCGATGCCTGCCTCGCCAAATACTCCGGGGTTGCTGATGCTCGCCATTTCGCCCTAGGGTTCTTCCTCCTAGTTCAAACAGCTCCAGCAGCCCCCCACCTTTGAGCGCTCCGGCCGGGCGCACGGAAGGAGGCCGCGCCGCGGGTCGAGCAGGTGGCGGGTGCCCCACCCATGGCGTCGCAGGAAGGTGGCGGGCGTCGCAGGTAGCCGTGGAGCGTAGGCGCAGGACGATACCGGCGGAGCAGGCCGTGCAGCTGGTGGCGGGGCAGGTGCTGGCCGCGGCGCAGGTGGTGGCGGCGGCGGCGCAGGACAGCCGGCTAGCGGATGGGCAGAGTGAGCTAGAATCCTACGAATGATTTGGGGATTTAGTTGCATGGGCCTACATGTCAGCTCCGGACCCACGTCCACGCGGTCCCACGTGTAAGCTCCGAACCCACAACCACTAACGCCGGCGGGCGGAATGGACTCAAATATGGCCGTTTGGCCTCGTCATAGTAACTGTGCATGGACTAGGGGTAAAACTGAGCACAATTCGCATATGAGGGAAAAACTGAGCACATGGATACCAATGAGGGCAAAAGGATAATTAACCCTTTATAATAACTATTTTTGTCTTTGTCGTTGCAAAGTCTTTTTCTACCACTTCTTTCTCCACTTGAGTGTATGGTCAATGGCTGGATAACCTGATTTCTCTCTAAAACAACTCGATTTTAGTTCGATAAACTAGCCTGAGAAGCACTCTGCTTTCGGGAAAAGGAGGTTGAAGCTGAAGGCTGACCCACTTAAAGTTTAGAGATCGGATGTGTCATGTGAAAGCACGATGGGAGCACAAATTAATTTTAAGCCCAATTTTGGTTGGCACCAAGAAACTTGATTTAACTTAGACGTAAAGTTTTTATGTAAATTTTTTGGTTTTCCAAGCTTATGATACCTTTAGCTTTTTTATGTTTTCTTTTAGGTGGCAGAACATCCTCTTAGTTGAGGTGTCCTGCATGGTGGTTCTGTTCGGGAAATCTTTTCCGATCCGCACTTCGGCATCTTCCCTGCCGAGCTATACCTCGGCGTTGATAAAATACACACGACAGTTGAACTAGTTCCCGAGGAAATATGATCCTATGGTCGGTCATGTGGCCCAACCTAAGTCTCAGGGGTCTACTGCATTGATCATTCAATGCAGAAAATCCAAAGTGCAAAACAGTTTCTGAGGATATTACGATTCTCAGGTTGGTTGGCCGCATCCAACTTGAGTCTCAGAAGCAGACCTCAGATGCAGACCGGCGTTGGGGCTCAGCTGCAAAAGACACCTCGGATGCAGTCTGGCATTGGAGCTTGGATGCAAGAGGAAACCGGACCACGCAAAAAACTTCAAACCCAAGGTGTGGTGTAAAAAATAACAAGGCGTTGATGAAAACCGAGAACTTAAAGAGGCTCCTCGAATGACCGACATGTGATGTCTTCGGATACACCTCGGCTATCCTCGAGATTGGAGATGACAATATTTGTTGAACCAACTTTCAAGACCGCTGACCGAAGACGAAGAATAGTTTGGAAGAATCAAGGAGCGTCCCCAACTT
Organism: Triticum urartu; assembly: GCF_003073215.2. NCBI lineage: Eukaryota > Viridiplantae > Streptophyta > Magnoliopsida > Poales > Poaceae > Triticum > Triticum urartu. The sequence continues at coordinate 705,212,956 of NC_053028.1, forward strand.
GAAGACCGGTTCAGAGGGCTACTGATGGAGTCCTCGACTAGGGGGCACTCACCACAACGTCTCTCAGCCAAGAGGGCCGAGCCAAGGACCCCATTGTGGTTCACTAATGGGCCACTTCTGGCAACCCATGACGCATACAAGGAGGATTCCATAAGATTTGACGCACAAGACGAGGACTTCTCTGTACCCTAAGACTCCGGTGCATTATATAACCGAGGCTAGGCTAGTCAATAGAGGGGATCATATTCATTACGATCTCATACAACAATCTTGTGTTAGATAATTGTACTCTATACTATACCCTATATCAATACAATCAAAAGTAGGATGTTGGGATCTATTCGAGAGAGCTCGAACCTGAACAAAATCATGTGTCCATGTTACTATCGTTTCAAGATGTCTAGCTTAGGAGCCCTACCTCGAGATATGCCAGTTCTAGCACCGACAAGTGGCCTTGGAGGTCGACGAAGCGGAAGACCGCCGCATTCGTCCTTGAGCTGCCACACTTGTCCTGGACTTGTGCCTTTAGGGTGTGTTACCCCTATTTCTGGATCCGGCGGCCTCTTGCCATCGCTGCCGGCCGACGCTCGATCCATCGGGTGGCCAAGGAAGGAAGAGTGAGATTGGATTAAGACGGAGAGGGAGAGTGAGGAGGAGAGAGATATAGGAAAGAAAGGTGGGTGGAGTGGGTGGGTGGGTTGCCGCTGAGATCGTTTGCGTGAAGGGCTCACCCGAGCAAACTGACGCCAGCTGAACAACATTTCCTAGAAAGGATGTAGTCTTTTTTTTGGAGTGGCATAGGCTCTTTATTCCGATATAGCAACCAAAGGAATAATACAGATGTTCGGAACCGAACCTAACCAAATATAACGGCCAACACCCAGAGAGGACGCCGCCCTAGCTAGATAAACTATGAGAAAAAAAATGAGCATCAAAATTAAATTCCCTATTCTCATGAAGTACATTAACCTTAGTAAAAGTTTGAAATCTCTCCTCCACCTCTTGCAGGACACAAGCGTACGCACACTTTGATTTATTATGAAGATCCGACACCACCGCTTGGCAGTCCAAAGCAAGCTTAACAGACATCATATGAAGATCTTGGCCCAGAGCTAGGCCTTCATTGCAAGCAATCGCCTCCAGGCAAGAAGTACCAAATAGTGCCTGAGTTCGTCGCGGCAGACTGCCGCTGCAGCTCCTCATTGACCATCTCTAGAGATCCTTGCATCAACATTAATTTTACACCAACCACTCTCTGGCGGAATCCACTTCCCACGTCGTTGTCCTTCTGGTACTCCTTCCAATAGTACAGCTCTTGACCTGTACTTGAATCTCCTCCAAGTACTTTGGTATAAACATGTGGGTAGACAGCGGATTCTGAAACTCCTTGTCGTGTATAGCCCGTCGCCTGCCCACCATATAGCCCATAAAGTGATCAGTACCCTTGCCAGCTCGTCACGCTTCAAAGTGTCAAAAAGCCAGAAGACCCAAAGCTTAGCATCTTCTGTTTGATTTACTATCACATGTTCCACCAGTTCATCATCTGCTAGAGCCCAGACTGCTCTAGACACATATTACAATCCAGTAATGCATGTCTCCATGTATCCGAGGCTGCATTAATTACAGACAGGGCAAATATCATCTGTTGCCATGTTTCTTTGAGCACGCACCGATCCTGTTGGGATAGACATTTTCGCAAGCCTCCAGATAAACATCCGGACCTTGGCAGGAACTTGAGTGTGCCATAGCTTGACCCATGACTTCTTTGTGTCGCTAGTATTAGAATTACCAGCTCGGTTTTCCAGCCAATAGGATGTAGTCACGAAGAGATTGTGGTGGTAGGGCCAGACCACTGTTTGGCCCTGCATGATCAATAATGGTAGACTTACCGACATATTTCTACAGGACAGATGTTACGTGCTCATGTGTCAAAATATGGCTGGAGAGGATTAGAGAGGAAGGGGGCCAGCGGTGGAAATCATGAGGGGGGTTGGCGAGCAAAGGGTCCGTACCATCAACGCGTAACAACTTTCCGTAAGTGTAGCATTTTTGCTGCACGATTGTGCACAAACCTGGTCAGATGGGCTGACACGACACGACAAGACCCGACCTGGGATATGCGGGCCAGGCACGACACGCCCCATGTAGGCACACAACTATACAGGTCATGCCGGGCCGGCACGCTTGCCTAGGTGTCCCTAGCCCAGGCATGACCCTCTTAGTAAACAGGCAAGCCCGATGGCATGTTTAGCCCGCTGGCCCAGGTAGGATCCATCCTATTGGGCTGTTTTTGGCCTGTAATTAGTCTACTGGGCTGTAGAAATATAAAAATTAAAAAAAATAAACGGTTCGTGTCGTGCCAGCACGCCTCTAAACAGGCCACATGCTAGCGCAGCCCGATTATAAACATATGCCGGGCCAGGCCCACTACGGGCCGGGCTTGCGGTCTACTGGGCCAGCACGGAGGACCGGCCCATTTGGCCACCGTTGATCGGTGTGTGCGGGGGGACTGGCTGGAGAGGCCGACCCCCACCCTCTCACCGAGCGGCCGGCGGTAAATTCCACCGGTAAAAAACCCTAGCCGCCGCATGTTCTCGCTCCTTTCATCTCACCGCCGGCCGCCGCTCCTCCTGGCCTCCACTCACCGAGCTCGCTCTGCCGCCGCCCTTGGCCTCTCCCTCTCCTTCCTCCGCGATCAACAGGAAGCATTTCCCTCATCGGCGCCCAAAAGGAGGGGCGCATGCCGCTGCCGCATTCCGCCTCCCCTTCCGCTCAGCGCTCGAGGGCTGCAGGTCGTCGTCGCGCTCAACGGGCGGAGCTCGTGCCGCTTCTGCGCTCCGCCTCTCCCACCCACCTCGTCCGCGCTCGTCAGGAGGAGCACGGGTCGCCGCCGCACTGCACGAGAGGACGCCGAGCCTAGCGTATGCCGCCCACCCCTTTCTTCTCCGCGAGCCGGAGCAGGGCGTCGACACTGGCGACCTCACTGTCCCCGGGTATACCTTCTTTGCTTTCTCCTGCTCCTGCACAGCTCACCTTTGGTGGCTTTGGCTCTGGACGATGAATCTGACCTACGCCGCCGTGCTTATGAGCTTACCCCGTTGCCGTAGCACAGTAGGAGTTGCTCGGTTGCTTCCTTATCGGCCATGATTCAACCAGACCGAGCAGCGGTTCGCCTAGCTTTCCACTGAATTTACTGCAGATTTCTGTGCAGCAGCAAGGCGTTACAGTAACCTGCTTCAGTTTTTCTACTTTCGTTTTATGTTTGTTGGGAAAATCAAAAGTGGTTAATGTACTGGAACAGTAGTTGAACCACTAGAATCAAGCTTTGAGAATCTGTGAAAAGATATGAATTTGCAATATATAGCATTGTGACACGAATTTGTCAATGCTCCAACTTTTGTCATCATTCCTCAATTGCGCTTTATGTTTTCCAAGTAGAAATGCGGAGTCATGCTTCGTTATCTGCATTTTTACCTGATCCCCATGGTAAGCATCGTTTGGGTCAGGCCGTTGTGATTGATTTATTTTCAGCTGCTTGCGGGCTGACTACTATATTTGTTCTTCATGTCCATACCTGCCTGACTGCTATGTTTTTACATGCGGAAAATGCTGATTGTTATTTTCTTTTGAGAATCACCGGAGGAGGAGTCCCTCCACCTGAATATATTGCTCAAAGTGGCCATAATGCCAGGAGAGGATCCAGTTTATAAGGAAAACCGGATCGAAAACCTTAACAATTTGACCCCGTTTATGAGGAAAACCGAGCCGAAAACCAGACAAGTAACAAGTGTTACAAGGAAAGGAGAGGAACAGGACGCCCAACATAAGGCAAGACCTAGCTAGCATACTAACAGGACCAGGTAGATGAGGGGTGCGTTGAGGGATCACAATACCAAGACTCTACAATTTTATTCGCCTCAGATTAGTTTATATCTTGCATCCTTGTCAATTTTATTCGCCTCTGTGGCATCAGTTGTTTATCAAACTCTTCGTAGCCTGAGCTGTTCATTTGCTTCACCTGACCTTTTGGTTTAGGGATACTCAGTGGTGTGGTTTAGGAGGTGGCATGATGCTGTTGGAAGTAGTGGTGTGGTTTAGAAGGCCTTCTCAATGTGTGCTTCGCCCAAGGTGAGTACGTTAGGTGATTCTTCCTCTTCTTCATCATTTCCTTTGCAATTCTGGTTGCATTTTAGGTGGTTCCAGTTTTCTGTGGTGACTGATGACACAAAAGAATACCACCGATGAGCAAATTTACGCAAATTTGAGTAAAACTGCCTCAGTTGCGCAATGCAGTTCAATGAGACACTCAGCAGCTATGGTTTAAGTAGTAAATTACAGAACGAAACAGGACACTTTTCATTTTTCTTATTGCATAGACTAACCTATGGTAAATAAAATAAAAGGTCAGTTGCAAGTGGATATGTAGCTACTTATTTCATTGAACGTCTGATTTCACTTCTCATTTGGTTTTGCTGTTTACACTATATTAGACCGCAGTTTCCTGTCTAACTTATTATGTCTGTACATTACAGCTAAAAAGCATGGACACGGTAATGTATGGAGTTTCTGCCGCTGCCGCTTGGACTCGACCGCCGCCGTCTCCCAAGTGCAGCAGCCTCTCCTCCCGATGGCAACCACACTCGAGTAGGTAACTTTGACCTCTTTCATATATTTGAATTGATCTTTTTGTTGAGCTGCTGCTGCTTGCTTTCCCTTTTCCCCATGCCCTTGCTGCTGCTGCTGCTGCTGCTTGCTTGCTGCTTTCTAATGCTGCTGCTGCCTGCTTGTGTTGAAGTTGAACTGTTAATTGGTGCTTGATGTTAGGGAACATGGTATGTGAGATTGGCTTATGTTCAGAAAGTTACTACTGCATCCCCTAGACCCCTACTGCTTCGACCGGTAGCCATGGAGGAAACACCAAATTTGTTTGCAGCAGACTACAACAAATGGTGCAATATTCTGTTCTCTTTCTCATTATTGTTTTTGTCTTTAATTCTATGTTACATGGCATATTTTTATTGGCATATTTTTATATGTACTTGCCGTGTCCCCAATTGGCTTTTTTTGGAAACTGCCGTATCCCGTGTCCCTGTATGCGTGTCGGCGCATCCAAATCGCCATATCCGTGCTTCTTAGCATTAAGGTTGTATGCTACATTTCTTCAATATTTTATTTCTTACAGTTCCTCTCTATGCTAGTCTACCTTTTCTCCAAAATATGTTTCTGAGCCCAAGCTCATCTCCAATGGGGTCAGGCTTGTTGGGATCAGGCTCTGTGCTGTATAGATGGCTCTATATCCACTGTATTTGAGCTATTATTGAAACCTTCCTCAGCCTTTATGACTGGTAGGTGAGGTCTCCATCCTGACGGATCGTATTAATGCGCGACGGCTCTTCTCGCACGGACAACATCCGAGCCTTTCAGAGCTGTCATCGAGCAACCGACACATAAGCGGCCACCTCTTACCGGGTGCTTTTTCCATGCTGGCTATCGGTGCCATCTCTTACCGGCAACTTTGACATTCTACTCTGATATCTTGTTTCTCCCTGCTTCAATGCTATATATACTGCTGCGGGGTGGGGTTCCCTCCATCCTGGTTCAAAATTTGAATGTGTGCAGCCAGCTCGAATTTTGAACCGACATGCATCACCACACTCGTCCCTGTTGGCTCACCCTCTGCCAAGTTGCAATGCCTAACATACAAAGGACAGAGTCATTTGTGATTAGCTATTCTTCAAACCAAAAGAACACTTGACTCAGGACTGAACAAGACTAGGGAGACATGTCATCCCCATGATCTCTGTGTGGCCATTTGATCTGTTGTAAGTTCTAAAACCTTTGTGAAAATGCCATTCCCAAAGGTTGTGACATTCAGACTCATGTCACTGTTCTAACTCCTCAGTCAGCGCACAAACTATGTGCGCCCTACGTTTATAACAGACACAGCCCACACTGCTAGCACTGTCAAAAGAGGCACATTGCTAGCACGAAACAAATACTGATCGAACTGCCGGCCGTAGAATAACTATCTACATTAGACTACCCACACATGGGATTCCAAATTCAGAGGTGCTCCACAAAAGTCTTGAGGCCGGGGCACTTCCTTAACTAATGCACACGTAGCAGGGTCAAAAGATCTGGTCCCCTGCAACTGCTTTGAACTACGCTTCACTGCCTCACTCCAGGACCTCAAACTACATGAAATTTGGCACGTCTCCCTTGTTCCTCCTCAGCATGACAATCTCGCATGCGATACTTTTCTGAAGATGATCCAGTAGTATCTGAACAAGCTAAAAATAGCAGCGGTCAGCATCACAGCGTATGTTTGCACCTCACTCCAAGAATTAACAGACGACACTTAGCTAGTATGTTCAACCTTACTGAGTGGCAATGGTAGGTATTACCCATCAAACTCACAGATATAGTGACCGTTGGACACAGCGCTGTCCTCCCTGTGACCACATTATCATTTATCAGTGTAAAAAGTGTATAATGTCAGATTTAGCCTATTTGAGCAGCAAGGGATACAGTCATCTTTTGCACGGCTCATGCATGCCCATGAAGGTACACACAAAAGACCATCCATTCGTCTCAATCAACTAGCCACTGAATATGTCGTTGAAGCATTGGCAGAATCGAACCTGGAATCTTCTCGCTATGGCGTTGTGCTTCCTTTCCATCTCATCACTTTGGTGTGTTTCCGGGTCCATCACCATGAAGGTATGCACCGGGACATGAACTGCAATGCCATACCAAGTCACTGGTAATGACACACATTACTTATGAGATAGCAACAAAATCAGCTGCATTGATCTAAGATTGTTACCTTCTTTAGCCAGTCAGTCATGTATCCCATCAACTTAGAGTTCATCATCTTCCTGATTCGCTGCGACTCGTTTTGCCCCGACAGCCTTGAGCCGTCCCAGCCACGGCCCGGCCTCGAGACGCCCGGTGTCACTGCCTCCGCCGCCGAAGTTGAGCCGGCCCTATCGCCACAAGCCGCCGCCGTTCTTAGGCTGCCCCTCGCTTGGTTTTGCGCCGAGCCGCCGGTCCCAGTCAACTTCATCATCAGGGTTGCAAAGTTCTTCCTGCAGTTTATGCCCAAATTTCAGAAGAATCAGTACATATTTTATCACGATCTACTTTTCCTTCAAAAAGACAGTTACTGTAAAGCGCGGATCGAAAACCCCTCCATCTTGCTAGCCATTTGCAGAGATCTTACATTCCTTCTCAACCAGAATCCGATGGATGCACCTCCAGCCGATCACCGTTACCTCACCCGCAGGCCCTAGTTCATCTTTCAGGTACTGCCCGGACACCACCACAACAAACGGAATGAAGTGCCTAAACTATTTCCTGGAAAAACGTCCACATTTCCTTAGCGCAACGATCAATATATTTCATGCACCTATCCTCACATCACTTACCAGCCGTACATTTGCAGCCCTGTTGGGAACAGGCCATCATTTTGTCGTAGAACCTGACCAACTGAGTGAGGGAACTTCTTTCCCCACTCATTCTTTACTGGAGTACAGTGACCACGATCCCTAGCCATGTCCCTGGTAGTTGACGTCAAGCATTCACCTCATGCCACCACTGATCCAAATTCAATGGTCAACACGAGATTCAACAACACATGTTCTGATACATGCTCGCAATGACGACAGTTACCTGTTGCTAGCTGCAGAGGCCTACCCACATCTGCCGCTGTAGCACCCTCCTCACCACCTTGAGATTAGAAATGCAGGTATACTGGTTAATTAGGGCCGAAAGCATGGTACACATATTTACTTGGGACCCACACTGCTAGCAGCTCAGGCCCAGCTCTCGGTCCATCGGCATACATTCGGACGTTTCCGGGGCGCATCGGACACTCCACTACAAGCGGAGAGCCCACATCCCAAAAGACTGGCCTAAAGGGAGGGTGGCACTCTCCCTTATAAGGAGGTCCTAGCCTCCTCCCGTATCCGAGGTGGGACTAAAGTCGCTAGCGTTGCCCAAGGTCAGGTTCCTGACACACTCACTCATCATTACTCGTCGTGGGGCATTGACCTGAACAGTGTTGCACTACATCTGTAAATCTACCACGGCATTTCCGCCGGAGACTCAGACAGACTCCTTCACGCTAGCTGATGCCTGCTCTTCCTACTCTGGTGTTCGCGCTCCTTCCACCCCCCAAGTGATGGGGGTCTTGTCTTCTAACCCTTCGTCATCTGCGGTAGAGCCGATCACGAGCATACCTTCATATCCCAAAAACAACAAGTTAGTGTTGCAAAACAATTTGTTTGTATGACTCCAAGTAAACGTTAAATGCCGAATCAACCTCCTATCCATGCTATCCACTGAACACAAGCATTGATCGACGCTAGAAGCGAATTTATGTACTTTTCATCCGAAGCATCATCCTGGGCGCCTACTGCCATCTGCTCCTCTTTGTAATCTGCTGCTGCTGTTGCGTACGGTTTAGGTGTGCGTCCACATTTTCTTCCACGTGATGGCTGCTGCGTTGCCGTTTGCATGGACACACTGATTGATTCCCTGTTCCTGTTTTTTCCCCTTTTCCGTTTGCAGCATTGTTTGTGCTGCTCTCCTTTCTTCGGTTCTCTGCCTCCCCTGCTACTGTACCGCCGGTAGTTGCTCTTCTGCCAATGTGAGTTCTTCTGTTGAGATGCTCTTCACCTGTTTGATGGAATGCCGGTGTTAACATGGGCTACATCTTCTTCCTTTTTGCGTAGGATTTGTCTGATTAGTTGGTTCTTGGGTTCTCTGTGCCATTGGACATCAAGGTTAGGTTCCTTCCCGCTCTATTGGTTGGTTTCTGCCTGTTGATTCTTCACTACTTTAGGATGTTGCTGATGATTGTTAATGGTGCAAGGTGATATGAAGATGTTAGGACTTACAATTGTATTGTGTACTCGACGTTTAGAGAAGCTTGTTCAGCCAGGGGTTTGCTTGGGGATGACAGAATGGTATAATGCTTTTGATGAGGCTTGGAAATGGGGAATGAGAAATCAATTGCGCCAGCTTTTTGTTACTATGATTCTCCACTGTGGCGTGAGCGATGAAAATGCGTTCTTTGATAAATATTACAAGTATTTAAGTAACGATGTTCAGCATAGAATTCGGAAAGCTGGAAATGATTCTTCATATATTGTTCCTCCTGTTACTCTGAAAGATATGTTGATCACTGAATTAGCTGCCATCTTTGCTAGAAATGGATCTTCTATTTTGGACCATAACCTGCCCCTAAAATCTGCCCGAGATGATACTCCTTTGCATGGCGATATGCATGCTGATGCATTGATGTTGATGTCCATAGTCAGGCAAAAGTAATGTACAATAGATTAAAGAAGGACCAATTGCATGCTTACTCATCTACTCCCTCTGTTCCAAATTACTTGTCGCAGAAATGGATGTATTTAGAACTAAAATACATATAGATGCATCCATACCTGCGACAAGTAATTCGGAACGGAGGGAGTATTATTGAACAAATTAGATCTGAAAAGCCTGGTTCTTCTTTGTGTGTGGGTATGGTGGTACCGGAAAAACATTCCTTTGGAATGCTCTTGATGCTTACCTTAGGGGTCATAAGAGGGTGATCCTATCAGTTGCGTCCTCAGGAGTTGCTGCCTTACTTTTGCCTGCAGGTAGAACAGCTCATTCTAGATTTAAAATACCTATCAATTTACCTGAAAACGGCACTTGTGATATAAAAAGGTCTACCATGCTCTCCAATTTGATTGAATTAGCTACTCTTATTATATGGGATGAAGTGTTAGTGTACATCGTAAATGCTTTGAGGCGTTACATCGATCCTTTCGTGATATAATGCCTGCCACTGATCCTTCTCTGGCTAAAGTTCCTTTTGGTGGTAAAGTGCTTGTACTAGGTGGTGACCTTTGGCAGATTTGCCTATTATCAAAGGTGGCTCCCGAGCTCAAGTTGTTAATGCTGCAATCACCAACTCACCTCTGTGGAAATCTATAGAGGTACTACATCTTACTGTTAACATGCGGCTGACTACACACATAACAGATCCTTTGCTGCAGGCTGAGGTGGCTGCTTTTGCCCAGTGGGTACTAAGTATAGGTGATGGCACAACAGCTGCTGTGGCATGCGAGGCGGAGTTAATTCCTTGGATAATTATACCTGACGAGCATTTGGTGCACACAAAGGGTAGTAAAATTGATGCTATTGTTCGGCTGTATACATGAAACTTCCTGTTAGGTATTCTGATGTTGATTACCTAAGGGAGCGAGCAATTCTAACACCTACAAATGAGGTGGCAGAAAAAAGAGAGCTTGTGTTTTCCTTAGTGCCTACCGTTGAAAGAGAATACCTAAGCTGTGATTCCATAGGGAATTCTGCTGATGGGATTCGTAGCCAGGATGCTTTCTATCATATTGAATATTTGAATGGCATTAAGGTCAATAACTTCCCATACGATAAATTAGTGCTCAAGGGAATCTCTGCTATATCTCTGTCACCTGCTGGTTCTGACTTGTTATTTGGCACCTATACAACCACTATGTGAAAGACACCCACATACATGTATGGCCGGCTTCCTCATGAAATGGCAACCCGCTTTAAAGATGTGCTGGAAGAAGGGAAGGTTTACTTGATGAAGAAATTTCTCTGTCCATCAAGGACAATCTACAAGGCTGCCAAGAGCCCATACATGATGCAATAAACTCTCGGTTTAGTGACATCATTCCTCAGCAAGGCTTTGAGGATGACTACCCATACTGCACCTACAACCTCACATCCTTTGCAAATATCCCAAAGCCAGGTGGCAACAATCCTCATTTCCTTGGTTGGTCATCCTATACTGATCCTATGCATACATTCTCATGCTTTAACCTTTTGTTATCTCACATCATTTTGATTTTCTTCATTGTAGATGTGATCAGGCGAATCACTACGGTGACAGGTATAATAACTGTGCACTCTCAGCATCAGGCACAACCTTCAGACACCAGGACTATTGTTCTCCTCCAAGATCAGTCGTAAGTTCTCTTCTTGTTTTATATTTGTTTCCCTTGTGCTTTGCTATTCACACTTTACTCACTCGCCATTGCCTAAATGTAGCGGTCATGAACTAAACCTTGTTCTTTGGGGTGAGCGTGCAAATGAGTTTAATGCTGAAGAGGTTCGTGCTACAAGTGAAGCAGGCCCTGTGATTGCAATCTTTGTAGGGACACTGCCAAAAACATACCATGGTAATTCTGCTGTCTGTATCCCGGTGCTACATCCCTTTGCTCTATCCTGTGATCATGTGTGTTGTAATGGTTTGTCTGTTTCCATAGGCGTTAAAGGCCTAAGTGGCAGCTCCGCATGTCATTGGTATATTGATGAGGACTTTCCAGAGCTAAATGTCTTTCGTGCTAGGTGCATCTTCTTTTCTATGAGTTACCCACTGTTTCCTATTTAGATTGTTGTTGTTTCTCATTACCTTGGATCATCTTCTCCCGCAGCCTTGGACAAGACATTGCTCCTGTGACTGCTAATGTCCAAGGAGAACAGGCTATCATTGCAACACCTGTTCGTGAACCTCCTGTTGAAAGTACTGCTGGAGAGCTTCTTGCCCTTGACCCTTTTGACAATGAGGTATGCTTGTTCTGTTCTCTGTTTTCAAGCTCTTCCTTTGCTATCAAGGCATTCCTACTACGGGCTCTAATGTTGTTCCATTCATGTAGCGGAAACAAATCATTTGCACTGTCACTATGTGACGGTTAGGCCCCCTACGCCACCTAGGTCCAGCGAAAGTTGGCTTTTTTGTTGATGTCGAGGAGGAGCGCGGGCACACAAGCTATCCGCGTCACATGCAAAGGAGGAGCTCCTCGTCGCCTGCAAGGTGGAGCATGCTGCATCCCCGTCGCCTACGCTATCCAGGTCGCGGCCGAGATCTGCAAGGACGAGCCGCAGTTCAGTCCTCTTTGTCGATGGCATTGTCCTCGCAGTGGCAGCCAAATTGCAGGCGTCGACTCCAAGGTCAAGATGCAGCAGCAGCAGGGGCAGGGGAGCGAGGTGGCGGGCGCCGTGGTGGTGGGCTCGTCTTCGAGGCACTGGGGGTCGTCCACGGCGTCGTCATCCTTGTGCTGGCGGCAGTTCCTCGTTCAGGCTGTGGCGGCTCATCCATGCGCGCCTCCATCTTCCCCTGCTGCGTCGATGGTGGTACACTCACCGCTCTTCTTGCTTCTCTACCTGCAGGTACTCCAGAGTGAATTACCAACGCCAGCCTGTGTTCTGAACATGTGTGATCTTGCTGTAGTATTACACATGTTTGTCTGAAATTACTCATACTGTAGTGTTACACATGTTTGCTTACTCTGGTGATCTTGCTTACTCATCTCTGCAATTACTCATGCTTATTTGCATTGTTCTATATATGGATGTCTTTTTTAAACTTTAAGTTTCTTGAAGGAGCAACATTGTGTGGCCTAGATCGTTAGTAACAGTCCTGTTTAATTAAACTGAATTTCAGCAAGTTTTTAGAGTACTCTTGAGTATACACTGAGTAGCCCTGGAGTAATATACACTGAATTTAAACAAGTTTTCATACTCCAAATTTAAACAAGTTTAAACCTGTTTCAGGTCACTCAGGGCCGAGCGGGCAAAATCGGAGGCCCGGTACGAAACTCTAAAATGGGCCTTATCTCACTAAGGAAAACACTACATAAACATAATATCTTAGATACCAACTGGAAAATATAAAAATTGTACTTATTATTGATTGTATGGTCTTCAGTCTTCACTTAAACAACATCATTCTTTTAGTGTTCTTTGTAATAAAATCCTCAATAATATCCTCATAATCAATCTTGTCCAATAGATTACTCTCCAGTGCTATTGTGGCCAAATGAGTGAGCCTTTTGTTGTGTCATGGTAGTGCGCATATAGGACTTCAATAGCTTCAATTTAGAAAAGCTCCGTTCTGCCGAAGCAACAGTCATAGGGATAGTCAACAGAACTCTATATGCAATACATGCATTGGGGAAACAATCATGCTGCTTTAAAAACTTTAAAATTTCAACTGGCCCAATATTTTCCTTTGGCATGAAATTTTGAAGAAACATCAACTCCGCATAAAGTTCATTAGAATCACCAACGTCTGCAATAGGTGAAGTATTCAAGTTAATATTAGTATTACTAGCCCCAATGTCATCACAATTTTCTTCACTCTCAACATTATTTTCTATCTCTGTCTCGACATCTCTAGGGCTAGGATCATTGTCAACATTATTATCCGGAGCATGCTCTCTATCAAGTGACTGATTATCAGAGGACACTTGTGGTTTTTTTATGACAAACTTATCCATATCTCCTTTTTTGAGACAGAGTTAAATCCTCTATTTTTTGTTTCTTCAAACGCTTTTTGTAACCAGATTCATGTTTTCTAAATGCAGACATGACTTGGATCTTGCAATACTAGACACCTAATAGATAAAAAGAATATTAAAATTGACTGTAAGATTTTGGAAGAATCAAACAGCTGGCAGAAATCAAAATTCAAAGTAAAGGGCTCACAGGATTACTAGGTATTGATGCGACGACGCTTAAAAAACGAAGATCGGGAGATTGGACTGAACTTTCCTTGCCTTTCAGGTGATTCAGTTCAGGTCCTCCCTGTCGGCTGTTGTCCTCTTGAATCCTGAAAAGGACCTACATCGTTGGAAGTTGGAATGGAATCATGAGATTTGTGAGGAAGGGAAGGAAGGATTTGTGAGGAAGTTGGAATGGACCTACGGTGTTGATGGTGCCTTGTGCCCTTGTGTCCATCCTCACTTATACAAAGATCACGCGGAGACTTGGTAAAGAAAATGAAAACCACGTAGAGGCGTGCATGCAGAGACGGGCAATAAGAAATAAGAACAGTACGCAGAGAAAGGTTTTTGTTTGGTGTCGAATAACGTGGAGCCAAGAAATTAGAAGCTGCGTACTAACAACATCTACAACTGGATGTTCCAAATGCTCGGGCGACCTGTCTGGTCACTGTCCAGATATAATTTGTCACTCAACCGATGTCCGAAAAGCAGATCAAACATTCGGGCTGGCTGGCAAACCCCATATCTAGCCCATATGTGGGACGGACATGGAGGCATGTCCACCATGTCAGATTCGGTCCACTATGGCTCATCCGATCCCACATAAATTCATCCACATCTGCACTGCGAACCAAACCTGACCAATTTGTTCCATTCCACTCTTCTCCGGCTAACTCCGGCTGTCTCTAACATGGTAGGCAGCGGATATGACTCTGAGAGGTCCAGATCCGTCGACTGGGACCTTGTCCTTGCATTCTTTAGGAGGAGAGGGTGGTCCATGCGGCTCTCTCCCACTCACGGGAGGAGTGCGCTTGACTGCGGATGGACCCATTCTGGCGGGAGTCCACCATGTCTGTGCAAATAGCAATTGGATCCATCGGGGCTTGTGGTGGGAGGCGATGTACCCCTACCTCGCCAGACGCGGTGCGGTCCGTCTGGCTCACGAACTCCGGGATGGCGGCGTGGCCCTTTTGGTGGCACGCTGTCCATGCGAGGCTGGGCTCCGAGGCGGAGGTAAATGCCGGCATGGTGTACGGCCAGCACGCTGTGGAAGCGAGGCATGCTCGCCATGCAAGGCACCATGCGTGGATGGTGGCGAAAGCTCTAGTGGCTGAGGTGGTGGAGGTGGAGTCACATGTCGCTGGGTCCGATCACCCGGTCACGTCCCTCATTGACCGGCGACGTTGAGGCCATGGGCTCCGACGAGGAAGAGTAGGGCATGGGAGACGACAGCGCCTCGAGTCCCGTGAGCCGTCTATGTCCCATGTCCTACTCTACCTCATCAGCGACCGCACCTTCACTCCGAAGGGGCTCAGCCGGTTGCCGGATAGGGACACGGAGGAAACAACAAGGACAACAAAAAATTAGACTAGTTTTACATTGCATATAATTGTATGGATTTGATGATTTAAAAATAAGGTATCCCGTGGTGGAATCGAATATGTACGTGTTGACCCGTCACTGTCTACGGGCGCGTCCGCAAATGTTTAGAGGCTAGATTTCGCTAGTTGTGGTTGTAGATGCTCTAATGATCTATTGTTGGTTATTTCGCAAGAAAAGAAAAAAAATCATCTATTGCTGGTTGGGCTCACCTCCCGATAGAAATGGAAATGGGCCGAGATAGTCGTCACAACCTTTGCCATTTCCCCACCCCTTCGTTGCGTGTCTCCCTTTCCCGCCAAAACGCTAAGTTGATGGGGAAACAATTTCCTGGAAAAAATCTTTGAGAAAAGGCAAAAAACAAAAGATTTACATATAATAATAATTATTATTATTATTATTATTGGCATTTGACACCATTTTCCCTTCCCACCACATGGATTCAAAATCGAGTTGGAAGAGGAGGCGGGGTGTTGGTGACACGGACGGTCTCGCACCCATCCATCCATCCCACTGCACATGGCGACCGGCGGAGGACCGGTAAAAAGGCTGGGCGTACGTACGTACGTACCGAGACGCGGACACCCGCTACGCAGACACTTGGGTCACTGACGCCTTCCCCCCACCGAGAGCGCGGCCCACCGGTCGGCGAGGGTCTGCCACGACTCGGCTCCCTCCTCGGCTGTATCCCCCATTCTCCTTTCTTTTCTCTTGAAGAAACCCATTTGCCGAGACAGACAGAGAGCCTACGCACTGCGGGAGGGAGGAGGGAGGGCGGGGGGCGGGCGGCGGCGGCGGGATCGAGTCGGGGGAGCAAGGCGGCGGCGGGGGCGAGGCGGCAGCAACGCGACGGCGGCCTTCAACTGGGTACGTTGCTTTCCCTCACCACCGACGCCCGGCGGCGGCGGCGGCCCGTATCTTGCTCTGTATGCTTTTTAGATCCGTATCGCGATGGCGGAGAGAGAGACGCTGGGAGCGGCAGCTCTGTTCCTTGCTTGGAAGAAGCGATTTTGGACGGGGAAATCAGCCAGCTTTTCATGGCGACGAGAGGCGCACGGACGGATGATGCAGGGAAAGCCCCTGCCCTCGCCCCTTCTCTCCCGGCCCGGCAGCGACCGTGGAGAAGGAGACGACCTCCAGGCGGCCCCTTGACGGCGGCGCGGGTCCAAAACAAGACGGTGGAACCCCTCCTCTTGATGCACGCCCTCCTCCGCGCCGGCACGGCAGCGACCGCCCCCTCACCTCACTCCTCCTCCCCCGGCCCGGCACCGACCGGACAAGGAGACGACTTGTATCATCTGAAAACCCCATTCCCCTACCTGTATCGTCAACAACCTTGGTCCCAACTAGTTCATCTGCCTTTGCTCACATACACCCCTTTCTTTGTCTGCCTTGCTTATGAGCCCCCTTGTTGCTCGTAAGCAAGTGCGTTTTTCTTGGGTCTCAAAGCAGCTTCCTTTTGTAAAAGGTTGCTAAAGTAATTCAATTTCCTCCATTATGTTCAAGTTCATGGTGATTACAAAAAGAATTTCATTTTTCTTCGAAAGGGGGATTGCCCAGATCTCTACATAACAAAAAATCTTCATTTTTGACCAGGTTGTTGCTCCGTTGGCGTTGGCTCCTCCATGGGGCCTGGTTCAACCAGTGCGGTGGAGGCACGCCTGCGGCCATGACGGCGTGTGGCTCGCAGGACACCGGAGCCCGTTGGTCTAGGCCTGCGCTCGTACAATTTGTGCTGGCGATCCTCATTGGGAGCATTTCAATTCCAGAGGCAGCCGCGTAGACCACCTACATCCACCAGGAGGGTCACCTCCACTGGCTCGGTCTCCTCTACCGACGTGTAGACGGGCGTGTTGGCAATGCCAACTTCACACGCTGTGGACACAGAGGATCTTCGTGTCTGCATGGCCCCCGGCTCAGGCGGAGTTGGTGCTAGCTGTTGTAGGGGATGACACACATAAGCGTGGTCGGTCTAGTCGGTGAAAACCTCCCGCGATGTTATGGGGAACTGGTGCGCTTACCTGCCCTGATGTCATCGGCTCATGTGTCGAATTAGGGATATCTAGCGAATCTGGTATGCGTGACGGCAATGAGCGCGTCGGGTTGCTTGATGGTGGCATGAGGAGTGTCTACTCAAAGTCGTTGGGGCGGATCTAGGCCCATGTAGGCCTTCAACCCATGGTCGGTTGCATGCGGCAGTTCTAGAGTGTGTGTCGGCGGCGAGTGCTTGTGGTGCGAAGGGCTTCTCCTAGGAGCCTCAAGCTCGCACTTGGGTTCGGATGGCCCTGCAACCCATGGGCGTAATAAGATGTCACAACCGGCGATATTTGGTGGCAGAGCTAAGGGTTGGGGGCATTAGAGCCCGTGCTTGGCACAGTAGCAGATGTCAATATGGCGAGTGACAGGTGTCGTGTGGATCAACCTCGATGTGTGGCCCCTCCCGACGTCTCTAGGGCAATTTTTCGAGTCGGCGAGTCGTTCTAGGGTAGCCACTCTTGACTAGTTGTGACTAGTCAAGACTCATGGTCTACTAGTCGACATGAGTCAAGCAATAGGTACAGAGAAGATAGTAGTTATCAGAGGTGCAGTAGACTAGGAGGAGCCGATGGCAATCAGGGGAGGAGTAGACCACCAACAACAGCAACCAGGGGAGGAGCAACAACAACTACTGGAGGA
Organism: Triticum urartu; assembly: GCF_003073215.2. NCBI lineage: Eukaryota > Viridiplantae > Streptophyta > Magnoliopsida > Poales > Poaceae > Triticum > Triticum urartu. Next base: position 705,230,559 of record NC_053028.1, read on the forward strand.
GCAGCAACCAGGGGAGGAGCAGACCAGCTTGCGGCGGCGCCGGCTGGTAGGATCGTAGGACAATGGCAACGGCCAAGGCAGAGGGTCGCGTAAGCCATGATAGGTATGGGTCGGGGGGAAAACTGAGGCGATCAAGGACGTTCGACTCAAAAAGCTGGACTAGTCGAGACTAGTCGATTGAGTCGCTCGACTTAGCCAATTAGTCGAGTTGATATGTTGATTTGACCTTGCAGCTAGTCGTGACTAGTTGTTCGACTCGAAAGCCATGATCTAGGGTATTTGTCGGCAACGATGCTTGCTGGATTAGGCTGATCTAGCATTGTTTCGGAGATGTTGTATGGAGGCATGTCCTTCGTGGATGGCCTTGGTTTATTTTATTTTTGCAAGCCTATTTGATTGGTACAATACTGGGCTTTGTTTGGCATTGTTTTATAATTAATAACATATGACTGTCCATCAACCAGTACAGAGAAAGGCTGGTGGTATATCCTCCTTTTTGAAAAAAAAAATCTTGATTGAGGTCAAGTGCAATTGAGATGAAATAAATATATTACTCGATATTTATGGACCCTTAAATCTATCCATTGGCATTGCCCTTTTCCAATTGACGCTTATTTTTCTTTATATCAAGTAACTTCCGTAAATTTTAATTTGATCATAGAAATATTATCAATGAAGCTGACTTTCACTGATTACGCAGGGATAGGCGATATGCCCTTTGTTCCCCCTGCAGATTCATTGTACCATCGGTACTTTCAAGCGCATAGAAGGGTTACGTGGGACAGGGTGAGAGTACCGGACAAGGAGGGAACACCTGGTGGGATAAAAGTTCTACCGCCGGAGCGAGATCAAAAAGGATTGCGTAAGTGCCATATCCATTTCTACCTAGTATACTACTCCCTCCGTCGCATAATATAAGAGCGTTTTTACACTAGAGTATCCGCCGGAGTAGTATTTTGGAATCCAGAATGTATGCCATATTATTTGTTGTAATATACCTAACAATCAATCCATCAATTGCAACTTAACTAATCTTTCACTGCAGCCACATGTATTTATGAGGCAATGATGGCATGGATGGAATCCCACCTGAGGCTTAAAGGAGTAATTGTCCGCTTATCATCCAAGCATCTTCAAGACCAGGAGCAAGCATTAGTGAGTGGAGAAACTGACAGGACAGCGCGCTGCATGAAAGTGGTCAGCTCTACGGGTATTCTGTCTGAGGATGATTATGAAAATCAGGTGACTGCCTAATTGTTCATCTATTGATTCTCGTTACCCAATGACTAATCTGGTTTACTAGCAATGTCCCATTACAAATCAATTTTATTGCTAACAAAAAGTACATTGTGCTTCATTAGTTTGCTAGTAATGTCCCATCAGAAATCAATATTAATCTGGTTTACTAGTAATGTCCCATCACAAATCAATTTTATTACTAATCTGGTTTACTAGTAATGCTTCATTTTTGTTATAGAAATACCAGGATTTGATTGACTTATATTTTATTAGTGATTCATTGTGCTCGAGTCAGTCTGTTATTATTCGCAAGAAAAGAAGTCAGTCTGTTGTTTTTAACCATCATGAGTGATGTTCCAGTAAAATAAGAATGCATTAGTGTGGTACATGGATGGTAAAAGGGAAACCAAGCAGATTTAGTTATCAACATTTACTACTCTGCTGATGTGCTGTCCCATCATGGTTGACTTAGAAATTACAGGAGCTTCAATACAGTTGGGGCCGTGTGCACTTAGATATAATTATCAGTATTTGGTCATTTGCCGTTGAGCTTACAAATGTTCAACATTTGATATTCCTTTCTTTTTCAGAACTTGACTGGTATCAGGTATGTGGTGGAAGGGCTCGACTCATTCTTCTCATTGAACAAGGAGGCCATCGAAAGGGCGGTCGAAACAATGCATAGTGGCCCGCTCCTCCTTGTCTTCCATTGTGGCGAGAGCTACTACGACTACATCGCGAAATACAAGTGTAAACCAATCCTTAGTTACAAAAAATACCGCCATGAGAAAATGCTCACCCATGCCGTCAACTGCATTGGTTATGGTGTTGAGGCATTCGTGCCCAGCTGGGAGTTCCAAAACTCATATGGGAAAAAGCTTGGGCCCAGGGGTAGGCTGCTTCCTCAGAATGCAATTCGCTTGTTTGGGATGACTTGGATCCGTGCTGCGCTGAGTTCAAAGAAGAGGAGAAGAATGTTTCTCGATGATCCGGACGCTGATTTTGTCCAGCCCCCGCTGAAAAAGCCCATGCTGGAGCCACCGATCGATTGGATGGATATCGATTAGCTGATCTGTACTGTGCGTCTTCTTTTTCCTGTATCTCATTTTGAAACAGTGCCAACAGATTCGGTCTGTAACTGAGGTAACCTGGCGAAGAGAATCATGAACTGAACCAGTACAATTTTCACGATTTCGCTGATTGTATTAACAGCTTAAATTCTTACTGATGGTTTCCCGTTTTTGTCAGAAGCAGGAATGACAGGGCTTGTCCTTGACAGAAAAAGAAACAGATTTTCCCGTGTATATACTGACTACTTCACCTAGAAATATTAGATGGGACAAATGATAATAGACGAATCTGCAAACTTCAATCCTGATAAGTTGATATGCCATAGTTTTGCAGCACATGTTCTTTATAAATCTACCGCCGTATATTAGAGCAATGCTTCTGCTTCGATACACCCCCAAACACAAAGACGGATGAAATTAGCTCGTACCCCTTCATAAAAAAAAAGACAGGATGACCTTATTTTAAAAAGTAGTTGCCTGCCCCATCGTCGGCGGTATGCGCCCGTCCTCGGTGGTACGCGCCTTTTTTACGTATAATATGTACACAAGGCCCGGCTGTACGTGTGTTCCCTTGACGCCGCGTCGTGCACGTAGTGGACCGCGTCGCGTCGTGTCGTGGCGTTACATCGGCCGCAGGCCTCTCCCCACGGGACCAACCTCGCATCCCGGCGGCCCGTGGAACACCCGCTGATGCTAGTTTTGGGACAAGCACGACTCTGAGGCCGTCCTCAACGAGCATTGGAGGCGGGACATCCGCGGCGGCGCACTGGGTTGCGCGTCGGGCCCCGGGGCGTCCCCACCCGTTCTGGCGGCGCGCGGGGCACGTGTCGCCCCCCGAGCGCCCCAACCGCGCCAGATCCCGCCGAAACTGGCAGCGCTAAGAGAGGCAGTCGACCCCGAGAACACGACAGAGTGATACGTCTCCAATGTATCTACTTTTTCTAACAATTTTACTTTTGTTTTGGACTCTAATTTGCATGATTTGAATGAAGCTAAGCTGGACTAATGTTCTTTTCAGCAGAATTACTTTGGTGGTGCTTTTGTGCAGAAATAACAAGTTCTCGGAATTGGATGAAATTTTACGGAGAATTATTTTGGATTAAATAAAAAGTATTGGCACAAAGAGTTACCAGAGAGGGGCCACCTGTGAGCCATAAGATCAAGGGGCACCCTCCTAGGGTGCGTCGTCTGAGCTTGTGGGTCCCAGAGGCCTCCGTTTGCCCTACCTCCAAGTTCATAAGTACTGTCTTTCTGAGAGAAAAAATTAGAGAGAAAGATCCCGTAATCTACTATACATGAATCACATCCTACACGTGCTGCTACGCCCATATACTGTACATGAATCCCCATTTTTAGAACTGGTGTTTCACATATTTCACAAGGAAAACATGGAGAAAAGGTTGTATATGGCCAGTACTGCAAGAAATTTGGACTTGATTTTGGAACCCATTTTTCATCCAAACAGAAATTAAAAATTCACACCCCCTAACCTACAAAAAAAATGAAATTTAGCAATCCTCTAATCTTCACCTGGGGAAAATGATGCCACACTTGGACCAGTTGGTAAAAAAAGACATTTTCTCACCCCTACAGAAACAACGGGCGCCACAACCAAGCAGAAACCAGAAACAAACTACATCTACGTTCCTACATGAACATCAGTATATAATCTACTAGTCCACGACCACAAATATTATGGTACAGAGGGAGTAGTACATTACTGGATGTACATCAGTATACACGAGGCTGTGGTACATATAGGGGTGCAGGACGGCGTCCCGCAAAGTCCCGCGAAACAGCCAAGCTAGCACACAGCTAGTATAAATTAATGTGGTGCACTTCAATCTGTCTAGAACTAAAAATTTTACCATTGAATTAGAAGCGGGCCGGGTTCGGGCGCCGCCCTGCACCCCTAGGTACATACCATATCGTTGGATTGCAGGAAAAAATCACAACGGGATTCACCTCTATCACCCCCCTCTTCCTCCTACAAAAATCCAATCTAACACACAAATCTATAACTACATTTCTAGATGATCTAGCCTGCACAGAACACAAACCCTAGGTGTGGTAAAAAAAAAGGGGGCAGCCCGGTGCATGTAGCTCCCGCTTGCGCAGTGTCCGGGGAAGGGTCCGACCACTTTGGATCTATAGTACGCAGTCTTTCCCTACATTTCTGTAAGAGGTTGTTTCCAGGACTTGAACGCGTGACCTCATGGTCACAAGGCAACATCTTTACCACTGCGCCAGGGCTCCCCTTCTAGGTGTGGTCAAACATGAAAGAAAAAGAGAACAATCAGATCGACCTAGCTGCCTTCTCCTTCATGCTCCCGTCCATCTCTTCTCCTAGATCGACCTGGGTGCCTTTCCATCTCTTCTCCCCAGTCGACATGGCTGCCTAGCTTCTCCTTCATGATCTCCTGTACTCACCTCATCTCCTCTCCTCTACTCACCTCATCCCGCTGCCCTTCCATCTCTTTTCCCAGATTGACCTGCCCGCCTTCTCCTTCGTGCTCCCGTCGCTCGCAGATGGATGAGAGAAAGAGGAATAGAGTGAGAAGAGGAAATGGGCTGAAGAAAGCTCTGCCTCTCCTTTGAAAAAAAACAGAAACTGGCCCAAGCCCCAGGTACGACAATGAGCCACAACAAAAAACGTAAGAGAACAACGACAAACGGGCGGACGCGAGTGTTGGACGGGGATCAGAAGCTCGCACAAAAAATCAGATCAAATGATCCTGGACTTAGATGTGAGGTAGCTATTTCACATCTAGATGTGAAATAGCAAAACCGTTCGAACAATACCTATAGATAGTAGTTCGGACAAAGACACAAACACCTTCCGTGAAGAACAACAAAGAAATTCGGCAAGGTAAAACCAAACCAATATCTCCCCCCCCCCCCCCCCCCCCCCATGTGGTAATGTTGTGATACTTTTCACCATTAACATGAAAGCAATGATTTGTCCAACAATTTCCTGCGAAAGAATAGTCACGAACACGAAAATCAACAAGGAAAGATTCACGCGCGGGGGGGGGGGGGGGGGGGGGGGGGGGGGGGACCTAAAGACCGATGCGACTGTTGTTGTCAATGCCTCAGTGGCCTGTTGAATGTCATGCGTCGTTGGCTCATTAGTGCCGCCGGCGGGGGCTTATTGTCTTGGTATATTTACTTAAAATTTAAAAAAAAGTTCATAGGGTATTTAGAAAATGTTAACACAGTGTAAAATTTATTTATTTATTGCATTTTTAAAAATTGCTGTACTATTCAAAAAACATTTGTGAAAATTTAAAAATACCAGCCATTTCAAAAACAAATCTTGGCATTTAGAAAATATAGTATACAATGTAAATATGTTTGTGTAACTAAACATATTTTGTACCATTCAAAAAACTTGCCACATTTCAAAAAATATCATGCATTTCAATATGTTGCTGATATTTATAAATTTTTTATATGAAAAGTTAGTGTAGTTTAGAAAATTCATATCATTAAAAAATAAACCAACGTGTCTTGTGAAAAATGTTTTACATGTATTGAAAATTAGTTCAAACATGTATTTGAAGCAATAGTTATACAATGTAAAACAATATTCAAATAACTTTAGAAAAATATTTAGCATGTATTCAAAAAAAAATTCATAGCGTATGCGATTGCCGCTGTCAATGCCTCAGTGGCCTGCTGAATGGGGTGCGTCGTTGGCTCATTAATGCTGTAGGCGGGAACTTATTGCATTGGTATATTTACTTAAATTTTTAAAAGTGTTCATATCATATTTAGAAAATGTCAATACAGTGTCAAATTTATTTAGTTATTGCATTTTTAGAAATTTCAGTACTATTTTTTTAAATGTTTGTGAAAATTTAAAAATACCAGGCATTTCAAAAACAAATCTTGGCATTTAGAAAATATAGTATACAATGTATATATATTCGTGTAACTAAACATATTCTGTACCATTCAAAAAATTTGCGATATTTTTTAAAAAAAGTCATGCGTTTCAATATGTTGCTGATATTTTAAAAAATTTATATGAAAAGTTAGTGTAGTTTAGAAAATTCATATCATTAAAAAATAAACCAACATGTATTGTGAAAAACGTTTTACATGTATTGAAAATTAGTTTAAACATATATTTGAAGTAATAGTTATACAATGTAAAACAATATTCAAATAACTTTAGAAAAATACTTAGCATGCATTCAAAAATATGTTCATAGCGTATGCGACTGCCGCTGTCAATGCCTCAGTGGCCTGCTGAATGTGATGCGTCGTTGGCTCATTAGTGCCGTCGGCGAGGGCTTATTGCCTTGGTATATTTACTTAAAATTTTAAAACATGTTCATAGCATATTTAGAAAATGCCAATGCAGTGTAAAATTTATTTATTTATTTCATTTTTAAAATGTCAGTACAATTTTTTTAAATGTTTGTGAAAATATAAAAGTACCAGGCATTTCAAAAAAAAAATCTCGGCATTTAGAAAATATAGTATACAATGTATATATATTCGTGTAGCTAAACATATTTTGTACCATTCAAAAAAGTTGTGATACTTGAAAAAAAAACATGCATTTCAATATGTTGCTGATATTTCTAATTTTTTAATATGAAAATTTGTGTAGTTTAGAAAATTCATATCATTAAAAAACAAAACAACGTGTATTGTGAAAAACGTTTTACATGTATTGGAAATTAGTTCAGACATGTATTTGAAGTAATAGTTATACAATGTAAAACAATATTCAAATAACTTTAGAAAAATATTTAGCATCTATTTGAAAAAATGTTCATAGTGTATGCGACTGCCGCTGTCAATGCCTCGGTGTTCTGCTCAACGTGGTGCGTCGTTGGCTCATTAGTGTCGTCGGTGGGGGCTTATTGCCTTGGTATATTTACTTCAATTTTTTAAAAATGTTCATAGTGTATTTAGAAAATTTTAAAGTAGTGTAAAATATATTTATTTATTGCAATTTAAAAATATCAGTAATACTTTTTAAAAATGTTTGTGAAAATTTTAAATAACCAGGCATTTCAAAAACAAATCTTGGTATTTAGAAAATATAGTGTACAATGTAAATATATTCATGTAACTAAACATATTTTGTACCATTCAAAACAGTTGCGATATTTCAAAAAAAATCATGCATTTCAATATGTTGCTGATACCTTTAAATTTTTTATATGAAAAGTTAGTGTAGTTTAGAAAATTCATATCATTAAAAAATAAACCAACGTGTATTGCGAAAAAAGTTTTACATGTATTGAAAATTAGTGCAAACTTGTATTTGAAGTAATAGTTATACAATGTAAAACAATATTCAAATAAATTTAGAAAAATATTTAGCATGTATTCGAAAAAAATGTCAAAAACATATATTTGAAAAATGTCCGACATGTATCAAAAAGATGTTCGACGTGTGTACGAAAAATGAACAACGTGTATTATAAAAATTAGACATGTATTGAAAAATATATATGAAGAAATACGGAAATGGCAGAAAAGATGCATGGAAGGTCCCACTAACACACCTCCCACCTAGTGTTAAATGTGAAGCTAAGCTACATCTTACAATAAGCGAGATATAGCCTTGGTGAAGCGCATTGTACACTTTGAGCGTAGAATTGGAGGCTCTCGCAGGCCCTCTTCGCGGCATGGCCTTTTGCCGGGATAGATCTTCGTCTTTGGCAGCGTCACCCTCTTTGCAAAGTCAATCGACCACCTCGGCCAGGTTGTGAACTTCGCTCTAGGACGGATCGTATGACTTCATGACAATGCAATATAATTTCAAACAATACAACCATCACTATTTTTGTGTTCTATACCTATAGGTAGTAGTTTGAACAAAAACACAAACACGTTCCGTGAAGAACATCGGAGAAATCCAACAAGGTAAAACCAGGCCAATTTCGCATCCTCATGTGCTAATGTGGTGATACTTTATCACCGTTAACATGAAGCAATGACTTGTCCAACAATTGATGCAAAAGAATAGGCACGAGTACAGAACGAACAAGAAAGGATGGGCAATCATACGAGGAGGAAGAAGAGAAAAAAATGTTTCGTACCATTCAAATAATTGTTGAACATGTGTTTGAATGTTTTTAGCATGTATTTAAAAAATGTTTGACTTGTACCAAAAGACGTTCCACGTGTATAAGAAGAAAAACACACACACAAAACAGAAAAAAATACATGAAAGGTCCCACTAAGACGTGAGCGCCTCTAGCGCTAGAGGTGAAGCTAGGCTACATCTTGCAGCAAGCGAGATATAGCCCTAGTGAAGCGCACTCTATGCACAAGGTCTCGCAGGCGTACCTCCTCCCCTCCCCCCGGTTCGGCCCAGATGCCAGCTAATTGGGTTGGCTCCATGGATCGGGACTCGGAGATGGGTCTGCCCTCCCTTGTCGACTACCTGTTGTTGTCGTCGCATCAAGTCCATCTAGTTGATCTCCCACCCCGACTGCCACCATGGCGCCGAGGCCAAACGAAAATTCCTATTCTCTGGTCGTGGCGAATAGCAGTAGTCAATCCATAGAAATCATGCAGGGCTACGTGATGGGCCGGTCCAACTAGAGCCGAGTGGCGTGTGGTTATTAGGGCAGTTCTCTTTTGTTCCACAGTTCTTTGCTTTTGTTTTTTTTTGTTTTTTTTGCTTTTGAAGGTTTTTTGGGGTTTATCTTCTGCTTTTTTTTATTTATTATTTCTTTAATTATCACTCCCTCCATTCCTAAACATAAGCCATTTTAGAGATTCCAATACAGATTACATACGGAGCAAAATGAGTGAATCTACACTCGAAAAAATGTCTATATACATCCGCATGTAGTCTGCGTTGAAATCTGTAAAATGTCTTAAATTTATAAATGGAGGGATTATTTTAGGGCTTGTTTTTTATACTAGTAAATATAATATTTTCCGGAATTTTGAAACTGACTTTTTTTTAAAAGGCTTATTAAAACCGTAGGGAAAGCGTGGAAGGCCCCAGTCCCGGGCTGGCAAATTGGGCCGACTCCGAGCTCTGCCGCCGACAGATTCCGACCCGGACACGGGCCACTGCGCTGCGTTTGGTCCGCAACATAGCCCAATATAAGAGAGCACCTCTCGTCTCCTCCTCCTCCTCTCCCTGTGAGAGAAAACCTAGACAACAGGAAGGAATCCCCAATCCCCATTCCAAATCGAGGATCCATGGAGTGGCCGTCCAGCGGGTCGTCCGCCAATTCCTCAGGCTCCAGTGGTGGGTCGTCTTCGAGCGGGTCGGCGGCGCCGGCGAGGACGAGGACGAGGAGGCCGGGGACATGGAGGAGGCTCCCGCGCGTCGCGCCGCCCCCGACCCGGGCCATGGAGATCAGGGAGGCGTTGGGGACCATAACGCCCGAGGAGTTGCAGCGGCAGTACCGGCAGAAAGCCGACGAGCTGGAGAAGATGGACGCCAGCGGGTGCGACACGGCGGAGGCCAAAATCGCCTTCAAGGACTTCAAGGAGGAGAATCTCCGCTTGTACCGCTGGCTCGCCAAGGGCTGGCCGGAGCATATAGTCGTCAGCCGCACCAAGCACTTCAGCGACACACAGTATTTCACTTGCTCCCTTATCCACCACTAGTTCTAGTTAATCAGCTACTCTAGTTGCAAAAATTAAACATATTTCCCAGCTACTTCAAGATACTGTATGAAACAGGAGAATACATGCCAAATGAAAATATATTCCACGATGAATCTAATGTTTTTTGTTAAGTATTGTGGATATAAATATAATAGATAAGTGTCTCTATATAAAACTTGGTCAGAGTCTATGAAGCTTGACTTTTGACTTTTGAGAAACCCAATGCGCACTATATTACGGAAAAAGGAGGGACTACTCTGTTTTGGGGTAACAGTCTAACAGATGACCAACTGTCGCCATCGCTGGAGGCTTAAGTAGTGAAATATATAGGGTAACACAATCAAATTACTATGGCACTCTTGTAGCTATGCCACTCTGCTTTAAGCAATTTTTAGTCGCTTTGCTTAGTGCAATGAAAGTATCTAGTTTGCAATCCCATGAAGGGCCTTCGAGAACAATCAGGCGGATAGATTCCACTTTCTGTTCGTCTTTGTCAGTTACTCTGGAAAAGAGTGAATGAAGATGTTGCCTTTTTCTTGTAGAATTTACATTGTACATGGTTTTCAGTAATGCATTTTTCGTTGACCCCATATGTGATGATCAACATGTTAGTGGTGCAAATGCTTGGTGGTCCTGGAACTTGGAAATTTGGACAATCATCTTGCCACCGTTGACCATAGTGTTGGTAGGAGCATCTCATTGCTCAGTTACTCACTAGATAGATGAATAGATGCACATCTCATTGCATATTACAATGGCTACAAGTGGCAGTGGCCAATTGGTTTGTTCATGCGAGATTTGTGTGATGTTAGAATCCAAATTGGGGTTTAGGATCTTGAAAATACTCCTGAATTCGTTTTTTTTTTGCTTTTGTTGATGATGCTTTGCTACTAAAAAGAAAAATTCTGAGAATTTCCATTTTTGTGTTTGCCTATCCAGTTTGAACATGTATGTATGTTATCTAGAATGACAATGGGCATGTAAATTATCAATGGAACATGGAGCACCCAAGAGAAAACACTGATTTTTCTATCCAATAATAATGTGATAAAAGAAGTGCTAACTGCCTTCCTTCACCTGCAGGGAGGAGTACCTGACCGCTGAGGACATGGAGGCACGCTTTGCTCATCGTGACCCCACTTTGCTTCACCTCAAGCAACTAGAACACTTTGCTCACCTAGCCTTGTCGCATTACAATGCCAGAAGGACCGAGGTTTGCATTGCATCCACAACTTATCAATCTCCTATATGACACTCTATTGCTTGATGCACTTACAATATCTTGCTAACACAATTCTCAACAACCAGCCCAAGTTTGATATTGCTCAAGCCTTGACGTCTAACTGCTTCTCTGAGGCGTGCGGGACGACATATGCTCATGTCAACTTCACTGCCACTCCCCGGAACAGTGATGACCCTACAAAGAGGCTGTTCTTTGCTGAGCTCATGCTCATTCCAAGGCTCCAGCTGCAGGAAGATACCGAGCCTATGCGTGTGCTGCATGTCTCGACCGTTGATGATGTTCCCTGTTTTGGTACGTTTTCTGTACGTCTTACTATGCAACACACGTCTCGACAATGAAATTCATCTTTTCAATTACACTAGAGTTAAATAGTTGTCTTTCTGTTGTTATTATTAGTTTACACATTCTTTTACTAAAAAATGTCAAGAAAAATTAGCATGCATGGATGGGTAACATACGTCTTGATAATACAACGCGTTTTTTTATCTCCACCTTTTCTTTAATGAGCTGTCTTTTCCATAGTGTTTGTTCGTCCACAACTTCTTAATATAAAAATGCTAAAGACTAAAGAGAACACTCATCATTCAATCATCACAGCTGCTGGAAGAAACAAATAAGGATGCAAAGCATATTTACATTTGGGACCCACCAAAGACTTGCATCGCACTGCTAGGTGCACGCTCTTATGGCTCTATCCTATCACATGACAGCCAGAGATACATCAGACTCTGCCTTTGCTATTGTCAGCTCACGCATGATAATGTGTAGAACCTGCATGACATCCTGAGGAGCCTTTTGTCTCCATCCGAGCTGTAAACTGCTTGAGCCAGTGGAGCTGACTTCTTGCAGTGAGCGTAAACCACCTTGAAATTTATCTAACGCCTAAAATATCATCATACATACACTATCCAGTAGAATCAGAACAAAATGCAAGAGGTGTCTATAAAAAAACATCACTACAGGGGGTAAAAAGGTGGATAAGAGTTTCTAAAATTTACAGATAAACATATCTCGAGTTTATTCTAGCTAGATTGTTGGTGTGCCCCCTCCTTGGGCTGGTGCAGCTCCTGAGCTCTTCTTGCACAGATTTGTGGAACTTGTTCCGGTCACTCAAACATGTGTTCCAAAATAGACAACTGAAATAGCAGCCCTTTGAACAAAGAAATCTGGGTTGCTGTGATAATATTGCAAGTAATTTCTTGAGAGAAGTGGACCAGGTCCTAAAATTATGGCATTCTATGTGAGAACTTATTTGTGATAGCTACTGTATGCCATTCATTATTATTTTTGGAGAGCACATCCACCTGTGTGGCATCACAGTCAAGGTGTCACCTTCTCTACACCGCCGTTTTCATTAGACAAAAATGTCTACATACAAATACAGAGTATCATATGGTGAGAATGAATGCAATTGCAGAATATCGGTAGTGTAGATAAATATTTATTTTCTTGTAGTGCTATATATTCACCATTTGTTTGCTAATGCAGTTTGCTACATGTTTGAACTTTGAAGCGATACATGAAGACCTCTCTTATTAATACATAAATCTTGTGTACTGCTCCCTCTGTCCCGTAATATAAGACGCTTTTCGACACTACAATAGTGTCACAAAACATCCTACATTATGGGACGGAGGGAGTACCACATACATTGTGGCAGCATGCATAAATCTTTATTATTGTGTACTCCCTCTGTAATAAATAAACTAATATAAGATCTTTTAGATCACTAAAGAGGGGTATTAATTTTGAAATATCATATGCCTGCAGGTGGATGCCATGAGATATATCGGAAGATCAACCACAGGATGAGGGGCAACATGGATTACGAGCGCTGCCATGCGTGTCACAGCATTCTGAAGCATCCAAAAGGAGATCTCTTCATCGGAGGGCATGATAGCACGAGGATGCCTTACTACTCTGCAACCTGAAATCTGAAGTGGTACTCCCTTCGTCTGAAAAAGCTTGTCCGAGAAACAAGCTTGGGACAAGTTTTTTCGGACAGAGGAAGTACCAATTTGGAGGTTACCCCTATAATAAAAAAAACAATTTGGAGGTTGAAATCACCATCACGTGTCATGTGATGATAAATTACTGTCATGTATGTTGTGAATTAGTACAACATTGAAAATTGTCGTGATGTGTGATGTTTGCACACTTGGATTTAGAGGGTTAAAATAACTGTTATGTGATGGCAGAGATTATTGGCATCTGATATCTGAATGCTTACTCGTTCAACTATTATTAATTTTTTTTACCCTGAAACGGCAGGGGAGGGTCGAATGAGAACGGACTTTTGAAAAAATCAAAATACAAATCTTCTGCTTTAAAAAAAATGAGAAACAAGTTGTGCAAGTAAGAAGGATGTTATGTTTATGTGTGTAAATTTTTATAATGAAATACCTTGACATGCGGTCTATAAAAAAGACAAATTCATAGCTTGAGAGGATGAATAGTGTGTTAGAAAGCCCTAGATTTTTTCTTTACACAGCCCTCATTTCAACATATTTTGCTCTGAAAAATTACACACGTGTGTTATGCCTTCGTGTATATCTATAACTTTTTTAAGAATTTTTTGAAATGTAAAAATATGAATTTTGATAAATTTTAAAATTTTAATTTGAAGGCCTCCATGAAGGCCAAGCTCCAAAAGCAATTTTCAAGGGCCGTACGGCATACGAGTTAATAAAGCAAATCTTTCCCTAATAATAATAAAGTGCGGATTGAGTCTCCGGATTCACCGCGCGTAATTTTTGCAAAAAAAGTCCTTAAGTATTATTATGGAAATTAAACCCGCCGTCCACTATAGGCCGACCATAATAATAAGTGAAAAAAAAGTCTCATATGCAGCCCCGTCGTTGACATCGCTATCGCGCACGAGAAGACGAGGGTTCCCTCTGCCCCGGTTTCACCGGCGCCGGCGTGCTACCGTCTTCCTCCTCTCCCTCTCCGGCGCGCTCTACCCACCACCGCGGCGCCACAGACCACATGCTCCTCATGATGCGCCGCACGCGGGCGGCCACGTCTCGCCCGACCGTCCGCCCACACGCCTCCTCCTTTGGGGTCCGGCGAGCGGCATCGGCGGCCACGACGAATCGGCACGTGTGCGGCCACTCTGCTTCGGTTCAGGGGCTACAGACTATGCCGGATTGGCCACCGGCTCAAAGGGGACGCGCGGACGTCCTGGTCCTGCTCCTCCCGACCAAGTTGATGTGGCGCGGGGCGGCGGCCTCAGAGCCTGCGGTGTACGCCTGTTGACGGGGCTCGGGGTGGCTGTGGCTGAATATCACATCTCCTCCTCTTGTCCTCATTCTCTGTGCTTTGTGTCATCTTATCTCTCCGATTCTTCTTTGGCCACATGTGCAGGTGTTTGAGGCAGGAGCGGTGATTAGCATCGGCGAAAGTACTCCGCCCACATCCTGTTTGATGTTATGCTATGACAGACTGGGAATTTTCAGATCCAACTCTTACTACTATTTAGATATCCAGAATGAAAAAACAAGTGTATCTGATGTCGGATCTGCACCTAAAACAAGTGTACATGATGTTCCAATCTGTCCGTGTTGATGGCCGAAAGTAGGCGAGGGCCCACTGTTCATTTGATTCCGTGGGGATTCCCAACAACTAGACCACATATCACATGGAAAACCTATTTTTTTACATTTCCATCATTTTTCTTTTCTTTTTTCTAAAACTGAAAAGGTGGTCCGGGGGTTTGGGGGGTGGGGTGGAAAGAAAGTTAGTAATGACGCACCACGTAACAATGCGCCGTTTACTAATGGCACACCTGTTACGTGGTGCGCCATTACTAATTTTGCAAAAAAAAATTGTTAGTAGTGGCGCACCGTGGTTGTGGTGCGCCATTACTAGTTTGAACTAGTATTGGCGTACTATACACTGGTGCGTCATTACTAGTTTAAAAAAATAAAAAAAATTGTTAGTAGTGGCGCACAGAGTGTGTGGTGCGCCATTACTAGTTTTGAAAAAAAATATTAATAGTGGCGCACCGTGGGTGTGGTGCGCCATTAGTGATATGGACATTAATGACGTACCTATACATGGTGCGCCACTGCTAGCGGGTGTTGTGGATGCTGAGGGCCACGGAGAGCGAGGGTGGCGGTGCCAAGAACCACCGAGTAAAGAACTTCCAGCGTATCCGCCTGCCGGCACGGAGAACCAGGACTTCGGCATCGCCGCTAGGCTCGGAGAGGAAGAAGGGTTCGGGGATGGTGACATGGAGGGGGAGTGGGACGGTGCTCGAGAAGGGGGAGTGCGGCTCTGGCGTCGCCGGTGCACAACTTAAATAGCCGCGACCAAGCTAGGCGAAGGGGCGGTCAGCTTGATTTAATGTGGTGCAGCGGCTGGAGTTGGTTTCTCGAGATGCGGCATCCGCACTGAAGTGGTGATTCCCAAGTAGTTACATCCGTCAGCGCCGCCCTCCCATCTGGTCAAATCACTTACATCAATGTTGGGCGTTGCATGCTCTGGTCCGGCAAGCGGCATGAGCGTTCGATGGAAAGCGTGAAAGAAGCTTGTGGGTTTTTTGGATGGGCCAGGGAAGTCAGACACGGGTTTAGAAACGGTCCGGACGCCCGCAAAGCCTCCCCACCCTACTTTGTCTTCGGTTTGTGGGGAAAAACATGTCCAGACCGGTAAGCAAACCGCGTTGGATGCAAAACATGTCCGGACCGCGTGGTCCGGACATATGCATACGGTTTAAGGGTCGGTGTTGGAGATGCCCTAAGGACGCATGAAAAGAAAAGTGCACAGCCAAGAGATCGGGGGAGTGTTGTTGGTACGCAGGGGAGTGGGATGTGGCGGCGCGGAACGGCGGAGAAGGGGCGAGATTGAGGGAGAAGAGGAGATCGCGTGCGAGCAAGGAGAAGAGGATGGTTGCGTTCGCCAGGGGAGGTGCATCTGAGGGAGATATTTTCTTCAACCAGCTCGGTCAGCTAGGTGGGCCAGCCCAGGACCCAATTGCCAGATGACGTGGATAGGCCGAGCATCCGCTCCTTGCACGACTGTTAATGGGTTTAATTTCTTCCAGGATCACTAACAGAAGGTCACTAGTTGACATATTTCTTGTAGTGGTTCGACTACATCAACCGCGTTCTCATAACGCTTCCGCTTACGGTCTACGAGGGTATGTGGATGATACTCTTCCCTCTCGTTGATATGCATCACCATGATCTTGTGTGTGCGTAGGAATTTTTTTGAAATTACTACGTTCCCCAACATCCGCCTGCCGGCACGGAGAACCAGGACTTCGGCATCGCCGCTAGGCTCGGAGAGGAAGAAGGGTTCGGGGATGGTGACACGGAGGGGGAATGGGACGGTGCTCGAGAAGGGGGAGTGCGGCTCTGGCGTCGCCGGTGCACAACTTAAATAGTCGCGGCCAGGCTAGGCGAAGGGGCGGTCAGCTCGCTTTAATGCGGTGCAGCAACCGGAGTTGGTTTCTCGGGATGCGGCATCCGCACCGAAGTGGTGATTCCTGAGTAGTTACGCCCGCTAGCGCCGCCCTCCCATCTGGTCAAATCATTGACATCAATGCTGGGCGCTGCGTGCTCTGGTCCGACAAGCGGCGCGAGTGTTCGATGGAAAGCGTGAAAGAAGCGGGTGGTTTTTTTTGATGGTCCAGGGCAGTCAGACACAGGTTTAGCAACGGTCCGGACGCCCACAAAGCCTCCCCACCCTACTTTGTCTTCGGGTTGTGGGGAAAAAGATGTTCAGACCGGTAAGCGAACCGCGTTGGGTGCAAAACATGTCCGGACCGTGTGGTCCGGACGTATGCGGACAGTTTAAGGGTCGGTGTTGGAGATGCCCTAAGGACGCATCTATACTACTATTAAAAGAGCAAACATAATTTTGTCTAAAGCCACACAATAAACTGTACACGGGGTAACCCGGACCCTCCGATCAAATCAACTTAAACACATCCTATTGACCATATTACATCCATAATCTGCCATCTCAATCAACGTCTGAGATTAAATGTTCTGCCTGGCAGACGCCGTCGTCTGCTAATCGCTCCGCGTCTACAGATCCTCGCAGCCTCGCCCGCAACTTCCTAATTTCCGGATCGATTCCATGAATCAGCAGCAAACCTCGCGTCGCATTTCCTCCCTTCCCTCCTCCCGTGCGCTACCCCCCCCCCCCATTCACCATGCCTCCCGTCGCCGCCTGCGCTCCTGCAAGCCGCCGCCAACCTCCTTTGTAGGTCAGCCGTGCCCAGCGCCCTCCTCCTCCTCCTTTCTCTCTCCCTCTCTCCGTCCCCGTGTAGGACGCCATGGCCATGGACCTTCCATCGCGACTGCCAATCTTCCTCCTGACCAGATCACCGTCGCAGCTGCTGCGGTCCAGGCTGGCCGCCGTCTTTTGCGGGTTCGTGGCCACGTTGTCCTACTAGACCATGGCCGCCACTTCCTGCTAGATTAGCGGACAGGGAGAAGAAGGAAGAAGTTGCAGTAATCAGAAGTGGCGAACCAGGGAGGGGACACAGGATGATGATTATGAATCATGAGATAAACTTCCACTGAAAAAACATGATTCTAAGGTTAGCCCCTTTTCTGCTAGAACACCTATGCTAGGCTACGTATTTTTTTTCTGCGGCAAATCATGGATTAAGCTCTGCGGCAAGTTGTGTTCACAACTTTTAATCTAACTGCGTTCTTACATAAGAGCAAAATTTTCCAACAAACGGCAGAACAGAGGCCCCTCTTTCAACTTGCCGCAGATTGGTTATCCCATAACCAGACGTTAGAGGGAGAAATTCAGCTCCATAACCTCCATATAAATACCATCATCCTTGTTCCCTCCTTCCCACTTCTGTTACATGTTTACTTTTCTGTGTTGGCATGTCCTACAAATGCTGCACTTTTTTTGCCCTTCTCAGTAAATTGTTAGAAACCTAGACTCATGGGCAAAGGAATTATTTGATTTAGTGCTTTGTCAGATAAAAAACAGAATCTTTCTATTTTGCAGGTGATATATACTCGAGGGCATGAAGACGGGTATTTAATAATACTCCAGGTGAGATATATGCAGGTGTTATGGATTGTGGTTTCGAGAAAAACAATGATGGAACTCAATATGCGGCCGCTAAGTAAGCTTGATCGACATCTTTTATCAGTTGTTAATTAGTATTAGGATTCATATGCATGTCTACTGTTTTTCAGGAAACTGAAGACATGATGGTTCTGTTTTGGACGGAAAAGAAAAGTAGCACCACTGTGTTAACCCAATGCTTAGGTGATTAACTGCAGATCAAACAATTTTTATCCCCTGTTTACGCAGTATGGAAGTACACATGGTTATTGGTGAGTGACCTTCTTGGCATATGTAGATTTTCTGCATTCTGAATTTTTAGCGCTTGTGATTCTTGTAGGTTATGCTTTATTCAGGCGTATCACTTGTACTTCCATTGCTCTACATTTTACTTAAATCACATATTTGACACCTTGTAAAATCTGCAGTTAATTACAAAATCTCCAGAGTTGCAGAGGTGTTCTAGATTATTTCATTAGTCCATTTAGAGCATGTCAAATGGAGCATCTTATTTAGGGATAAAATCAACTTTCCTCTGAAGTCTGCTGCTGGTACCGCTCTTTTATATGGTGTTCTGAACTGGCCACGCTCTTGTGACAGATTACTACATCTAGCTGAAGTTAATAGCGCAAGGTGCTTGCTTAACCTGCCAGCATGTAAGAAATACTAACATATTTGTTACCATTGTAATATGATATCTCAATTAGGGTGCGCGTGTGCGTACGTGTGTGCCCTTGTAGCTGGTCTATTTGCAAATGGAACCGCTCCAAAAAAATTCAATTAGAGCTAGCTAATAGTGACAGATAACTACATCTATGTGAACTTGCATTGTCCTACCGTCATACTCTGAGCTAGCTGATAGTGACAGAGTACTACATCTATGTGAACCCGTATTATCCTATTATGCTTCTCTTGACCCTCTTTACTTTGCATTTTAAAAACGGAAATGTTAACGCCCACACGTGTGGGCGTTGACCATCTCGACCACACGCATTCATCACTGTCCAGTACTATATGCACGAATCTTGACACAATTTGGCTGATTTTCTGTGCCACGTAGGACAAGGCGTGTGTGTGGTGTGTGACATAGTTCGCCTACACATCCGTTTTACCACACGGAGGGGCCGGTGTGTGGGCGTTTAGCAGTTCACCCACACACCAGTTTTCAGTCACGCACAAGGGCTGGTGTGTGGGCATTTGCCATCTCGCCTACACGCCCATGTCCTCTCCCACACGTAAGCTGCTAGTTGCCATGTGTTTTTGCAGCGCACATGGCAATTGCCTCTAGTGTGCTTTATAATCAGGTGGCAACTCTTTTTTTTACCCGAGTTGCCATGTGTTTTTGCAGGGTACACGACAACTGCCTAGTGTGCACGTAAGCATATGGCAATTGTCTTTTACCGAGTTGCCATGTGTTTTTGCATGGTACATGGCAACTGCCCCAACGTGCACGTACATGACAACTGCCCTAACGTGCACGTAAGCAGATGGCAACTCTTCCTTTTTACATGGCAACTGCCCTAGCATGCTTGTGAGAACATGGCAACTCTCTCAACTGCCTAGTGTTAGTATATGGCAACTCCTAAAGTTATGAAATCATGGCAACTACATTATATCAGACCATACATGGCAACTGCAGTTGAGCAACCATGGCAACTGCAGTTGTCCGACATGGCAACCGTAGTTCAGCGACATGGCAACTGCAGATAAACGAACATGGACGAGGGTCTGGACCATGGCAATTGCGGGCGCGCGGTGGGCGTCACGCTTCGCGTGCGGGACCAGAAGGTTACGAGGCCTGACATACGGGCGTGTGGGCGTTATCAACTTCGCCCACACGCATGCGTGTGAGAGGGTTCAGGAGGGAAAAAAAGATATGTGTGGACATTAGTTATTTTGCCCACACATAGGTGTGTGGGCTGGTTGCTTTCCATGCCACACGAGGCGTGTGGCACAACTACCCGATACACCACATGTGTGGCAGTTATCGGGTTGACCCTGAATTTCTAAAAACATGCTTTCCTACTGGTAAACTGGTAAGCTACATATATACGGTACTGGAATGGATAGCAATTAGGATAGAAAAAGTAGGGAATCGGGAGTACCTCAAATCAAAAATAAGCATAGCAGAGTGCCGAAGTGGGGAATAAACAACCGGCGTCGGCTTGCAGTTGCAGGGGCACCAGCCGCCGCGGCACTACTGCTGCTGCACCTGGGCAGCATGCAGCGTAGCCACGCAGGGCGGTGGGAGCCACGGACGAGCGGAGCCGGCCGAGCGAGACGGAGAGGAAGGACGCGTGATTGCCACGGCAGACGATCCGGTGGAGATGAGTCTCGCGTCTCCGCGCCCGCCTTCGTCAGCGCCTAGCACTGGGTTGGCCGCGAGCATGCCGAGCTCGAGCAGATCCTCGGGCACTTCAGCGACCAATTCGACGAGGAGGAGTTGAGAAGAGCGGGGGAGTGCGAGACCTTGCGCCGGCGGTGGGGACAAAGGGGAGAGGCGGCCTGATGAGAGAGAGAGAGAGCTGTGGCCACCATGAAATGGGAGCGGTGGGGAGAGAGCTGTTGCCACAACGATGAAGCGTCAGGCGTGAAGAACTGAGATGGAGCATCGGGTGTGTCTCTTTTGTTCTTTTTTTTTCTTGATCGATAGCCCTTTTGGTCAAGTAACAAGTACTGCACGCATTAGTTATAAAAAAGAACAAATATATACAAACATACACTTAAAAAATACACGACCAACCCGCGTCCGGCCCAAACTCTCGGCCGGCAGGCCGGCAGCAAACATTTCCCATTAATTTTTTCGGTGGCGTGGACGTAGATGGGTCTACCCGTCAGGATTGACTATCCCTAACCCTAGTCCACCATTTCCCCACTTCTTCCATCCCCCGCTCCGTCGGTCGTCCGCCGCCGCCGCCACCCCCTCCGCTACACCGTCAGACGCCGCCTCCCTCCCCCGTTTCTATCTCCTCCGGTCGCAGCCGCCTCTCTCCCCCGTCTGGTTAGCTCTCCCGCCCGTTGCCGCCTCCCTTTCCCCCCCTCCGGTGCCAGCCCCCGTCCGGTCGGGCACCCTCGCCCATCCATGATCCATCCTCATCCGTCCCTATCTCGTGTGCAGTGCTGAGCTCCCCGACTTCCTCCACTGTCCTGCGGCTCACGGTGAATCGAGTTCGGGAGAAGACCTGCGAGCATCAACCGGAGCAGCAGCAGGGAGATCTGAAAACAGTCTCCTCGAGCCGAAATCGTCTCAAAAAGACCAAAGACAAGGTATGTTCTTGGTCGAAACACACGCATACATTTTCTTATCATGTTTGTCCAACACCCTAGCAGTTTAGAGTATTAATAATGGAGTTGCACGAGCGGTGTTGAATACCTAGCTACTGCCCAGCTAGGTCATTGTTTAGTACTCCATTCTACATAAAACAATGCTACTTTTCAAGGATTGGAGTGCACCAGCCATCATCCATGGCAAATCTGGTTATGCTATTTTTATGATCCCAATGTAGATTGAGTTATATAAATTAGTAGTCTGATTGTGTGTGCAGTGTACAGATTCACATCCATCTATGCAGTGTACTCAATACCTTTTGCTTTCTGACCAGGACATATATTATTTTTTTGGCTTGGTCAATGAGTAGTGTATGACTTTTTCATCAGTTCTATGTACTTAATTTGCCAATAGTACTCCCAGGGAATGGTTGTTGGGTGCAGCGCCCATGTTTAATTTGCATGTTATGATTCTATGAGTGATACCAAAGCATTCCAGTTAAGAAGTGCCGGAAAGGCATGTTGGTTTGACTGTCATAGGAGATTTCTTCCTGTAGGTCATGAGTTTATAACTTAATCTGATCTTTTTAAAAAAGGTGCAATATCGTTAGATCAAACACCTGGGCATAATGCATAACGAGCAAAATGTAGTCAAGTCTATCTGGAGCACATGCTTAGCTAAATCCGTTTTACCAATTAATTTGTGCAGAACCAGATTTATAGGAAAATACGTTTGGCTTACTCCTCCCGTGACCTTTCTTCCCGAGTCCCCCTGTGACCCCCAAATTGACCTTTGGAGACAGCTCCCAAGCCCCAGCCTCTAATTCCTCCTCAGTTCTGCATCCTCAATCTCTAGGCACCATTGTGTGTCTTCCTCGGGCTGGCCCTGGACGATTCCGTGCACTGACGCCTGCAAGGGGTTTCCTGGGTAACTTAGCTTGCCTCTCCTACCAACCTCGGCGACGTCGTGGTTCCACGAACGGTGCCACCAAAGTACCACGTCGTCTCGGCCGCCATGCATCCCATGTATCCACGCATGCCGAGGGACTCGACGGAGGTGCGGTCGTCCAAGACCAGCACGAGCACGCGCACGCCCATGTTGTCCTTGCGCTTCAGGAGCTTGCCGAGGGTGTCGTCGTCGAGGCATGCCCGGGCACTGTCCCACATGTAATCTTGGTATACACCAGCGAGCTGGTGATGCACATCAGGTGGCGGCTGTCGCTGATGGCGTGAAACACACAACACCGTCCCTGCTAGTAGCTCTGGCCGCTGGCAAGCAGGATCCTGGGTACAAACGCATCCAGGGAGATTCCAGGTCTGCCGCCCTTCAACACTTTATGTCGAGGAGCATCTGTAGCAAACAGCAGCGCAGCACACGGCGGAGCACAGCTAAAGATTGATTGTTATACAAATTTTTCGGATAGATGGCATTCTCAGTGGACACATTGCTTCTGTGATGTGTATTGGTCTCTTTCGGCAGAAGGAATATATGCATGCAGAAGTAGCCTTAATCTTCCATACACACAGGAAACCTTTCTTATCAGTGGCGATATGTTACTTCATAGATACATATAGCTACAATTTACAAATTTGCGCAAATTCTGCCAGTTCTGTTCAGAGTGGTCGATACCTTTTTTGTCAGTACACCAAGCAAACATGTGAATTTGTGTTAAACAAAACTTGATCCTAGTACGTTCTTATTTGCCACATAAATTCAGTATAACGCAGTACCTCAGCATCCTATCCGAAATTCACCATGGCAAAATTCAAATGAATTGCACCAGTTTCTATCACAGTAAAAAAACACCTGGGCTAGGATTTAATACATCTAGTTTCTATGGCATAGTCATTATGCTGAGATTAGTTGAGTAACTGTAGTACAAATCCATTTGATGCTTCTTTTGCTAATTCTCGGTTGCTTGAAAATTTTCAAAAATATCGATGACCTAACAACCCTGAGTTTCAGTTTCACTCCTTTTATACGTTTCAATTTAGTAAAGTATTAATTTAGTTCATATGTTTTAAAGTTTGGTTAAACATTAATTCAGCTTTTAGTTGTCAATATATGTGATGACATTGACTTGAGAGATAATGGTAGTTGAACTTCCATCAAAAGACTTATAAATGTGACTAAATTTTTAAAAGGAACAGATCACTCATTATTAGACGACCCCTAAATCCTAATTGCTCATTATTTTATCTTGCAGGCTGACACAAGCTAATGATGGCATCTTCATCAGGTTAGATATGAAGTACATTTTTTTGTGACAGAACGGCAGCATCCTAGTCTGCTAAAATATTACGCCTATATATACTTCTCCGTTCATGGCGTATCTCACATTTACAATTAAGAGAACATAACAGGTAAACCCATTTGTACACTGTGAACTAGGGTAACCTGTTTGCTTAGTGGTCTGAGACTATCAAATTTGGCTCTCCATCTTAAACTATCGACCTCTTGGCTTCTTGCTATCCATAACATCCCAGTTGGTAGTGTATCTAGAGAAAAACAATGATCTAGATTCTTTTCTGTAATATAGACAACTTTTTTTCATGGGAACTTTATTAGAGGAAAAGAATGTCAGGATTATTGTGTCTGGAGTTCTAGTAGCACTCAAATTGCTGCAGTTCCAACGTATGTATTTTATCAGATCAATCCACTATGAGGACCTTCCCCTTGCTTCTCTTATCTGTTTAGACTCAAAATATTTCATTGTTTGGCAGCACTTTGAAACACAAAATTCCAACCAACTCTTTGATATTCTGATTGTCCCTTTTCCTATAGCAACCTGCAAAATTCCCAGTCGCATAGCAGCGGCAGGTACTCCTTTTAATTTTAAATAATACCCAGTATGCATGGATGTAACTTAAATTATTTGTATCTGCTAGCACCCAACAGGAAGAAAGCCATGAGATAGTCGCCTAGTTTGCAGTTGTGCGCCAATAACAGTCTAGACATGTTGCAACGCTTGAGCTAGCACACAGTAAAAATAGTAGTCAGAAAAGAAAATCTAGTTTAATGTTTTTTTTCACTTAAGGAAGGCACACCCTCCCTCCCACGATTCAGACCCTACTAATAATAAAATTGCATTGACTTCATCAGTATTTTTTTACTAATAAAGTATTGTTTGGTCATTTTACTTTAGGTCAACCTGCGAGGCCTGGGAAGAGGTATGCCTCCAAATATCTTTCCAGATTAAAAGATCACACCTATTATTTCTCAAAAAGACAAATATGAGTAGCTTAGGAGTAAATAGGAATTTTCTGATCATATCAAAGTTAAGAGACATAGTGTATATATATATATATATATATATATATAGTAATGCTTTTAGTTAAAGGTAGATTTCATCGAATTATAATAAACTGAACATATTTTTTCTTTTTGTAGTGTTGGTGAGGAGTTCGTTGATCATCGACTGCTCAGTCGAAATGTTCATTATCCTGATTCAAAAAATTTGCCAAGACCCCTGGACATGGCGGCATACTTCGAGGATGATCCTCCCTGTCAAACAACACACTGCACTAATGTGGCAGTTGAGCAGCACAATAAAAAACAGGTACATATTTGTTTTTAAAATGCGGTCCTTTAGGTCTGATTCATTAAAAATGTTAGAAGAGAGTTGCCTGGTTAACTAATAGAAACCTGGGTGAAACTGTTACAACACACCCACAACGAAGGGCACCCGGCTTACTTGGCACTCTCAAGACCCATGTAGTACACAGTAGAGATCGCCTGCAATGTCATTGTCATCATCTCTCCCTGAGCAAGTGACTCTGACTTCGCCACAGACGATCCGTCAAGACCCCTCTGAACGAATGGTACACGAGAACCCCTTTTTTTTTGAGAAAACGCAAAAGAGTTCGCGGTTCATTTCATTGAACAGGAAGAGAACAGCAGTACAGGTACAACCTCCCAAGAGGAGGGACACACGCACACACATCATCGTCCTCACCAAACTAGCAGGCGAGGAGGTGCTACCAACTACAGACTGCAACTACGAAAGGTCTAGCCTTGTCCAGCCTCCAACCATGAACGGCGAGGTAACTAGACTCAGAGCCTCAAGGCCGCGTCACAGCCGTTGCCAGGCGCCTCCAAAGAAGACCGCACCTCCAGGGCTGTCCAGGCCAACGTACCTTCCACCCATAAGTGCCTAAGAGACGGCAGGTGGATGGCAGGACCCAACCAGGACTAGTGAAGCCATCGTCTTGGACATGCCGGCGCCGGCGTACATAGCGCCCCGGACGCCCACGCTCTATGCTGAAGCCCTCATCACAGCATCGCATTGTACACGAGAACCCTGCCGGCCAAAGCCAAACAATCGGCAGAAGGCATCGAGGACCAGCTCAAACTTTGATGACGAGCCTTGCAGGAGAAAAGGAGCACGCCTTGCACCGATAGAGTCTGATCTGCCCATCGCCTGGCATCATTGCCGCAAAGTTGCCCGGCAACTCCGCAACTCCAACTTCACGCTCAGACGATTGACGACGAGCTCAAACTTTGATGACGAGCCTTGCAGGAGAAAAGGAGCACGCCTTGCACCGATAGAGTCTGATCTGCCCATCGCCTGGCATCATTGCCGCAAAGTTGCCCGGCAACTCCGCAACTCCAACTTCCGCTCAGACGATTGACGACGAGCTCAAACTTTGATGACGAGCCTTGCAGGAGAAAAGGAGCACGCCTTGCACCGATAGAGTCTGATCTGCCCATCGCCTGGCATCATTGCCGCAAAGTTGCCCGGCAACTCCGCAACTCCAACTTCACGCTCAGACGATTGACGACGAAGGCAAGCCACGACCCTGCTCATCTTGCAACCATCATCGTCGCCAAGTCGCAATGCCACATCCGCACCGTCAGCCGGGCACCTTATGTATTACATTGTTTTTAAGGCGTCACACTTGCCTTAGCAGCGTAAAACATCTGCCTTGTAGCTTTAAGGCATGTAGGGTGTCACCCTTGGCAAGTCTAGTTAAGGTGTTGCGCTAGTCTAGACCATTTGCTTTGAAATGGAATGAAAACAAATCATTCAGACAACAAACGGTTGTATTATTTACACATATTCAAACCTATATACAACTGGAAGCTTATCTGGTTGTGTCATCCAACAACACAAAATACCCACATTAATTTGAGTTTGATGCTTAACTAACGGTACTTTGCTGACTCCAAGAGATTTGTTTTAAGCAAAGCCTAAAAAATCGCAGGTTGTGTCTATACTCTATAGTATGTTAATCACATCTCAGCATCTCACATCTCTGAATTATCATTTATTACATTATTTTTTATATATACTTGCCTTATTACTGTATGGCTGTTTGTAGAAATTGTTGTATCCCATATCACCGTATCCGTATTGTCGTGTCCGTGTCCTCGTATCGGTGCCATGTAGATTAAGAGTATAATTTAATCTGGGTGGAATACTAATCTTTTCTGTTCTATTCCATAGAAGGGTGGTAAGCTAAAGATAAAGCGTGCTGTTGGAGTTCATAGCAACATGTTCGTTTTGGACCAGAATGACCCAGTGAGTTATTGGCATGTTTACTTCAAAGGGCACGATGGGAGAAGAAGAAGACGGTACAGGTACTTTGCCGAGTTGAGCGGGGTAAAAGGGCCTGAATTGCTGACATTTTGCGAAGTCGTGGATAAAGGTGCAACTAACTGTCTTGTCACTTGAATCAATCATTAAAAAACAGTTTTATAAAGTTTTTTTTATTTGTGATGAGTGCTCTCTTATAGAAAGTAGTACTAGTATAGTTTCACATACAAAAAGTACTACTAGTATAGTTCCACTATTTATTTACTGAGATGGGGCAATATTGTTTATGTAACCAATTTAGTAACTAGATAAAATAGTTTCTAGCATAATATATGATTTGTCAATTTGTACTAATTATGCAAAATATTTGTTTTGGGTGATTTGTATATGTGCAGCTAATGCTGTGTACTGCCCGCACTGCTTTGGAGGAATATATCACCCCCCAACCACAGAATTGGGTTCAGCGTCGGATCGTAGACTGAACAGTGTAGCATTGGGTGAAGCTATACGTGGCCCCGGCAGAAAGAGAAAGGAGGCTGTCAGCTCGATTGATTCGATTCAGGCCTAGAGTATGTTTGGTTCCGGCAAAAAGAGGTTGTCATCTCGATTGAATCGATTCAGTCCCAGAGTACAATGTTGTGAGTCTGCCTGTGTTGTGCGTATAAATCAACTGAACTGGCATGCTATGCGATTGTTCTGAATTGATGATGATACCAAGTGTAATTGAACTAGCTGTTGACGCTTACTTTTATACAGAGATGCAGGAGAGATGATGATTGCATTTGTTTTCGGGTTAAACTTAATAGTGTAACGACCTGCTTATCTATAAAAAAAACCTGAACTTTGAAACCGGTTTTTTACCCCTTGGGTGGTTTTGCTCATTTGATTGATAGGTGGTATATTGAGTTGAGGATGACATCATATGTGGAGTCGATGTTGCACATCAGGTGTTGGACAGAAGCTCCTTTTCTTCTATCTGTTTTTGCACTGTTGGTGTCCTGCAGTGCCATCCGAAGGCGGCGAAGGCTCCGACGGAAGAGGAAAGCGGGTGCTCTGCTCACTTGATGGCCGTGCTGGTATGCATGGGGCGAAACTGCATGCGGCCGGACAAAGGGAATGACCGCATGCATGGGGCGGCAGCTGGTGTAGCTCGTACGTATCCAGCACGCCGACAGCATCTCCTGCCTCGCCATTGCCGCGCAGGACGGCGTCGTGTACTCGGGCTCCTCGGACCGGACGCCCAAGGTGTGCTGCATGTCCGACCTTCGGTGCCCTCCTGCCCGTCCTCGTCGGACGAGACTTGCCTGCTCCCTCCCCGTGTGCCCATCCGTGCTCTGACATACGTGGCTTGATTTGATTGAAACAAAATAACGCCTCGACCCCACCTCTTAAAATCAGGGGGAGATAATTAGATTATAGAAAGAAAAAAGGAAAAAAAACAGCCGTAGGATGAAGTGGGAGTACGGATGGAAGTATGGAGAGAGAGCAGGCAAGCCGGTGCGTCTACGTGGCTCGATCGCACAGCACAGCCCAACACAGCACAACACAGCATAGCAACAGCGCCTCGCAACAACGAACCGTAAACTTTCAACTCCGAAACCGACCAGGCAGGCGCCAGGAGGCTCACCTCGAGAGCACCGGCAGCGACAACTCGGAGACCAAACGCCGCCGGTTCCTTCTCCTCCTCCTGCTGCTCCTCGGGGCGGCTCCGGCTCGACCTGGTGTGCACTGCACCACACAAACAGATCAAAACCAGGCAGAAGAAAATGTACATACAGAAGAAAAGGAGCAGAGCACCATTCCGTCCAACACCTGCCATGCAACATGGACTCCACCTGGTGTGCAAAAAGCACTCACAGGGAGAGGTTTATCCGGCTTGCCAGATTTCAGGGGCCTAAAAACCAGTTTCAAAGTTCAGCGAGTTTTTGATGCTAACGCCCACATTTAATAAGTGGCCTAAAGGATCAGAGCAAAGGGTGAGAAAGCTGTCCCGTTTGCTCATAAATAGGATGAGAACGAAAAGTAACTAAAAACGAATAAGAGATACATGTGCAATCAGAATTAAGAAGCAGATGCCTCCAAGCACCGGCACATGGTGTAGTGCTGCTCCACGTACTCCATTTTTTTTCCTGATCACTGCTCCACGCGGATGGGAAAATTTGTACAGGCTTGGAGGCACAACTAGGGTAAATCTTTAAGAATAGCTCTCCTGCCGGTTCACTATATCAAGAATAAAAATTAGGTGCGCGTATGAGTAATCTGATCACTTGCTGTACACCCAAAATCCAATTTGCGCATGTTCTAATTTTATATGTTTGTTCCTTTAAAAAAATGCCATGTAGTTTTTAAAAACCGTTCATTAATTTTAGAATGTTCATGTAGTTTTATGAAAAATATTCATGTATTCAAAATATGTTTGTACAGGTTGAAAAATGTTCACCCTTTTCTAAAAAAAATCATGTAATTTAATAAGTGTTCAGATACTCAAAAATATTTTCATAATTTAAAAAAAATCACGCTCTTTAAAAAATCCATGTGATTCAAAAGGTATTTATGCATTTCAAAAAGAATGTCGATGCATTTTGAATAACAAATATACAATTAAAAAGTGAGTGGGTGTTTGAGAGATGGTGTATGTACTAGGTGCAAGGCGTAGCTCGGGAAAGGCGACCATCACATCCAGCTCGCCGAGATTAGTTTTAGAACTATTAAACATTACCTTGAAATGATGGTGTCCAATGGCATGTGTACGTGGATTTTGGGGTTTAGGCAGCGATCAATATCATCACCTTGGGATTGACCATGTTCAGACGCATTGCGATCAGGTGGACACCGTGACCATGCTCGGTGAAGGTGGGAAGGAGAATAAGCGACAACACGAATTTGGGCTATCTTGAAATAGATAAGGTGGACCAGTGGAGGGGTCTTAAGTTGTGCTTATTGTGCTAGAAGCATGCATTTTTTCTCCGGTTACAACGCACGGGCATGTTTGCTAGTAAAATAAAAAGAATATAGAAATGTAATGTTATGAGAAGTAGTATGGACCGTGGAGCCCATAGGACCCAGCAAGAGCCCAACCGGACCAGACGAGAGGCCAGGCCCAACTCGCGTTACTCTAGTCCAATGTGGGCTAAGTGAGTGGATAAGTAGCTAGGTCACAGTGTGTGGAGGGAATCAAAAGATCATAACCCTAGACCGACTGCCTATGGGGAATCCCTTCTCCCACCCATTGGCTCTATTTCCTTGATCCCCTTCTTGCCGTTCATCCAAATTGTATCCAAACTCGTGCTAGGTCAAGAAGAGAAACTTGAGGACCTCATGATCCTTGTCATTTGGTATCAAAGCACCATTCCTACCCACCGCTTTAAATCTGGACCATGTGCACACCCGTAGTCTCAAGGTTGTCA
This sequence comes from Triticum urartu, assembly GCF_003073215.2. Classification (NCBI taxonomy): domain Eukaryota; kingdom Viridiplantae; phylum Streptophyta; class Magnoliopsida; order Poales; family Poaceae; genus Triticum; species Triticum urartu. Next base: position 705,260,965 of record NC_053028.1, read on the forward strand.
TGGCAGAGTTGGATCTGCAGAAGCAGATGACGGGGCGGATGAAGAGTGTGGCACCATCGACAAGCGCTCATGGAGATTCAACAGTTGTTGGAAAAGAAGGAGGGCCTCCTCCTCCCATGCAGAATACCCGAAAACAACATCAACAGTTTCAAGCTCACGCTGAAACATCCAAATTAAAGGTGCTTCTTATCATCAAAGACAACAACAATCTAAGGGCCCCCCCTGAGATAACAACATCAAAAGAAGCCAGTCAAACCCAATACACCCAATGGAAGTGACATGAACTCTTACTTTCGAGATACTTGATTTAACTTGAAGAGCCTGGGCACAACACTATAGATTGCACCAAACCCAAAGCTTGTCATATCTGCAAAATGAGTACTCATCTGATTGATGCATGTCCTATTAGAAAACATCCACATCAAGTTACTAGGTATATTGGCAGTGCTGCTCGAGGTCACAATTTCTATCATGTGGAATTGCCAGTGGTTAATGCTCAGAGGCTTGGATCCTTACATAATGCGGGTGTGGTGTCTGATGAAGCTGGGAATGTTTCCACAGAAGAACTATAGCTACTGAATTTGTTGTGATCTACAAGACCAGTGGGCCATGGAAAACTAGATCTCTTTATGATTGGACCTTCTTAGTGAAATTTCCACCTGAATTTTGTGTAGCTCAAGTGGCTAGATACCGCTATTTTGATTTGACAAAGGAAGGGGTTACTGTCAATGTAGAGTATTGGAATGGGAAGATGGAAGTTCACTTTGAAATGCAGCATATCTAGGATAAGATTAGAGGCATGAACCCTAGATGGTGTGATGGATGGTATTTGACTAACTCACATCATTCTTTGGTTTGTTAGTTGATGAAGAGAGGCGGGCAATATATTTCAACACCCCCCTCAAGTCTAGACTTGTTTAGTCCATCGACGTGGGATTTATGTAGGCCGCAGAATTTTTAATACTGTGTTGGCAGGGTCTTGAACTCCAGACCTCCTGGCTCGGATACCATATTGATTTCATGCACCAGTCAACTCATCCAAAAATCCGAACTGATGGAGGGAGTCGGGCCATATATTTCAACATATAGCTCTAAGATTCCTTTAGAAAGGCCCTTCTACAGGGATGGTGAATTTCAGTTGTTGAAGATTGAAGTGAAAGAGCTGGATGTAGAGACTGAATAGGCCATGGAACATCTCCCCGCCACAGGCAACAAGAACAAAGAGTTTATAGATATTAATAGCACCAAGATCCTAGGTAGTTTGAGGCTAGTTCAGATAAAGGCTCTAGATCTAGCTAGTTCCTCTTCCTTGACTTCAAGTGACAAAGGCGTTGGCTCACAAAGTAGTAAGTAGTGTGCAAAAATCTTCCTCCTAGGTTACTAATCAACAAACATCTGAGATATCGCTCTCCAGGCTCCAAGACGGTGTTCCTCCATCTCTTCAAGCTGTTAGAAGCGAATTGCTGGGTCTCATCACTAGAGACCACCCTGATGATGAATATTGTTTCAATCCTCTTCGAGATATGGACTGACTAGTGACATTGGACAGTTTAACTATGACATTGGCGAAGATGACATAGTTGAAGAATCCATAGAGAAGTCTCTGATCAATGATGAACAACAAACTGCATCATATAAACTTCGAGTTCACCCCGGTGGCAGATGCGGGCAATGGCACCTTGAAGATATTTGATAGGCGGACGAATCTATGGGACCGGACAGATTCATTGCAACAGCGGTTGGCGTCGAGGTGGGCTGGGCGGCGGCTTTGGGTCCAAGAGCAGCGAGAGCGAGTGGTGGAGGGGTGCAGTGGCAGATGGGGAGGGGTACGGATGTGATTTAAGGGTGGGGACGGGTTTTTGGCCCAAGTAGCGTACAGTTAAGACTTCGTGAGCAGTCTCCTCCATTTTGGGGCCAGAGTGGGGGGTATTTAACACTTCGGAGTGTACGCGCCAAGATGGGATGAATGGGGGAGACTGTGTTGATTTGCCATGACTCCTAAACTGTAGGGATGGGAACATCACACCTGCCAATAATTTACGCCATCACATCACATATAACAATGATATTAAATATCTAGACTCTAGTCATGCAAACACCACGTTTGATGGTAATTGTTAAATTGTGATCCAAATTCTACCATGTTGGACTAGACTTAGTACAAACGATTTGAGCATTGCGTTGATGTCGACGGTACGAGTACAACTCGTTTACTTGTCCTCAAGGACTCTTATGTATTGCCCTCATATATACCCATGTAGTCGCACCTAAAGATGACATGTCATCTCGTTCTTGTAATACTCGTCCATCATAGTGATTGCGCCTTCGGGCGTCCGTGGTTTTCTCCCACAAGGGTTTCCACGTAAAAATCCATGTCTCGTGTCTTGTTTGATCTCGTTTTATCTAATAAGTGGTATCAAGGCGTAAGGTCTTGAGTTCAAGTCCTGGCTTTGGCAGTTTATCCCAAAATTCCTGCCCCCCTCTGTGTCCATGAATAGGATCCATACCTCCGAGTCTATTCACGTGTTAACTTCCCGCGTCATACGTGAGAGGGGATGTTGAAGTGTATATATGGAGCCCTTTTCATCAGTTCACACTTTTGGTTGTGTTGTCTAGTGCATGAAGCTTAATTTCAACCCACTAAGTCGGCACCACTTCATATCTTATGTTGCGGAGTAGTAGGGCATCTTTATGCTATTATGCCCTCCGATGAACATATCTCCTTTTGGATGCTTCAAACATCCGTGACACGCGTGGCAGCGCTCGTAGTCCATGACACCCCTCATCATGTGATTGATCTTTCGACATATCTCATGGCATCCACCTGCAAAGCAAGCAAAAGTAAAGTAGGCATATTATATTTCAGAATAAAATAAAAAATAAAAAATGTTACATTCATGTGGAAACGCACATACATACTCCAAGGTATATGGTACATAGCACAAGGTTTATGTATGAAAAGAAGTGGTCTTCATGTATCACTTCAACACATGCGGCAGACCTAGAGTAGCAAGCACTACAAGGAAACATATATTTATCAACCATTGTTTACATGGCACCCCTACCCACATTATATATTTGCATTTATTCTAGCTACAACCTAAGATACAATCCAAGACCCCAAAGTTCCCAAGGTCACGACACTACCACAATGGATGTACATTGGCATCCTATATATTTGTTGTCCAGGATTACACGGGAAACAACCACATTGGAAGCAACTTCTCGATGACTGATTTAGGAAATGTGCATCTTTCCTCATAGTACGATCAGGGGAATGAATGTGGCAGACTTCACTATATCTCTTACGGTGAACAGGGCTCATCGCTCCTGCTGAGCAAATAGTATATGACGACATTTGTTGTTTCATAATTATTATTTGTATGCTATAGGTTTACTATGCATTCAACAATGTCACACTTGTTAGTTGTTAAATGTTCATAGCAGGCAAGGAGGTCTATGATGTTCTACTATTACTAAGCACCAATTAATTGTGAAGGACCCAGAGTCTCTAACATTTTCTTGGTCCCTAGTAGTGTGACCAAGCAAGGGTTGGTAACTAATGATGAGAGCTTTAGCCACCCAGAACAGGATGTTGGTTGCTAACTACCTCTAGGGACTGGTGAGAATACATAACTAGCAACCAATATACAAAACTCCACAGCAACATTACATAACCAATATGTGGCCAGATCCTTCTGCCCAATTGAGAGTGCATTGGATATAGAAGAAGCTGGACAAGTGAACTTGCTTTATAAACCAACTAAATGCAATTGTATGGGAATCAACTTCTCATTTATTGCCGACAAGCACTAGGCATTGCCATTCGACTAGTCTATCAGAGTATCCTACGAAATCAGGTCCAGTAGGCGCAGGATGCGTTAAGCCATTCAATCTAAATAAGGTATCCAGAAAACATACCATAACAGGGAATATCATCAATAGTCGAGACATGCAGCACACGCGTAGGCTCGGTATCTTCCTCCATCTGGAGCTCTGGAATGAGCATGAGCTCAGCGAAGAACAACCTCTTTGTAGGGTCATTACTCTTCTGGGGAATGGCGGTGAAGTTGACATGAGCATATGTCGTCCCACACTCCTCAGAAAAGCAGTTAGATGTCAAGGCTTCACCGAGGTCAAACTTGTGCTGCTTGTTGACAATTGTTATAGAAGATCTTGTTAGCTCATCAACCGTAGAGTTATATCAAAAGAAAAATACCAGAATGATAAGTTGTGTGTGCAATGCATACCTCGGTCTTTGTGGCATTGTAATGCGCCAAGGCAAGGCAAGCAAAGTGTTTTAGTTGTGCTCCATGAGTGGGGTTACGGTTTGAGAAGCGTGCTTCCATGTCCTCGGCGGTCAGATACTCTTCCCTGCAGGAGAAGTAAGCTAATTAGCACTTATTTTATTACATTAGGTAGATAAAATTATTTTGTATCTTTGGTAGCTCCATGTTTCATTGATAATTTACATGGCCTTTGTCCTTCTAGATAACACAGATAGATACATAGGTGTTTAGAATGGGTAGAAAAACATAAAACATGCAAATTCTTGTTTTTTATTAATAGAACATCAACAACGAAGAAAATGAATAATACGTTTTAGGAGTACTTTTGAGATCCTTATTCAAAAACCAATTCTGATTCTAACATCACACATATCTGTCATTTACAAACCAATTTGCCGATGCCACTTATAGTCACGGTAATATGCAATGAGATGTGCATCTATTTATGTATCTAGCTAGTGATTAAACCAAGCGTGGCCGTCTCTCCAGTACATGCATATTTGATCTGTATGTTCATTAACTAGTGGTGGAGTATGTAGTGATGAGAGCGAAGTCAAAAATAGTGAGTGTCCTTACTTTGTGTCTCTGGCATGAAAAAAATGATGTCTTCTCTTGAGTAGCTCCATGAATAATTTAGATGGACATCGTCGCATGAATTATGTACCAGCTTAAAACACAATTTGGATTCTAACATCAAACATAGGAGTATAATGCATGAACAAACCAATTAGTCGCTGCCTCCATGTTTTACATCTATCTATCTTTTTTTTTGCGAAACGCATCTATCTATCTATCTACTGAGTAAGCCAAACATGGTCGTGTTTCTACTTTCTAGTGCATGCATAGGTTAACTGTATGTTGATTAACCAGTGGACAGTGGTGGACAAGGGAGCAAGTCGAAAAGTGGGTGTCCTTACTCCATGTCGCTGGGCTGCGGGTTGCGGTTGACGACTATATGCTCCGGCCAGCCCTTGGCGATCCAGCGGTCCAAGCGGAGATTCTCCTCCTTGAAGGCCCGGAAGGCAATTTTGGCCTCCTCCGTGTCGCACCCGCTGTCGTCCATCTTCTCCAGCTCGTTGGCACGCTCCAGGGCCTGCCGCTGCAACTCCGCAGGCGTTATGAACCATATCCCCAGCTCCCCCCTTTCCTTGATGGCATGGGTCGGGGCGCGCGGGACACGCGGGAGCCTCCTCCATGTCCCCGGCTTCCTCTTCCTTGCCGGCGCCGCCGACTTGCTCGACATCGACGCACCGGAGCCGCCCTCCATCGATTTGGACTAGGAATAGGTGATTCCTGTTGCCTAGGTTTTTGCCGAGAAGAGGGAGAGGTGCGCCGTCCCGAACCGCTCGCTATTCTTATGCCTAAATCCTAAAAAGTGGTCGAGTGCTACTTTGTCTTAAAGAGCACTCGGGCTCGTGCGACGTCCGATCGAGATCTTGCGGTCACGCGCGTTTTCCAGTGGGCTCAGGGGAAACCGTCGATGCGCGCGCCAGGTGTCCCTTGGTCGTGGTGGTCGAGACCCGTTGGTTCTCGAGTGCGGTTGCTTCTCTCATCCCCTCTCCTGTTCCTCTCCACTCCCCCTCCCATTCGAAACTGCCCCGAGCCCAGCGACAGATCTCGTTCCAATCCCCCCAACTCCTCCCCCAAATCCAGCGCGAGAGCAGCCGGCGGCGTGTCGGCGATTCGGCGCTTGTCTTCCATCGGAGCTAGGGCGGGACAGAGGGCGCGGCGTGAAGGAAGGCGGTGCAGCGGCGGAGACGCGACCGAGGAGAGACGACGCGCTGCAGGCCGCGTCAGAAGGAGCAGCACCGGAGACTCGGCAGAGGAGGAACGGCGTGCGCGGCCGTTGTTCTGTTGGCGCAGAAGGGAAAAATCGCGGCGAATCCCTGGTATGCCTATCGATCTCTTACGGTCATCCGCGTTTAGGAACACCAAATCGATGTGCTCTGCCGCTCCGCCGCGGACAGAGGAGGAACGGCGCGCGTTGACGGGTCTCCGCGGTGCCGAATCGCGGCGGGTCGACGCGCCCCTCCACTAAGTTGATGAAATCGAGTAGCAGATGGTAGAAATTGTTTGGAGCACTTGTTAATTTGGAGATGGACGACGACACGGGGCATTTCGTGTTCCTAGGCTACTGGTGAACCGGGATTCGTAGGTTTCGAAGGCAAGCCTTGGGGCTGTAGTTTTCTGGTGTTGTAGATGTGGAGGTCGATCCTGATTAACGACTGACCTGCCTGAATATGGTTCATGTGTTGCCTGCGCAGGAGTGTTTGATAGTGTTTTTGATTTAGTGTACGAGAATAATGCTTCTCTCATGTCAATGTTGCCTTTGTTTTGTGAGTGACTTGCCTGATATGGTTGATATGTTGCCTGCGCAGGTGTTTTTGACAGTGTGTTTTCATTTAGCGTAGGACAGTAATGCTTCTCTCATGTCAATGTTGCCCCTGTATTGTGAGTGACTTGCCTGACATGTTTCATGTGTCGCCTACGAAGGTGTTTTGAAAGTGTGTTTTTGGTTTATTGTAGGACAGCAATGCCTGTCTCATGTTAATGTTGCCCTTGTTTTTGTGAGTGACTTGCCTGATATGGACCGTGTGTTGCCTACGAAGGTGGGTTTGACAGTGTGTTTTGATTTTTAGTGCAGGAAAGTAATGATTTAGCAATGGAAAATGCACATGTGACTTTGTTGTGTGTGTGTGTGACGTAGGAAGTAATCCAGTAGAGGGAGGTTAATAGGGCTATTTGTAGGACAGTTTTAAGCATTTCACGAGGATTCATTTTGTGATTTTCTGTTCTATGCGCCTTTATTTGTTTCAGATTTTGTAGGACATGTAGAGGGAGGGTAATAGGGCCAATTATAGGATAGTTGTAATATAGTGAAAATCAGATAGTTTACAACCCTTTTCACTGCCCACTTTTTGTAAGTTGCTGTTTGTTAAGTTCAGTAAGAATTTAGTAAAACGAAATTCGTTGGATGATATAGAGTTCTTTCAAAATCATTTTTCTAATGTGCTTTTTATGATGAATCTCACTGTTTTGTCTTTTAAATATGCAGCAGAAAATAGATGGCTGGGACAAGTCATAAGTCTAAACAGGATGGACCTGCTGGATCAAGTCATGACGACCTTGCATCTCATGGGAATGAAGAGCATCAAGCACAGGTGTGCACATGCCCAGGAAGTTTTATGTTCTTCCTGTACATAACAGAGTTTGTTTTTTTTTCATTTTTTATTGATTTATGTGGTTTCCATCTCCCAGCCACGGAGCAGTGCACTAATAACTGGGCACAAGCGTATGAGAACTAAGGCAGTTGTCCATCGGGGGAAGCGACCTGATGATATCATTAGTACTGAGAATAGTAATGAGAGCCAAGCTGCAGATGCGGGGAATAAAAATGTTGAAGGTGCAGACGTCGAGCAGCCTCCAAAAGCAAAACGCCAGAAGACGGGAGGAAGTGAGGTATTTTGCATAGTTGCCTCAGTTTCACTGAGCAGTTGCCCAGCAATGCTGCCTAAGTTGCCTATGTTGTGATGAACCTTTTTTCTTTTTTTGCTAATCCCCTGTTTATGTTTTTTCCTTATGCGCAATAGGGTCGTAGGAACAGGGCATCCCCTGCAAGGCTCTTCAAGTTGAACAAGGACTTGGTTCCTGACCAAAAGGGTGTCATCATCGGAAAAGAATTTGGTGGCATTCTGGACCTTGCAGCGAGTAGCATGCCCGGAGATCTCAGCCAGTGGATAATGAAGCATTACGACCCGGAGATTTCGCAGATAGTCATTCCAGAAAGGGGGAAGATTCCTGTAGATGCTGCAAGTGTCCGTAGGATATGGGGTTTACCCAACAGGGGCAGGAAGGTGTGCTTCGAGAATCGGCCTGAAATCACAAAGGCAATGTACAGTATTTACAACATCACATCCAAGAACTCCCCAACCCTCACAGAATGGTGCAAGATGATCGTTGACATGGGAGGATCTCATGATGATGATTTTGTCCGCGCTTGGCTAGCTCTTATTTTTTCATGCTTCCTTGCCCCTTCAACTAGTTTGAGTATTTCCCCAAAGAGCTTTCCGGCGGTCATGGATGTCAATGGAATAACGGAAACCAATATATGCCAGTTTGTTGTTGATCAATTAAAGCTTGCGTTCACTTCGGGGCGTGCCAACAAGAAGGCTGTTTGTTGTTGTGTTTTCCACCTTGTTGTAAGTGCTTCAAGCTGTTTTGTTTTTTCAAGCATCCTTTTGTTTAGTTACCTTCTCCTTTCTTTTTGCATTCATTAGCTAACTTAAACTTTTTGATCTTTCTCCGTGTCTCTATGCAGCTGTTGTACCTAGACTCTCTGGATGTTGATGAGCCAATCCCGAACTTGGTACCAAGGGTCTCAGTTTGGAATTCAGATTTAATCTCCAGAGTTATCAAGAAGGACAGGAAGGCTCCAGGAGAATATGGCCAATTGCGGGTAACTGAATTTTTCTGTTTTAGTATACATATCATTGTCATATTGTTTTTAGGAAACACTACCATTTTTTTAGAGTAGGCAATTCACTTTCAAAGAGCAAGCAAGGCAATGTATCTTTTTGGGCAAGCGACATACATATTTTTTCAAGTATGCCCAAGTAGTTATCAGACTTAATCGAACTTTATATCAGTTGGATAATGTTCACAGGAAGGATTTGTTTTGTTCTTGTATCTAATAGTAGCTTCTGTAGTACATTTTTTAGCTCTTTTTTCTGTCTGAGCAATTTACATGTTGAAAAGTAGCAAATTTACACAACAACACAAGCAACTTATGTTCTGGAAACTGGCAACTTGCATACTAGTTCCTCATTTTTTGTTGATTACAGTATCAACTAATAGTAGGCAACAGGGGGAAGTGGCATAATGGTTGCAGGAATTTTCAGACTATTAGTAGTACTATTTTCCTTCATTTTTCTCAGGTCTTTTTTGGTATGGGAGTGCCAGAATTGTTGTCACTCATAGTTTTTTTAATCTTCTTTTGGCTATAAAACCACCAGCTCAAGACGGAGTTTCCCCGGTGTGCGGATGATAGCTTGTTTGGCAGTATGGACCACATCACCAAATTTGTTGCAGCAAGATTGCCCGAGTTATATGACAAATCAGTAAGTTTATCTAGCACTTTGTTTTTTTCCTCTCACTGTTGTTCCCCTTTTTTATCGTCATTTGTACATTCAACCATTTTTTCAGAATCTTCAATAGAAGATATGTACTTATCATGTTCTCTACCATCCACTTTTATGTTTTACAGAAGCAAAAGAAGCTCACAGGGTTGGTGCACGACATGTGTTCTGTAATTTCACATGCAGTTGGGAAGCTCGTGACTGGGGTTGGGAAGATAGATGATGATGAATGGGGGACAAAGGAGGCAGATCCTACTACTGCGGAGACAAGCAGGCGGCAGTCTAACAGAAGGGGCAAGCGAGTACCAGCCAGAAGAGACAGCTTACCAAGTGAGGAGGAGTCGTTTAATTCTGACAGCGACGACAGCGAGGCAGCCGACAGTGAAAGTGAGGGAGATGGCAGGGATGAAGGTAGTGATGAAAGCGACACCGATGGCAGTTCAGACAGCGATGACGGTCATGATGGATCAAGTGGAGTTCAGGGGAAATCAAGTAGCCAGGGAGCACGACAAACGGTTGATCACCACCAGGGGGCAAGTGCTGAGATGGGAGGTAAAGACGGAACTGTGGGGAACGAGGACAATGATGATGATGAAGAAGAAGAGGACGACGAAAAAGTAGATGATGAAGGAAAGGAGGACGATGATGATGAAGAAGGCGATGGGGATGACAAAGACAAGGAAGATGATGGGTAGCGGAAGCAGGATGAAGATGATGAGGATGACAGCGGAGGTGGCAACGGTGGTTTAGGTACCAATGGTGGCTCCGATCGGGATGGGGATCCCACAGCTGAAAATGCAAGCAGCGATGATGATGAACAATGCACGCTGCAATTTCTGATTGAAAAGAAGAGGAACAAAAAGGCAAAAGGATTGGATGAGGCAGATAGGATATCTATCAGAGACCTTGTGATGACAGAATTCAAGACTGCTGTTTCCCTAAAACCACGCTTCCCTGTTTTTGAAGTGAAAGAAATGTTGGATATTGATGACATATCCATGGCAACCGAAGCGAGGAGGGTGTTCAAAGAGTTGTTGAGGGGGGAAGATTTGGATATGGTCTTCACATTCAATCCCAAGCAAATATGCCCAAAGGCGACTCGGCAGAAAATAATGAGAGAACTTGGTGCTCTAAATGAAGCTACAGAACAGAAGACTGCTTGTCAAAACCAACTACCACCACTCCCGCCATCAAAGAAGATGAAGAAAACTGTTAGTTTTGTATTGGAGCCATCTGTGATGAATGAAACAGCAATTCATCTGCAGGCATATCGTGCCGAAAATCCCGGTTACGGCCAAGGGGGGAAGTCAAGGCAGTCAGCCATGAAAAAATCCGGTCCTCCCCAGCAGCAACAAGAGGCATTTTCTAAAACAAAAGAGGCAATCCATGGGAATGCCAAAACACAGGTGGTAAAGAGTACACCATCAAGCTCGGCAGCACCCCCGTGCAGCAAAGTTGGAGATGAGGCAGTACCTACAGGAGTAGATTCAAAGCAGTCGGGTAATTTTCATTCCCAATGTCAAGCAAGTGGATCACATATTCTGGCAACTCAGTCTAAGGAGGAAGCAAGGCCAGCTGTTTTTCAGGCAAGTTCTGCAGAGGAAACACTGGACCCCACAAAAGTAAGGCCAGTTCAACTCAAGAAGGGACCAACAGTGCTAGTAAGCACAGGAAACAACAGCAGAACACAACCACTAGGTGACTTAAATGGTCAAGTGCCTCCTTTGTCTCGGGGGAATGTGATGCAGTCAGCCAATGGTATCCAGAGGGCCAAGGTGCAAGATTTCAACGCATCACCTGAGGCTGCTCCATTAAATCATGCAGGACACAAAAAGGAGAAAGAGAACATCCCTCCGGTGTCATGTACGGAGATGAATAGGATACAAGACCTGCCCGAAGCTGTAACCATGGGAAAAAGTCCGGAACAAAAGTTGCTAAGAGCCCTAGGGAAATTGCTTGTCTGCTCAACTGTACTTGCCCAACCTGAGGCCACAAGTGTTCCAGAAGCAGTAGAAGCAACTGGCCAGGGGAACACTTCCCATTTCTCTCATGTGGAGGAGATGTACCATGAATTCATGCGTGTTAGTGGGAAGACAACCAATGCACTAGAAATCAATGTTCTAGATGTGAGTGAGCTGTTTGCAAGGTGTGTTGATCCAAACAACAAGAATGCCCAATCCAACTCCACAAATCACAGCTCAGCGAATAAAGATAAACAACATTTTGAGCAAAGGGACACCGAAAGATCAAATGACTTTTTCAGAGAGTACTGCCCAGCACCAAGTTTCGATCTAGGCATAGATGATTTGCACACAAGATCTGCAGACAACACAACACATCAACATGTCGGGTCAAGCACATTTACAGAGCATGAGTTCAAGGAACTCCCAGTACATAACCAGCCAATCATCAATATAACCAATGATGATTATCTGTTGGAGGTTGAAGGCATGGACGAACCGTGTGTTCAAGCAGAAGGAAATGCGTACCAAACACCTGAAAAAAGTTGCAACCAAGGAGAAGTGGGGTCAGGCAGCAAGGTTTACAGCAGTAGTAGTTCAGGAGAGATGCATCCACATCAATTTGAGAGAAGGATTATCAAGCGACCTCCTTGCAAGAGGTCACCTTTCATTGACTATAATGAGAAGAAAGTCTACATGTCCAAACCCGAAGCAAATAGATTGTATGCATCAGTTATTTTGCATGGAAGAATTAATGAAGAAGAGTCACCAGATGTGGATACCAGGTATGACAGTATATCACATTTTCCCCCAGGCAAGGTCTGTCATGTTATCCAGGCAATTCAAACTGTGTTTACAAGCAAGCCATTTATAGAATCAGGCAACTTGGCTTAGTGTGAAATTCTTTTTTTTGAAGTAGTTTATCCTTTTGATATGCCCATGCCCCTATGTGTTTTCCCTGAGTTGATATGGTGGTAGGCAATTCATGGAATGATTTTGTGAGCTGAATGCCTCTTTTTTTCTTCCCATGCAACGTAAGGGTAATTGAATATGGCAAATACTTTGTCACGGTGAGGGAGCTCGCAAACTCAATGAAGAAAGAAGGTTTTGTCTTGAGCCATGTAATGGAAGTTGGTATACAGAATATAATGATGAACTTGCCACCAGACTCAAAGAAGCTCGTGATGCCCGTCAGGTTCTCGGTAAGAAAACGTGAAGCAACTAATAGTGTAGTTTTGCGTTTTTTTCTTTTTCTTTTTTTCATAAAAGGTCATGTTCATGTCTGTATTTTTTTTACATCAGTTTCAGATGCTAAACATGGAATTGAACGGCAAGGAGCTCATTTCCCGGTTCAAGAAGTCGAATCGCTTGGACCGTAAAGACATGGTAAGTTAATGGTTCCTTTACTTTTTACCAATGCATTTTTTATATATGACTTTTTATGCTAAAACTTTTGCTCACACAAATGTAAATATTTCTTAGGGTGGGGGGGGGTGGTGGTGTGTTGTGTGGTGGGCTAGTTGACTACACTCATGAAAATTTGCTTCTATGTGCCAAGTTGCTTACATTTTTTGCACAACTTGCCTGCGCATTTTTGGCTGGTTTTGCTTACACAAGTAGATAAGTTTCCTATGCATCTTCTGTTTTTGGCAAATTACTCACACTAGTACAAAACTGGCATGTGCATTTTTGCATCTTCTTAATTGCTTTTTTATGTGGCAAGTTGCTTACATTTTTTGCACAAATTGCCTGTGCATTTTTGGCTGGTTGCTCACACAAGCAGATAATGCATTTTCTGTTTTTGTCAAGTTACTCACACTAGCACAAAACTGGCATGTGCATTGTTTGCTTCTTCAGTCCAGTTTCTAGTATTTGTATTTTTTTTCTACTAACCCAGTTTTTGTTTTTTCTAACAGATTATGTTCCCAGTGTTAGAGAACATCGACAAGACAAAACCTAAAACAGGCAATCATTACTAGATTTTTAATGTGAACATAAGGGATCGACATTTTGAAACTCTTGATTCTTGGAGGACGCTCAAAAACAAGTCTTTAGATGTTTGCGCAAGGAAGATGGTTGCAAGTTTTCAGTCTCTATGGGAAGAGCATTACGCCAGTTCCCGCGTCTCGCTGGATGAGTTTTGGCTTACCAACATCGACGTTCCAAAACAAAATAATGAGTAAGCATCCACTTCTTTTTCACATATTAACTATGGTCTTGTTCAGTTTTTTACAAGCGACACAATACTACATAGAGTAAGCATCCAGTTCGTTTTTCAATTTTTTGTTTAGGTTCGACTGTGGTGTTTTTGCTCTGACGATAGCAAACGGTTGGGAGGCAAGGGCTGTTCCAAATTTCACAGCTGATGACATTCCAAGCATCAGGAAACATTTGACTAACATGTGGGTTGACAACGCCAACAACACTGCTCCATGGAAAACCATACTCAAGTTAGCATAGGTCAGTTTTTTCTCCCCCCACGCGCGCTACATCCATGTAAAATGCATGTGTTGTTTCTTTTTTGCTCTTTTGTGAATTTTGGAGTGCCGGGGGAGGAGTTGCCTGTATAACAACTTGGACCAGGCAATTCTATTGCATAAACAGGCAATTTAAGCTTTATTTTGAGGCAAGTTATTCAGAAGAACCCATAAAAGACAAATGAAAGACAAATAGTATGATCATTACATAACCAGGGAATTGTTGCATTTTATAGAATTGCAGAATCTTATGTATGTAAGTTTTCGAATATTATGGGGGGGGGGTGGGGCAAGGGTGTTTGCGGGGCAATTCAAATCTCACAACAGGCAACTCAAAACTTATAACCAGGCAAGTCAGTCACAAGAAACCGTAAACCATAAATAATAGTTTAGGATGTTCAAACATACAGACCAACAAATAGTTTAACTCGTCAATGCCATTCGACACATCTTTTTCAGCCATCTAGTCACTGTGTGACCATTACACCAATCTGGTCGGGCAGCTTGCACCATTGTGGTTAAAAGAACCACAATAGTTGCACTTGTTCTTTCTTTTCGGATGCAGCTCAAGTGCTGATTGAATTCTTTTTGACTTTGCCCTCCCTTTTGTTGTTGATTTTGGAGGGTCTCTAGGAATTGCAGGGCCAAGTGTGGTAGCAGGTCTTCCAAACTGTGGTTCAACCATCGTAGTACCTTGTGCGGCTGCAACAGCTGCATGTAGAGATGCCATACTGAGGGGCTGGTGCGCATATCCACCAGGAGCTTGCGCAGTAGGAGATGAAATTGCATTGGCATTTTCTTCCTGTGTTGTTGAAGACTCTGGATGCTGCCCAATCCAGCCATCCAGCGTTGCTGTTGATGCAGGCAATGGTGCTAGTCCAGGACCAGCCACATAGGTTGTGTTTGTTGCGTTAGGCCCCCGCGGTGGTTGTATAGCCACCATAGTCTGTGGTGCAGGCCAAATTGCTGTTCTAGGACCCATAGGAGGTCGCGTAGGCCCTCTTGCTAGTGCCGTATCCATCAAAAGTTGTGGCGCAGCTCCTCTTAGCGCTTGCACAGGCCTTGTCATTGTTGAGCCCCTTGAAAGTTGCGGCGCTGCTCCACTGTTCAGTGGCACATATCCTGACAGTTGCTGTACAGGCCAGCAGCCTTGTGTGGGAGGGCTCATGGGTAGTGGTACAGCCCTTTTTTGCATCGCTGCACCCCCGAATGCTGTCTGTTGGTGTCTATCCTCACTCATAGAGTTGCCAGTTAGGTTTGGTGCGTTTTTTCTCCGCGTTGCAGAAGTAGGTCGCTGCTGCCTAGGTCCAGAAGAGGTTTGTGCATGTTCATCAGGACGCACCGCAGGGCCACTAGTTGCCTGAGTGTTTCTTGGTGGTGGCGCAGAAGCAGGTCTCTGCTGCCCAGGTCCAGAAGGGGCTTGTGAAGGCCCTCCAGGACGCACCGCAGGGCCACCAGTTTCCTGAGAGTTACTCGGTTGTGGTGTAGAACCATCAGCTGATGGTGGAGGACCACCAGAGGGCCCACTTGTTGGTGCTGCCGGTTTCTTCTTCTTTGACATGTTGAGATTTTTGATTTCATGACGCGCACCACACATATGTTTCTTTACAATATCCGTCGCAGCATCTGACGCACTAGCAACCCGGGCAAGACTACCAAAATCCATCATCAAATTTGCATGCCTGAGTTCCTTTTTCGATTGTGGTGGCATCTCATCAGGTTGCTCTTCGACAGCAGGGGGTGCGTTGGGAATTGCCATAGGTGTCCACCTTTTAAGTATGTACTGCGCTGGGATTTCATCAACACCAAGGTGGTTGAAAACTTTCAAGATATGGCAGCAAAGCATGCCGTCCCTCTCAACCTTGCAGCAGTCACATCTGTAGTCTCCAGCACTAGCTTCCACCGTGACAAAATAGCCCATAGAACCATATTTGGCAACCCACTCTTGATTGGGGTAAACCTCATACAAGTTTTCACCATGTGGTCGCACATTGTACCTTGTAGTCAACTGAAACTCATCACGAAACTTCTCGTACAAGTCCCTAGTATACGAACCGTACGCCTGCTTCTCTATTGGGTAAGATGACCACATTTCAGTCTGTAAATGTCATGTCCTGTAGTCTTTTGAACCCTCCCGGACTAGTATGTGTGTTTGGATTTTCTGATATTGCTTCACAAAGTTCAAAATGGACTTGTGTGGGTTCACATATCGCTTAAGGACAGCTTTGAACCCCTCGCTGCGTTGATTTGACTGCAAGAAAGGGAAGAATTGGTGCTTGAAGTAGCAGGGCACCCATGTCTCTCTGTACTTGTATAGATTCTCGAAGTGGGAGTCAGTCATAGCCTCATACTTCATCATCAGCTCACACCACCTTGCCTCAAATTCTTCCGGCGTCAAGCTGAAGTCAACACAGCTGTTGAAATCTTTGGACAAGCCAGGGTTTCGCCCCAGCAATGCTCCAAGATTTTCTTGTGCTTTTTTCATAATATGCCAGCGGCAACAGCGGTGCACACTTGTAGGAAAGATCTTTTTAATTGACTGTGCCATTGCGATGTCTTGGTCGGTTATGATGTTGGTGGGTGCTACATTATGCATTGCCTCAAGGAAGGTCTGGAATAGCCAATCAAAGCTCGATGCCAACTCTTGCCTAACAAAGCCACAACCCAACATGAACGACTGCCCATGCCTGTTAATCCCAATGAATGGTGCAAAGGGCATGTTGTACATGTTAGTCATATACGTTGTGTCAAAGGAGATACAATCATGATAAGATTCCACGTACGCCTTCCTTGCTGCACCATCGATCCAGAAAATATTCTCAACCCTGTCTTCCTCATCATATTTTATCTTGTAAAAAAATCTGGATCCTCTCTCTGCTGATCTTTAAAGTAAGCAACTGTCTCTATCATATCCCCTTCTTTTGTATCATCCTTGTTCAAGAGCGTCTTGAGGTTTGTAATGTGTTTAGTGCCATAAGGTACAATGAGTTCTGTCCCATAGAAATCTGACATGATGTGCATCATACGACCTGTTGACATGAAGTCACAATGGTGGTCAATCCTTCTTCTACACAAAAACAGTGCCAAAAATAGTTTCTTTTCTGTTTTCAGCAAGGCAACTCAAATGCAAAGTTTGGGCAATTCATGAAGCTATACAAGCAACTACAACCATATGCCCCAGGCAACACATGAGAAAAATACACAAAACAAACCAGGGGGGTAACTATGCATTTAGCAAGCAATACAAATTTCAATCATAGGCAAGTTGACCCTATCCAGAAACAAGTACTATTGTACATTTTAGCTACAAAGAGACTAACCATAGGCAAGTTCACATTCAACACCAAATTTGTTTTATAAAAAAACTAGGCAAGCAAGAAACTTTGCATTGAGCAACAAACAGGTAAACATTAGCTACAAAAAAACTAGGCAAGCAAGAAACTATCCAGAAAAAAATCAGGCAATTTATTTCTTTTTTCTACTGTTGTAAGCAATTTAGTGGCACTATCAAGCAACTAAGGCATTTGTTTGAAGCAAATCAGTGACATGGTTCAAGCAAAAACAGGCACTTGTTGATAGGCTAAGAAACACACAACCAGTAGGCATGTGCAGGTTCTTAAAGTTAGAAGATGGGGGGAGGTGGGTGTGGTTCAATACCTGTAGTTAAATTGCAGTTATGAAGATGAGTAAGGAAGGCCCTTTCTTCCGGAGGGATCCCTTGGTGTGATCGCAAATATTTAGTCAAACATGGCTTGTCAACCAACGGGTGGTTGTGCTCGCTAACAAAGTAGATCACTTCCCATCTGCCATCTATTACCTTCACAATCATCTTAGCTTTGCAACCAGTTTGCACAATTTTATCACTTTTTCGTTTCTTGCTCCTCTTTTTGCCTTTACTATCATCATCAAGAAAGACAATAGCCTCATCTTCATTACCATTTTTTTCTTGCTCAACAATGTCATCTAGCACGGGAATCTTTTCTGCCCTTCCGTCATCAACATCAGGCTTCCGAAACTTGTTGCAAACAAACTGTTGTTTTATCAACTCCCCTGTTTTGAGATCCTTCCTTGAACTATTCATTTTGATTGAAAACCCCATTTGCAAGGAATATGCATTGTAATGCACCTTGGCATCTTCCAAAGTGTCGAACCTCATGCCCACGTAAGGCTCCTTGGGCTGTGACCAAGCTTCATCATCATTTTCAGCACCCAAACCATTACCAACAGTGCCACCGGTATCACCTGCAGCACCTGTGCCATCCAGGGTATGAGCATCACTCCCAGTTGCTTTAGCTGCAGGTACTTGTGTACTGCCCGGAGCACGACCCCCATGACTTGACTGCCCATCTGCCTCCATTGCTTCTGTAGCAGCACCATCGACTCTTTGGATGATAGGGGGATTAGGTGATTCTGCCACAAATTCTGCATTTCCAGCACCATGTTGTGTATAGTACAATGGATCATCATTATTTTCAGCTGGTACTTCATTCAGATCAATCATTGTCAACCTGTTTTATTCATTGAGAATATGGGAAAAAGTAAAGCAAGTCAGCAGAGGGATGGAAGCAAGTAGCACAGTAAATACAGGCAAGCCAATAGCTCACCCACCAACCAAAGCAATTTTTACGTTGTTGAGGCAAGTTAGTACAACACTAAAATCAGGCAAGCAAACAACACATCAACGCAAGCACACCAGATTCACAAGATAGCAGTTGAACATAACCAGGCAATTCAAAGTGCACTATCAGGCAACCCAAACCATATAATCAGGCAAGTCAAACTATATATGTCAGGCAATATATTATTTGCAGGATATGCATAGAACTTGCCTGAATGAACCATGTTTGTACATATAAACATAACATAGGCTTTTTGTTTTTCGTGTTTCATAATATATTTTCTTTTTTTGTTTTTCTTTAAATGCAGGCAACATTTGATTTTTGGGGAAGCAAGCATACCGCCATAGAAGTGCTACTTTTGAAGTGTCTTCGGGATGGAATTCACTCCCAATTCAGAGAGATCAGAGCATGTTTAGTGTTAGGAAAAACTTAAGCTAGAATTATGGGCATGTTAGTGTGTTAGAAAGAACTTAAGTTGACATTTTTAGGTTTCATCTTTTATAGCAGCAAGTTTGTGTGTCTTTGGATATGCTCAGTATGCTTTTGAAGTAATGTTTCGCAGCTGAGATAGTTGTTGGTATATGTATTTTTTGTTGGCTTTTTCCTTCTTTTGCAGGATGAAATACTAATAATTTTGCAATTGTATACTGGCAACTTTTCCAACTTTTTTTGGATCATGGTGAAGGATATGATACAACAAAGGTAATTTGTACTACGCAACTGTCTCTTGTTTTTTAGTTGCAATTTCAGTTACATTTATTTCTTCTAGTGTGTTTTCACTATCGTAACCAAGGAATAATGGAAACAAATGTCCAAGAGGAATCTTTTTTCTAGTTTCTTCAAGAGTTGCCTCAACATCATTATGCTTTTTTGCTTAATCCTATATTTGTAAGTTGCTCCAATAAGCCACATTGATGTCAGTATTCATTGTCTTATAAGTTTCAAAAGTGTTCATGTTTTTGCCATGGCATAAGTTTTCAAAGTTTTGTGCAGACATATACTTAGTTGCCTCATTATAGCACTGTTTTTGCTCAAACAGAATGTTTATTTTTTCAATGTTTTAAGCAATTAATAGAACCGGAACACGTCAGAAAGATCATGATCTGTTTGTTTCTCATCCTCTTATAAGCACTGTTTTGCTCAGTTGTTTTTCTTGCTCAAGCCATTATATTTTCCTAATTTTTTTGTCAGCATTTACTATCAGCACTTGCGTACAGATTTATAAATGTGTTCATATGCAACAGATTTGGAAATAGATTTTGAAGCCTGGGAAGAAATATGATGCTTAATATCAGACTAAATTTGCCCAAATCAGGGGGCTGAAACTTGCCCAAACAGCAGTCTAAACATGCTTAACATCACAGCTTTTTTACACAATGTTTTGCACATCTGAAGCCTTACAGAAGAGGCAAATCGTGGGGAAAGAGGAGGGGGATCTGGAAGATGAGCCAAATCTGACCTTTTTGTCTTGTTTTTTTGCCTTTTTGCAGGGCAATCAGGAACCAGGCGCCTAGAGAAGAAACATCAATGAAGCCGCCATTGGTGGGCTGTGAAGGTTTGCTTTGGATCTGGAAGTGGTGAGGGGAAGGGGCGTGCTGTCCTTCTTTGCTTGAGAGAGAAGAAGATGGGGCTGGTGAGGACAAAGGAGGAAGGAGATGCGCAGGGGTGGGGGAGGGATCGGGCAAAGGGGAGGACCAGGTGTTTTGACCGCTCGATTGGTGGCTGCGGGAATCGGGAGCGGGGGCCAGGTACTTTCCTATCCTGGACAGTGGGGACAGAAAATTACCTTTTCTGGGTGGCTGCCAGGAAACGCTAGGGAGCACCCGGCTGCTCTCTAGACGCGTCCATTCTTATGAGGCTTTCTTATTATTGTTGGGCTATATGTTGCGGACCAAAAGCAGTGTCCATCTCCGGAAATTACTAGAATCCGTATATCTCTGTAGAGTTTTATTATTATAGGACTATATATATAATACTCCTATGAATGAAGAAAATTAAAAAGAACATCCTGTCCTTTTGCCCGCTCCTCACACGTCCAATTTAATTATTATATTGTTATAGGACTATATTATATTATCATTTTTTCTTCCCATCTCAGTTTTTGGAGCCTCTATTTGTCAGGTGCCTGAAAAAAAACAGTTCATCAAGTACACTTTTCATATGGACCGTCAGATCTTCATCCAACCGTCCAAAATAGATCGTGCTACTGTTCATCTTGTTCCTCCCTTCCTTCGTCCTCCTCCCGAACGCCCCCAGCCTACCCCGCCCGAACCACCAGCCTCCACCACTCGTGGCCGGTGGGTGCTACCACGCAGCACCTCGCCCTCCCCTCAACCTCCCCCCGCCGCCGTTGCTGTCCACCACTCCGGCCATCCCTCTAAGCCCCGATACCACCCATGAAAAATCCGGCAATCTCCTGCACCCCCACTCCTAAGATAGATAATGGGGTTGTGGCTTCCCCCTAAGATAGATAATGGGGCCATGACTTCACCCTAAGATGAGATGGCGGGTTTGTTCTTCTCCGATCCGGTGAGGTTGTTTCTTTTCTTGTGAGGTCTGGCCAAGAGGGAAGGAAGAAGGAAAAAAAGTGACTAGAGTGAAAAAGAATTTCAGGCACCTGAGAAATAGAAAATTCGTTGTTTTTTTTCCTAGGTTCTTTTTTTTAAAAGTGCCTCAGTCGGTCCATCTCTTATTTACCTACCAAATAAAAGTATATGGAAAAATCTAATATATAGCATGCGCACTTAGAGCATCTCCAGTCGTTGGCCCCCCAGGGGGCGCCTAAAATCGCCGCCTGGGGGTGAGCCGGCGCAAAAAATGGGTCTGGGGGCGAATTGGTCCCCAGTCGCCGGCCCCAGGGCTGCCCCCAGGCGCGTTTAAAAAATAAAAAAGTATAGCAAATTTCGGCACAGTTCAGCTAAACACGACAAATTTCGGCCAACTTGGGCATATATTTGGACAAAGTTCGCCGATTTTCATTACATAGCAAATATATAATAAACTAATCTAAAAGAAACTGGCTGAACACCGAGTAGTCGCTGTCGTCGCCGCCATCCTCATCGTCGACCTTCTCCTCCTTGACGCGGGCGCCCCTGCTGGACCCGACGTCACCATGGCGAACTGGTGGCGGCGGCGGCGCGCCGTCGTCGTCGCTGTCGTCGATGACGACGACTCTTCCTTTGTCGTGGCCCCGGCGGCGCTCCGCGAAGCGCTGCAGGGCGGCGGACTGGCGCTCCATCGCCATCTTGAGGGAGTCCCGGCATGCCCATTCAAGGGTCGCGTCGTCGTTGCGCTCGACCTCGCGGTGCTCCGTCTTCACGGCGGCGAGCCCCGGCTCTGCCTTCACCGGCGCGAGCCCCGGCTCCGTCTTTGGCTTGACGAAGCGCGGAGGAGGAGCCGACGAGGAGGCACGCCGGCCGCCCTCGTTGGTGACGATGCCGGTGCTGCGAGTGCGCCGGCCGAGCGGCGACTCCGCCGCGGGCTCGGCCTTGACTCCGAGCAGCGCCGGAGTGCCAGAGGAGTGCGAGGAAGAGCGTGAGGAGGAGGAAGAAGAGGAGGAGCCGAACCTCCTTGGCGCCCATGGCCCGTCGCGTCGGTGGTGCACCTGGGCGGCCGCCCTCGCCGGGGGGTACGTCAATGGCGGGTCGTTGCCGCCCTCGAGGTGCGTCAGCACGCCCTTGAGTGTGCGGCCGGGGACGCCCCACCACAGGTGGCGCCCCTCGCTGTTCTTCAGGCCACCGACCACCGCTGCGTCGTTGGTGGACGCCATCCGCTGCTGCTGACGGCGCTCGAAGTACGCCGCCCAAGCCGCATGGTTGTCGACGTTGTACTGGGGGAGGGAGAGTTGGGCGTCGGTGAGGGAGGCGCGCACGACGTCGACCTCCTCGGCAAAGTAGGCGGGTTTGGCCACGGCGTCGGGCAACGGGGGAATGGGCACTCCCCTGTTGCTGAGCCTCCAGCCCGTTGGCCGCCGCCTCGTCTCCGGGGAAACGCTCGGCCATCGAGGAGGGGAGGGAGAGGGGAGGGGCTCGGCGGCGGCGCTCGGGAGAGGTATAGCTCGGCGGCGAGGGCTGGGCTGGTGTGGCCACAGGCAAGCGAGGCCACCGGCTTATATAGCCGCGTCGCGCCCGTGTGTACGCGTGCGAGGGAGGGGAGGCGTCGGCGCGCCATCTCGTGACGCGCCGCCCGTGAGGAATCAATGGTAAGGCTGACCGGCGGCGGCAGCCTTGCCATTGATTCCCCGCGGGAACCGAGGCGTTGGGGGAAGACGAGGCGCGGTGTCGCTGACGCGGCTGGCCCGCGGCTTTTTCGCGCCAAAACCACTCGCCCCGGCGCCCCCAGCGCGCCGGGTTCGGTCTGGGTCCGCCGGCGCTAATTTCGGGCCAGGCCGGCGAAAATCGGGCTCCTGGGGACGTGACTGGGCCGTTTATTCAGCGCCGGCGCGAAAAAATCGCTTGGGGAGGCTTTTCTGGGACGCGGCCGGAGATGCTTTTAGTTGTTCCCGTATAGCGGTTTATGGAGATTCGAGCGTGCTTGATCCCACGGTGGAGACGTGCATGCGTCCCATCTGGACTGGGATCAGGTGACTTGCCTCCTGGCAGTCACGCTGTAACATGCGGCTGTAAATCCAACGTTCATTATTGATCCAACGTACAGCAACGGTTGAAGGCCAAAGACGGCCCAGACTTCAGCTATTTAAGCCACATGATTGGAACCCTGTCTGTTGTGTACAGGTTTTCAACACCTCTGCATGCATCTTCTAAACCTACGAATCTGCTATTAAGTCAAGCATAAATTAATCTCTACAATAAAAAAACAAAAACTCAGCAAGATCAAGCACACAAAGCTACATATATTTTTCTTTTACCAAGCTACATAAAATTTTTCCTTTGCCATATAAATACATTTGCTATTAAAGACATCTCCGACGCCGACCCTTGAAACAGACAAATATTAATTATTTTGTCCACTGACTGGTTTGGACCAGTACGCAGACACTAATTCAGAATCAAATTCGTTACATTTTTTATATATTTCTTTTTTTTGCGGGTGACATTTTTGATATATTTCAACTAAAAAAACACCTAAGTTAACCTAATCTAAATCTTTGCCAGCCGTCGTGAGCCCCCAAAAGTGTCCGACAAGTCCTTGTTGTTCACCACCGTGTGTCCGTGTTCATGTAGGGCGGCCGTGAGCCCTAGAAAGTGAAGGTGCAATAGTTGGCAAGAAAAAGTAGGACATGGGTCATGAGCGAACAACGCGCAATGGTCTTGACACCCATAAAGCCCCGTTGTATGCCTCCAGTTTGCGACGAAACGGACGACCGGACTGATCCACGCACGGATGAGATACCTTGTTAGATAGAAAATTACGTTCGGACCACTCGGTACAGACGGATGCAGGAGGTTTAAGGGCCCGGGTTGAAGATGCCCTAAGCCAACTACGAATCAATCTCTATAAAAATCAAAAGAACAAAAACTCAGCCAGATCAAGCACGCACCGGTCTGCAATGGCAAGAGTAAACTGTACAGCTAGATCCCAGACTGCCTCCTTCCTCTC
This sequence comes from Triticum urartu, assembly GCF_003073215.2. NCBI lineage: Eukaryota > Viridiplantae > Streptophyta > Magnoliopsida > Poales > Poaceae > Triticum > Triticum urartu. The sequence continues at coordinate 705,285,005 of NC_053028.1, forward strand.
ATGCACCGAGTGCTCAATAGCAAGCCAGAGCGCCTTGGCGTTCTTCCGTCGGAGATAGCGAGCGTTCGTCTTCGCCATCGTGAGGGACCGGCGGTAGACCCATGCGGGGAGAGACGCGTCCTCGTCGGGTTCCGCCTCCATCCCAGGCGGCGGCGCGCGCACTGCTTCGTCGCGTGCACGCTGCCTCTCGCGACCGCGCCTTCGATTTCGGAGTGCGTGTGCGGGCCAACGGCGCGAGCACTAGCACCCACAGCTGCCTGGTACGGAGCCGACAGGCCGTACCCGTCGCTTGGGGGTCTTGCCGGCTGCTGATCACTGTAGCCGCGCTTCTAATGACGCAGGCTTGGTTGAAGGATCATGGCTACAGCACCGCCGTCATGGCGGGCGATTACTGTAGCCACTCCCCGTCTTGTCTGGTTAATGGCACGTGGGGCCCGTGGGATGAGCAAGCCGACTCCTAAGGGCCGACTCCCATCGGGTCCGATTGGTAGGGCTCTTCGCCGTCTTCTGGACTCTCGCTGACTAGTGGGGCCCGTCGTCCTTGGGCCGTACAGACAGGCCGTCGCGGGAGCAGGACTCCGCCTGCCAGTGATGATATTAGGGCTGGCATGGCAACAGTGCCGCGCCGGGCGGGGCTCCTCGTCGGCACAACGCACTGTGGCCGCGCCAGCCCCTAGGAAGGGGAGGGGATGGGCTGCACTGTAGCCATCCCCTGTCCCATCCCCCTCGGTGTGGGTACGGGCTTTCGAAGGGGCCGCAGGCCGACTCCTCGGAGTCGGCTTCTCTAGAAGCCGCCTGGCAGGAGTCGTCTTGTCTTGACCTCGCCTTCTGGACTCGCCGTCTACGGGCAACCGACTATTTCTCCAGCCGGCTTCCAGAAGGCGGCTCTTTACCTTGGCATCCTGAGGGGCGCGGTCAGCCTCGATGTCTTGAAAGGTTATGGGCGTCGGGTTAGCCTACCCGTGGCCCATTACTCCGACACCGGTCTTTAACTTCGACCGCTCCAGCGCAATGCAGAGGGCCATCTCCTCCTCGTAGTCGAGCTCGGAGCCGGAGTCGATTTTTGTTTGACCGGTCACTGACCGGACGGCCTGCCCGGGCGTTTATCCATGGTTCGAGAGGTTCGATTAGGTTGATTTTTTTTTTGATCGGTCAGTGACCGGACAGGCTGCCCGGGCGTTTGAGACGCGTATGAGAGCCCGGCTGTAGATGCTCTTAATTTCTACAAAAATCAATAGAACAAGAGGAGTTTTTGTTGTTTTGAATTTTATAAAGATTGATGTGTGCTTGATCTGGCTGAGTTTTTGTTCTTTCTTTTTGTAGAGATTGATTTATGGTTGCCTTAAAAGCAGATTCATAGGTTTAGACGGATGCCAGAGGTGTTGCAAACCAGTACAAAACAGACAGGATTCCAATAACGTGGCTTAAATCGCTGAAGTCTGGGCCGTCTTTTGCCTTCAACCGTTGCTGTACGTTGGATCAATAATGAACGTTGGATTCACGGCAAAAACGACAAATTTAACCTGTGGACAAAAAAAATTCACAAAGTGAACTGTCTTTAAAAAAAGTTCACTCCGCTGACCCTTTCGTGTAGCGCCCGACAGCTAGGCGTCACACTACACTGTGTAGCGCTTGACAGACAGGCGTTACACATCTGGCTAGCATCGTACTCTAGAATACCTAAAAATTGCTAAGTCAATGTGCAACGTCTAAGAGCTAGACGTTGCACTACTTGCATGTACGCACGGGTGCAGAGGGTGTAACGTAGATAGATGAATTAGAATCAAATTATGTAGCAAATGCCACTAGTGGTAAAGAGAGGGCAGAAACATCCGAGAGTTAATGAAGCCCAAGAAAGATGTTGCAGCGCCGTACATGGGAGGGGAGCAGACATCTACTGGAGAAACAAGAAAAAAATAAAATAAACCTCATCCAGCCTAGCCGGCTAGCATACTATAGCAGCTAGCAGTAGACCATACTATACAATCACTGACAAAAGCCGAGCATCCCGTAGCAGCGGCAGGCCTGTCTAAACTAAAACGCGGCACGGATAATGCAAATAGTGCAGCGCCTAACGTATAGGCGCTAGCGCCTAGCTCTTAGGCGTTGCACACTGACTTAACAATTTTTAGACAATTCGGAGTGCGATGCTAGATAGGTGTGTAGCGCCTGTCAGTTAGGCGCTGCACAATATAGTGTGACGCTTAACTGTCGGGCGCCATACTAAAGGGTCAGTGGAGTGAAATTTTTTCAAACACAATTTATTTTGTGAATTCTTTTTATTCATAGGTCAAATTTGTCGTTTTTGCCTGGATTCACAGCCGCATGTTACAGCCTGACTGCCAAGAGGCAAGTCACCTGATCCCAGTCCATCCCATCTAAGCATCTCATGTGGATCCATTTATTAGCAGAGGGTCACCCACAAAAAAAATAGTAGAGGGAATCATGTGCTGCTAGCCTACCGGGTACAACTGGTGCAAAGTTTCTCAGTAACAAGGGGAATATTAAATATTGCCACCAACTTCCACAATGATTTGTTCAAACTAGAAAATAGAGGAGGCTTTAAGATTAATAGAGATTTCTTTAGTGGTGAAGAAAAAGCCACCGATGTATAAAACTCCTTACTGTAAGCTAACTTCACTGAAAGGAAGTTAAAACCATAGTAATGGATTCTTATGCTGATGGAGCCCCATGCCCAAATGGATTGTATGTTTTATTGAGAATTCCGGGAACTGACGAAGTCAGATTTAATGGCACTTTTCTGTGACTTCTGTTTAGGGAAACTAGATATCTTTAGGTTGAACTTTGATATCCTGACTTTAATTAATTCCTAAGGAAATGGATGCAAGTATTATGAAAAAGTTCAGGCATATTTTCTTACTCAGTTGTAGTTTAAAGATCTTTAGTAAAGTGCTTACTAATAGACTAGTTGCTATTCTTGTACACCTCAAATCTAGTAACCAAATTGCTTTCATCAAAGGGAGATATATCCTGAAAAATGTGGTTAAAACCCATGACGTTTATATTCTATGCATAGTGATTAAACAAGATTATGAGAAAGCTTTTGATATGATTAATCTTGACCTCCTTGTTGAAATCTTAGAATTAAGAGGCTTTGGTAGTGCCTGGCTGAGCTGGATAGCCAAGATAACCCATGGTGGTTCTGTGGCTTTCAAACTTAATAAATCCATTGGAGATACTTTGTTGCTATCAAAGGTCTTAGACAGGGTGACCCCATCTTTGCCTTCTCTTTAACTTAGTCGTAGATACAATTACTAGGACATTAAGTAAAGCAACTTTTGCTAACCTGATTAGTGGGATATTCCCATCTTTCCGTCCTGATTGGGTGATTTGTTTGTAATATGCAGATGACATCACTATTTTTTCTGAATTTAACCTAGATAAAGGCAACAACCTTCAGTTTGTCCTCAAGGATGAAAACTAATTACAACAAGAGTGAGATCGGTCCCTATAGGTCTACCTCAAGAAGACAATGCTCCATTTCTAGAATTTTTTGGGTGTCCTATAGGAGCATTCCCCAATAAATATTTAGGTCTACCTCTACATTATGAAAAATTGAGAGAGAGGATATCTAACCCTTGACTGATAAGATCCTGAAAAGGATTGTACGCTGGAGGGGTAAGCATCTTTCTTGTAGAGGTAGGCTAATTCTCTCAACCTTGGATGGCCAGCATTCTTATGTATCTTTCTTCTGTCCGTTTTCAAGTTCCCTAAATGGGCTCTAGACCTAATTAATACTCAAATGGACAACTGTTTGTTGAATGACTTTGAGGGAATGATGAAACTACATCTTGCCAATTGGAGCATGATATGCATGAAAAAAATTGATGTGCTAGGAATTTGTAACCTTAAGGAAGTGATCACATGCCTTGTTGGATCTTGGATCAAGAGGTATGTGCATGGAGATGATAAACTCTAGAAATTGTGATAGATAGCAACTATTCCATTAGTGCTCCTTACATTTTTCCTAGTTCTTCTATTGACTCTCCATTTTCTAGAGAGGAGACTATTATGTTTGGATATAGGTGGGTAGCTGGAGATGGAGCTAAGATATTGAATGGAGTGTAGTTCTTCATCGCATTAAAAAACTCACAAACCTTCCTCCAATAATCCGCCCATCTTTGCTCCACACTGGCAACTAGATCAAAGCTCACCTCCAACCATGTGAAGCATAACAATCAGTTCTCCTTCATCGTGTTTATGTGGCTCTCTTCACTTTCTAGATTCTGTACACATTGAGCGCCGACCAATTTTTGACCACTTCAGACTATTGACATGCATTGATCATAGACATCAACACCTCTTCTGCCATCGAGCTGGGGGTGGTCATTCCACCAATCTGATTGTGTCCATCCACGGAGCTGGTGCGTTACTAAGGTGACAGTTGCCTGATGAGCGGCGAGGACTCAACGATGTTGTAGTCGGAGTTGTGGACGATAGTGAACTATGACAATGGATCAAACTAGGAGACCTGGGCAAAATGATTGGTCGATAATGCTTTGCAGGCTATATGTGCTTTTGCTCGCGTTGCCGCACCTGCAATTTAGGCATTATACGTTGTATAAACTCTGAGTTCGGCCCGGCGGGCAATGGCACCTCGACAATAGGCGGAAGAATATGTGGGATTATTTGCAACAGCGGTTGTGGTCGAGTTAGGTGGGGTGGCGGCATAAGGTCTAAGAGCGGGGAGAGCAAGTGGAGGAGGGGTGCAATGGCGGATGAGGAGGGGTCAGGATGTGATTAGAGGGTGGGAATGGGTTTTTTTTAGACTGATGTGGCGTACAGTCAAGATTTTGTGAGTACGTATTCTCATCCATTCGGGGCAAGACTGGGTGGTATTTAACAATTTGGACTGTCCAGACCAAAATGGGGAAGCAAGTTGTGTTGCATTGTCGGTCTGGACATTTGTGGGATGAATGTGGGAGACCGTTTGATTTGCCCTGACCCCTAAATTGTAGGCATGCGAACATCAAACCTACCAATAATTTACACCATCACACCACATATAACAATAATATTAAACATCTAGACTTTAGTCATGCAAACATCACAACTAATGGTAATTTTAACACTCTAAGCTGGTACCACTTCACATCTTAGGTTGCAGAATAGTAGGGCATCCTCATGCTATTATGCCCTCCAATGAACATATCTCCTTTCGGATGCTTTAGACTGCTGTGACATGCGTGGCATCGCTCGTAGTCCATGACGCCCCTCATCCTGTGATTAATCTTCCGACGTATTTCATGGCATCCACCTGCAAAGCAAACAAAAGTAAAGCAGGCACATTATATTTTGAATAAAATACAAAATAATAAATATTACATTCATGTGCAAATGCACGTATATACTCCAAGGTATATGGTAATATAGCACAAGGTTTATGTATGAATAAGAGTGGTCTCCATGTATCACTTCAACACATGCAGCAGACCTAGATTAGCAAGCAAAGGGTGCAAATATAGCAGCACTACCAAGAAAATAGATATCAACCATTGTTTGCATGGCACCCTACCGATATTCTATATCTGCATTCATTCTAGGTACAACCTAAGATACAACCCAAGAGCCCAAGACTCCCAAGGTCACGACATTACCACAATGGATGTACATTGGCATCCTACTAGTACAAATGCCCATGCGTTGCAACGGGCGATAAAATTAAATGAGAATTGGGAACTAAATTATCAAACAACTCGAGGTAATTTCCTCAAATACCTCTGACTCTTTCACTGCTTAGGGGTGAGATGATCCGCAACGCATGTCAAATACAATGTGCTCTTGATACAGTGAACTACCAAAAACTTCATGAAGCACATGAGAAATAAATTAATAGTACAAACTACTTTTAAATTAGGACGTGAGTGACATGTAAAAGTTGTGCCTCCAAACACTGCATGTATCGAAGATCTGCACTAATTCATCCACTATTGCAAGCACTCATGAGTACTCACCTAGCATACCTACAAGCATCTACATGATCACCAACTATACAGATATGAGTTTGGAACTTTGGGCTACTTGGTAGTGTAGTGTGTGCTAACCAAATACTCCCTCCATTCGGAATTACTCGTCCAAGAAATGAATGTATCTAGATGTATTTTAGTTGTAGATACATCCATTTTTGTGACAAGTAATTCCAAACAGAGGGAGTACAAAATTAAGAGATATGCTGCAATACTGTGTTCTGGTCACCAATCTACATCAGGTATTGCATGTTCTGTCCACCAATTGTACAATATACTATTATGCCTCTAGATCAACCATGAATGTATGCGGAAAATGCATCTACGGAGGGTACAGGCATGTTATGAGTAGAGTTATATATGAACTCATTTTTTCCCTTTCCGCCAAAAAAAAGAACTCATTTTTTCCCCTTAGGAAAAAAGATAAGTTAAATATTAAATCCAAACTAAGGGATAAACTGTAGGAAGCAACTCTTGCAGAATTCTTGATTCCCTAGAAAAAATAACATACAACAGTTGCTAATGTTACTATCAGTCATATACATGAATGTATCTCTGATGCATAGCACTATAATTCAGGACCTTTAATCTTTGTCCCGGAGAATATGTTGCTTCGCATGGATCTCTCCAGCAAGAAACATTGCTATATCATTAAGGTTAATTAGTGCCAATAAATACATTCAAAAAGAGATTAGTACAGGCTAATACATCAGACCAAATTGAGATACAGTCAAGTAGCCAAAGCGAGTTGGGGAGGAAGAGGGGTTGCAGACATACTTAAAGCAATGAACTGTAGGTTGCTAGAGAAGCAAAAAATCATGATTTCAAGCCTGCTTGTCCAGGTAGCTCAAGTGTAAAATCGGCTGACGAAGTTCCGGCAAACTATGTAGTACTATCGGACGCCCGCTTGTTTTCTAGTCGAGCCTCTTCTTATTGCAGGCTTGCGAATTGCAATGCAATTTAGCTCGATTTCTAGTCGAGCCTCTTTTTATTGCGGGAATTCTTTGTGGAATCTGGATCGGGGCATCCATGGCTCTGCATTGGAGTAGTTCTCCTACGTGGATCTGATCCAAAACCGACACGGCGCTGGAGAGAAGGCAGCGGCAGCGGTGCCGTAAGCACGTCGTACGCCGTGCGTTATCTCCTCAACCGAGCGATGAAGTGTCCTCGGCGCAATATGGGCTGGCAACTAAAATAGATATATGGGCCGTCCGTCCCAGTTTCCTTTCACGTACGCCCTCAGCAGTTAGTTTTTCGTTTCCTTTGCACATGGGCCGGCCGGCCCGATTTCCTTTGCACGCATGTCTGCAGCCTTTTGTTTCTCGTTTTCTATGCACGTACGTTATACATACGTTCCTCAAACCGAACCGAACCAGAAAATAGCATACGTAAAAATCATCAAAAAGCAGGACAAAACAAAGAGGAACCAAACCAAGAATACCTATTTTCTTTAATAGTAGGTATATATATATATATATATATATATATATATATATATAGATAGATAGATAGATAGATAGATAGATAGATAGATAGATAGATATATTTGTTGTTCCATAATGTTGTGATCTTTCTCATACATGTCCATGATTAAATTGGATACACGAGAAACAACCACATTGGAAGCAGCTTCTCAGTGACTGATTTAGGAAATGTGCATCTTTCCTCGTAGTAGGATCAGGGTAACGAATGGGAAAGACTTCATTATATTTCTTACCGTGAATATGGCTTATCGCTCCTGCTGAGCCAATACTATATGAAGACATCTGTTTTTTCATAATTATTATTTCTATGCTATATGTTTACTATGCATTCAACAAGGTCATAGCAGCCAAGGCGATCTATAATATCTACTATTACCAAGCACCAATTAATTGTGAAGGACCTAGAGTCACTAACATTTTCTTGGTCCCTAGTAGTGTGACCAAGTAAGGGTTGGTACCTAATGATGGGAGCTTTAACCACCAACAGCACCATGTTAGTTGCTAAATACATCTAGCGAGTGGTGACAATACAAAACTAGCAACCAATATTTAGGTACAGTGCCAGAATACATAATAAGATATCCAGAAAACATACCATAACAGGGAACATCATCAATAGTTGAGACATGCAGCACACGCATAGGCTCGGTATCCTCCTCCATCTGGAGCTCCGGAATGAGCATGAGCTTAGCGAATAACAACCTCTTTGTAGGGTCATTAGTCTTCTGGGGAATGGCGGTGAAGTTGACATGACCATATGTCGTCCCACACGCCTCAGAAAAGCAGTTAGATGTCAAGGCCTCCGCAAGGTCAAACTTGTGCTGGTTGTTGAAAATTGATTAAGGAATATCTTTTTAGTGCATCAAAGGGTAGAATTATATAGGAGATTGGTGTTCTCAAAAGAAAAAATATTAGATTGACAAGTTGTGCATGCAAGGCATATACCTCGGTCTTTCTGGCATTGTAATGTGCCAAAGCAAGGCAAGCAAAGTGTTTTAGTTGTGCAACATGAGTGGGGTTACGATGAGTGAAGCGTGCTTCCATGTCCTCGGCGGTCAGATACTCTTCCCTGCAGGCGAAGTAAGCTAATTAGCGCTTATTTATCACATTAGCTGGATAAAATTGTGTCATCTCTTTAGTAGCTCCATGTTTGATCGATAATTTACATAGCCTTTGTCGTTCTAGATAACACAGATAGATACATAGGTGTTCAAACATGGTAGAAAAACACAAACCATTTAAGTCTCGGTCTTTTATTAGTAGAACATCGACAAGGAAGAAAAAAAATGAAAAGAAAATAACTTTTTAGGAGTACTTTTGAAGATCCTAATTAAAAACCAATCTTTGATTGCAATTTTTGTTGGTAGCTGACCAAGCGGACCAAAACCAATCTGGATTCTAACATCACACATATCTGCCATGCACAAACCAATTTGCCGCTGCCAAACATGGTCGTGTTTCTACTGCATGCATACTTTAACTGCATGTTCATTAACCAGTGGTGGATAAGGGAGCAAGTCAAAAAGTGAGTATCCCTACTCTGTGTCGCTGGGCTTGGGGTTGTAGTTGATGACTATATGCTCCGGCCAGCCCTCGGCGAGCTTGCGGTACCAGCGGACATGCTCCTCCTTGAACGCCTTGAAGGCGATCTTGGCATCCTCCGTGTCGCACCCGCTGTCGTCCATCTTCTCCAGCTCCTCGGCGCGCGCCAGGTGCTGCCGCTTCAGCTCCTCATGCGTTATGGAACCCAACTTCATCCTGACCTCCACTTCCAGCGGCAGGGTGCGCGGGAGCCTTCTCCATGTCCCGGGCTTCCTCTTCCTCGCCGGCGCCGCCGGCTCGCTCGACGACGAACCACTACAGCCGCCCTCCATCGGTTTGGACTTGGAATCGGTGATTTCTGCTGTCTAGGGTTTATCGGAGACGAGAGGAAGGCGCAAATCCTATAAAGCGCTTTACGCACCAGTTAACGTAATATCGGGACGCGGCGCACAGTAGCGAACCACTTGGGCCGGCCCATGTATAGGCACGTACGAGGGAGGATAGCGGTTTTTGCACTGTAGCGATGGTGGATCAGCTGATTGATATGGAAAACTGGACATGGAGGCGGGATTTGATCCGGTATGTGTTTGCTGCACCCGATGCTGATGCCATTTTAAATATCCCATTGCGTGTGGGCGGTGGTGATGATCTCCTAGCTTGGGCTCATGAGCGGAGTGGAATCTATTCTGTTAAATCTGTGTATCGGTCTCTAGTGACTCGCAAAGAGCGCTTAGCTCAAGAGGAAGGGACGATCACAAACACCTCACAGACTGAAGAACAGATGTGGAAGCGACTCTGGAAGCTCAAAGTTTTGCCAAAGGTGCGTGTTTTCTGGTGGAGAGTTATTCGGAAAATATTACCAGACGAATGTACACTGCGGCATCGACACATCAAAGCCATCAGTAGATGCAATGTTTGTCTTGCAATGGATGAGGATCTTATGCATGCACTAGTGCATTGTTCTCATGCCAAATTGTTCTGGGAACAAGCGTTTGCACTCTTCGGTATTCGAAGGCCGCGCCTTCACCCAGATACATGGTCTCGGGATATTATTTGTGATGAGCAGTTCTCTGAAAATGAGAGGGCTCAAATGGTCTCTGTTATGTGGGCTATATGGCATTCAAGAAATCGAGTCACCCATGACGATGATCAGTTGGATCCGTTTGTGTCAGTGCAGCGCATCAGAGAAGACATGGCGGTGTTGGATATTCCACAATCTCATGCTTCAGTGTTGCCGAGCTATGGATAGACTCCTCCAGAGGTAGGGGTGGTCAAAATTAATACCGATGTGGCTGTCAGTATGGATTCCGACAAGGTGGGCGCGGGTGGTGTTGCCCGATCTTCCACGGCCTTGTTGGGTGCATGGAGCAAACCCCATGTGGGGGTTACAGATCCGTTCATTGGGGAAACCTTGGCGCTGCGCGACGGAGTAATTTTTGCTAATCTTCGTGGTTTCTCTCATGTGATTCTGGAAACAGACTGCCTGGAGATTGTCAATCTCTGGAATCATCGTCACAATAGTTTATCTGTTGTGGCACCGCTACTTTTAGAAATTGGAGAGCTAGTTTCATCTTTTGCTTCTTTTCATATTCAACATGTATTAAGATCAGCCAATGTACCGGCCCATCTTTGTGCTAAACATGCATGCACACTGCTGGTTATCGAAAGTTGGACTGATTCTAGACTCTCTTTCCTGCTCACTAGCCTTCTGGCTGATGATCCCAGGAGCACTTTTGTTGAATAAAGCTCTCAAGTTGGATTGCAAAAAAAAAGTTTGTCTATTGAATCATCCCGGTTCATCATAGCGGACTGGCTACTTTAACGGATCAGATTTTGTATTTTTTTTCTTTACTTCAACTGAATTTTAAACGCAATTTTCTGAAAAGGCAGAAAAAAATAATAAAAATATTTTTTCGAATTTATGATTAAACTTGGAAAAACAATAATATGTTTTGAAATTCTGAACAATTGAAGAAAGACGCAAACATTTTATGAAATTAGCAATTTATTTTTGAAAAAGCGAATATGTTTTGAGAACAACAACAATTTTTTAAAAATACGCATTGCATTAAATTCCCGGATTATTTTCAGAAATACGGACATTTTAAAAAAAAATGAATACAGGAATAATATTTTTTAAAGCACAAACTTTTCCTGAAATTCTTGGACTTTTTAGAAACAGAAATATATTTTAATTGAATTATGAAAGTGGGGAAAACTTTATAATATTCTTGGCAATTTTTGGGAAAAGGCGCAATTTTTTGAAATTTCAAAAAGATATTGTAAACATGAGCATTTTTTAAAAATTCCAATATATATTTGAAATTCCTGATTTTTTTTTGAAAAGGGACAATATACTTGAAAAGAAGAAAAAAGAAAAAGAAACCAGAAAAAGGAAACCAGAAAAAATGATAATTCCCAAAACCCTAAAAGAACTAGTTAAATAACCTTCTGGAAGGTCCCAGAACCTTTAGAAGGTTTCCAAAACCAAAACCGCAATTTTATTTAATGCTAAAATGGGCCGGCCCATTTACTCACGGGATGCGATAGTCCTATGCAAAGCGTCGACGATGTGACGCGATGAGACTGAAACATAGCTCCATTGTGATGCGACAAATATACAGCACGCGGGCGGCTGCTACAAGACCAAAACGGCTAGCAGCCTTCGTCAACAGCCGCCCACGACCGCCCGCCTCGCTGCCACCTCCAAATCTGCGACCGTCGCACCCTTCTACCTACCCTCCGACCGCTGGACCATAGGATTCTCAACGCCGTAGTCAGAATCTGCCGCACAACCGCAATCAAAGTCCGCCGCATTCTCGTCGCCTCTCCTCATCGCCGCCTCCTTCCCTGACATCACCGCGTCCTCGCCAACCGCCGAAGGGCCTGGACACAGTGGCGGATCTAGGCCCCAGGCCGGGGGGGGCAGGCCCGGGGCGTGAGGCCCATTTTCTTTGTGGGTTGTAGGGAAATACTGTAGCAACTGCTACAGTATACAAAGGGGGCCCGAGGCGCTGGGCTGGGCTGGATCCGCCCCTGCCTGGACAAAGCCGACTTCAAGGGGGTGCAACCGCAGTCGTCTAGTTAGTTTGTCTTCGAGTTTCAAGACGACGGGGTTATTGTCTTGGCACCTACCCGAAAGGCGACATTATCGCTCGTGCCTACGACGTGGCGGCTTGGAGGCTCTGCCCGCCGCATAGAAGGCTAAACTTTTCGAAGATCGAGTCTCGGGCAGTGACAGAGCACATCGGGCCTCCGGTGACCATTGAGTCCAACCTGATCAAGCCGGCGACCCACATTGCCACTAACGAGCAAGACAAAATCCGAGAGAGCACCTAGAGTAAGTGCAGAACGAGATGACTTCTACTAGAAGAAGGATCTCGAGAAGTCCAAGCGCAAGAACAATGCCGAAGTAGGGCCTTCATCCGGGGTAAAGAAGGAGGAGGGTTCCGACGATGATGGCATTAACTGTGATAGCCTGTAGTGTGTTTGTAGTTTGCATGGCGTATTTTATGTTTGCATGTCGAAGTTGAACTACGTTGCATATGTATAGACGTTGAATGTGGTTAAAGTATTTCCGAAGTATGAAATATGGTCAAACTAGTTTGAATGTTCGTTTAAAGAGATATTTAGGGCAGCGGGTTGAAGACGTCACTTTCTCCTGCCTAGAAAATGCGCCTTTTATGCTCTAAATTTTACTCCAAGCCCAAAACAAAGCAACTATTGAAGATGCTGTGAGCCTCACACAGGACTACGCAATCTTAGAGCCTCCGTCTTTTTAGAGCAACTCTAGCAGACCCCGCATCCCGCCCCAACCCGTAAAATAACCGTCAAAATGTGGGTCGGAGCAGAAAAACATGCCCGATCAGACCCTGCATCCCGCCTTGATCCGCAAAAAAAATTGAGGGACGCGGCAAAATCTCGGTCTCAACCGGTAGATTCACGGGTTTCCCCCTCGCCGCTGCGGTGCTCCACATATAAGCGGAAGCGGTTGGCGGGGGGACATTTCAGCCCGCGCTTTCCCTACCAACCACCTCTCCCGGCAGGAGCACGCCGAAAGGCCTCCCCTCCCTCCCCCGGGCCGCCGGATTTGCGGATCTGCGGCACTTCATCGCGGGCCGCCGGATTTGGCTTTTCCGGTCGCCGGTTGCCACGCCAAGCGATGGAGTGGTCGGGGAGCCTCTCCCGCAGCCCCGGCAAGGGCGCATCGCCGCATGCAGGTACGGGTTCGTCCGCCCGCCGCCGCCGCCGGTTTTCGGGCATGGATTCGTCCGGCCGTCCACCGGGCTCGGCGCTCGCGCAGCGTCTCTGTGGCTTGCCGATGCCGCTCATACAGTGCGACGACTGCACGCGGACTGTGATGCGGCTAACTTCGGGCACGCCGAAGCACCCCGAATGGGTGTTCTTCAAATGCGAAAACGACGGGGTACGTGCACTTGCGGTAGCTCTCATTTGATAGCACATTCTTTAGTTCAATTGCGGTAGCTCATTTCGAACTTGCTCATTCTTTTGTGCAGGACGATGGATGCTCATTTTGATTTTGGGAAGGCCAATACATTGATTTATTGATAGAAAGAAACTTAATAGATGTTGGTGCACTCCTTAATACAACCGAAGGCAATGATGCGGCTGCATGTGCAACTAGAGAGAAAGCAATGTCTACTTCTTTCGAATCAAAGATGAAGAAAGAAGAGTGCAAAATCAAGAATCCGCAGATAAACAATAAATGCATGAAGAAGATATTAGTCCAACTTGTGGGAGCAGTTATGGAAGTTGGAAATCTTCTGAAATGCATATTTGTGGTTCTTGTTCTTTTGGTCTTACTATTCTAGCAAAGATTTGGAGATGTCTATTGTATCCAATATTGTTGAAAAAGCAAAATGCATTATGCTAGATCAAATTGGTGCAAATTTAAGTTTTGCGGGCCGGGAGGAGCTGCGGCAGATCAGACGCCGCAAAGCCGACCCGTAAAAAAGTATATTCCGAGAATATCTTTTTTTACGGATCCACTATGCGGGGTCTGCAACCGCGGCCGTCCGCACCGGCCCGTAAAGACGTTTTTCCGTGAACTGCAAATACGTTTTGCGGGCCGGGAGAATGCGGGGTCTACTAGAGTTGCTCTTAGCTGCCTGTCCGAAAATAGACCGGAGTAGTCGAGTAGATCCATACGATGGATGCATGCATGTGGATGACAGCCACTGAGCTTTCTTTTAACAACCATGACAAGCACTGAGCTGGCTAGACTCGATTCCGGCGCGTGCATAGCGTGCGTGGACTAGACAAGAAAGTCGACTACCAATGTGGCTGCCGATGCAACTTGAACTTGGTAGACGTACGAGTACGACTCACTCTGTCGGATTTTCACACGGCAACATCCGCTCCAAAACCCCCGTGCATGCATGCACCGACGGCGTAGGGTTGGTTCGTCTTCGTCGTGGAAAACCCGGCAGCTGCTCTGCACCGCACACGGTCAGGACGAATTTTACGTACTCAGCCAGTTAGTAAGCCGGTGACATGATGACCGCCGAGGCCGGCCGGAAGAGAAATACCCGTGCGTGCGTGCATGGTGTGGCGTCGTAGCCAGCCGCTACTAGACAGACGACCGTCGACGGTGGACGCGACGAATTTTACTGCTGCTACAGTCTCGCGTATTGGACTTATTCCTCTCTCACTCAAGTCGCATCCTGCCCCAGACAGTCGATAAGATATTTATTTAGTTTTAACTGGCACATGCAATATTTACGAGAAGTCACGTTATTCGAAGTGGATCAAACGGGTGTTTGTTGAAAATTCTCTATTTCTTTCTTTCTACATAATGCCTCTTTCAATGGATTGGTGTTTAGACGAGATACTAAGTGCGTTAAAATAATTAGCAACTAATCTCATCAATGCATCAGGTTCTTCATTGGCACAAAATATCTCCTCAAATCCTAGTCCAGTTGCTACAATCCAGCGACAAAGATAAACTCGGGTCGGATTTCTTCCGCACAGGAGATCAGATTTGTAAATTGACGTACTTCTCGAGCATTTCGCAGGGACTGAACCATCTGGCCGGGCCGAATTTTTTTAGGCGATGCAGTCATGACAATTTGCACAATCTGGACGGTGTGATCATTGAAAGGTGGTCGGAGTTGGGCGATATCCTTATTTTTCACAAGTTGTGTGAATCCCCATCAGATCCAATAATGCCTTGCCTTTTCGAATCTAGTGAGAGATCCCGCCGCCGAATCACTATTTAATTCAAGATCAATGTAGACTCAGTTTAACACAATCTCGCTAAAGGGATCGGCAAAATGATGCTCGAGGAGGCGGGGGCAACGTAAACGAGCCAGTCACTCGTGTTGTTCTGCACATCGTTGCACGTGGGTGATGTCGATGTCGATGTCGAGCCACTGTCATGGACAAATTTTTTTGATGATCTCTAGGTGAGCTCAAAGTAGATGTTGGTGAATACTCGAGGGATTGCTTGGGTGGCAACTCCGTTGTCTGGTCGGAGGCCGTGTTGCAGAGTTGTAGCCTTGCAGGGCACCGATTTTGCCGGCGATGAAGATCGAAAGCCATCCTAACCATGTTACCAACATGTGCAGCCCATACCTGGCATGCTGACTGTCATGGTAGTGTCCCATAAATATCCATCTGAGGGTAGAGCATTATGCATTAGGGATCTAGATGGTGCACATGAGAAAGATTTACTCAGGTTCAAGCCTTCAGGTCGAGGTAATATCCTACATCCTGATTGTCCCCATTGATGGCCTAACCTCATATGAGAACTATGGTTTGTGTGTACAAGGGGTCGATCATAGGATCGTATAGGGGTTGTCACCTCAAATGACTGTATGTGTAAAAAGATACCGATTAGGAGGCCCCTACCTCCCCATATATAGGTGGACGGGGAGTAGGATTACAAGAGTCATGGTCGGTTAAGGTAGAGTCTTAGTCAGTTTGCAACTAGTATTAGATAGAGTTATTGTCTTCTGCCCCACAATGGCAATGTGCCTTGTATTGTCACAGGAGTTCGAGGAGTGGGCTCGGGCCACACCATGGTTGTTGGGCCTCTTTTGTCCTCTATAGCTATACCCTAGGGTCATGGCACCGTCAATTATTGTAAGAAGAGAGGGGGTGGGGTCAGAGATCTAATGAGTGTTCATTCTCAAAGAGACATGGGGGAGCGGTCGTGGTGCTAATGAGTGTTCATCCTCAATGGTTGCACACTTGCACCAACCAACTAAAAAGGGTTCACTGCTAAAAAAACTGAAAATGTTGTTCGCTCAAAAGAAAAAAAAAACTGACTGAAAAGGTGGGTACATTCGGAACTAACCCAACACGATCGAGGGCACACCGACCGTAGCACACGTAAGTAAGGTAGGAGTATAGTAAATATGATGAATGCATGTATGCATGCATGTAGATGGCTAGGGAGGCACAGAGGGCAACTCCAATCACGGTTCACCAAATGGACAACGTAAATGTCCGTGGACAGTGGTAGGGGACTCGACCATCCAACCGTATCCATCAAATATCCATCACTTCGTGGAATGAAAAGAGGAGGAAGAGGGGGGGATGAGTTTATGGTGGGGTCTAAGGCTGAGTTGGCATGTTCATAATGTGTCCGGACTCTTCCAAATCACCCACAAGTTGACGTCCAGACACGGATTTGATGTACGGGTTGGATGACAAAAATACCCGAACAACATGAACATTTGAGACCACTTTTATGAACCGCGTTAAAGTTGCCCTGAGCTGGCTAGATTACATACCGGCTGACGCGTGCATAGCGTGCGTGGACTAGACGAGAAAGTCTACGTCACGAACGAAATTTGGCTGCCGATGCAACTTGGTACGAGACGACTGACTCGTCCTGTCGGGGTTTTTTCAGGAAAAACTTGCCACCCACGGCCTCATGCATGCACCACCAACGTACGGGGTTGGTTCTTCGTCCTGGAAAAACTGGCCAGCTGATCTGCACCGCACGCGAACAAGATCGGCGAATTTTATTCAGCCAATTAAACCCGGTGACATGATGGTCGAGGCTGGACGGAAGAAAGTCCGATCCATGCGCCGTGGCGTCGCAGCTAGCCAGCTGCATGCAGCTAGTCGCCTGTCTTGGACATATTCGTCGTGAACACACATGCACACTCTCAGGTCGCCTTCGTACGGGTCAATAACATATTTTATTATAAAAATAAAAAACATTTTTTTATGTCAACCATATTCATATATGTATGCATCGATCCAACTTGAGTGCCCGATAAGCGCACAAGTACCGATATATGCTGTAGACAACTTTCGGTCGTCACGGGAGTGGAGAGCTAGAGGTTTTATTTTCTCTTTGAGAAAAGTATACTTTTCATCGCTCAATTCTTTGCAGAGTCTAGATTTAGTCCTTTAACTTCAAAACCGAACAATTTGCATCCTTAACTTATGAAACCGGACAAGATTCATCCCTGGTCACGGTTTTGACCGGTTTTGGTCCTGTCCCACGCCGGTTTTGACCGTTCCGACTCAAATTTGCCTATCTTTCCTAGGTCCACGTAATGTTTTCAAATTTGGTTACTTTTTCCAAATACATGAACCTTTTTAAAATTTGTGTACTTTTTTTAAATCTGTGTACTTTTCCCAAGTTCATGTACTTTTTCAAATATGCGTATTTTTTAAAAGTTCATTTGGTTTTTTGAAGTTCATTTAATTTTTAAAAATTTATGTACCTTTTCATATTAGAATACATTTTTTTGAAAGAGTTCATGAATTTTGAAAATTTTATGCGAACTTGAAAAAAATACGTGGATATGGACTTCTTTTACACAAAAATATGTGGATTTCAAAAATTATTTCAACTTGAAACAAGTACGTGAATTTCAAACAAAGTTCATGGATTATAAAAGGAACATGGATTTGAAAAAATGCGGACTTCGAAAAGCATGTGGATTTGAAATAAGTATGCGAATTTCAAAAACAGTTCATGGCTTTGAAAAATACTTGGATTTGATAAAATTACGCAAAATTGGGAGAAATACGGGGTTTTGGAAAAAGTACGTAAATGTTAACAAATCAAGGATTTGAAAAAAGTACGCAAATTTTAGAACAGTTCGCTGATTTGAAAAAAGTATGTTTATTTTTGAAGAAGTTCACTGATATAAAAAAATTACAGGAATATGAGTGAGCACCGGTCAAAACCGGGGTGAGTCAACACCAAAACCGGTCAAAACTGAGTCCAAGGACGAACCTTGTCCGGTTTCTGTAGTTGGGGGTGCAAGTTGTCCGGTTTTTAAGTTAAAGGACCAAATCTAGATTTCACCAAAAATTAAGGGACGAAAAGTATACTTTTCTCTTTCTCTTTTGGCAAAGGCAGAGTTTCAATTTTCATGCTCTGTGTGCCAAGGACATGGTCTTTTTCAATGAAATCGGCCGGGGTACGGATGTATGGACGGATCGGCCTTAGCACATCAGTGGACTAATCTACCAATTTATACTCGAGTGTGACAGTAAGCAAGCAGTCCAGATAATTACTTCACCGGACCAAGATCGTTCCCGGTACTCGATGTTGATCACGGAGATCAAGAGACTCCTGAGTGAAAGAGAGTGTAGTGTTACTCATATTAGTAGAGAGCGAAATAATGTCAGCCATGTTTTGGCAAACGACGGTAGGACGGAGGATCGCACTGTGGTTTGGATTGGCTCCGGTCCATGTAATATCTGTAATCTGTCTAGGGAAGAATTCCTTTGCTCTTGAGTAATACAAACTCCTTTATGCCGCAAAAAAAAAATGCCGAGGGCTATCTTCTCCCCAAAAACAAAGACTTGGAATTTTCTCTACACATCCGAAGTGTTTGTTTTTTGCTAGTGTTTTATGGTCCACTACTTGACCACACATGTGGAATTTCACATTTTTGCATCAAAGCTCCTCTCCCCTCACGCATTTCCCATTACTCTATCGGAGTTTTCAACACGATAGACACGTGAACCATATGTTCTTACTCGTGATCCCTGGTTTACAAGACAAAAATTGTCGTCATTTATAAGGCTCGGTGTATTCCTATGTCGTCAATTTGACCAACAAAATACGGGTTATATGTCACAAAAGATATACCTTTAAATTTGTAGTCGAGAGAGGTGTTGAATGACATAGCTTTTATGACATAACTTGAAGTATTATGTTGGTCAAATTGATAATTTTAAAATATGTGTATGCCTTATAAACTTGAAGTATTACTTTGCTTTGTCCTCCATCATGAGTTTATTTGAACTAGTGTCAATCGTGAGTTGGTGAACCTGAATTAGGACGATGTAAAACAGTCACAATTTTGGGTGTAATGCGAATGGGAGGGGCGGTGGCAAGGCTTACTATTGACCCGTTTGATGAGGCCGGAGACTAGTCATGGACGACAAGGCTAGTCTTCTTTTTTCTTTCGTTCACAACCGACAAGGCTGGACACTTCACTACTCCAAATTCTACGATAGACAAGGCCGAATAATACCTACCAGTGACCAATGAGGCTTTGGCACGTTGCCATCTGTTAGCTTGCATTATCGGTGCACGTTTGGAGAATGACTTTAGCTATAGTTATACAAGCCCGAATACGAAGACCGCCAGCAGGAGCTTAGTCGGAGGCTTGTGGATGTAATTAACCGGATCGTCTTACCAAACACGTATCGGTCAGATTCAACTGTACACAGCCCTGTGCGCGCGAGCTGTACATCGTTCCTACTAGTAGTTCTTTGCAATAACAAATGGAATACGTACGATCCCATGGCATGTCGACGATGGAATTGAATTGGGGTGCCGTGGCATGGCATGGACAGATGCAACTTGGCAGTAGACGACTGACTCAACTCGTTCTGTCTGTCTCCCGGTAAAAGAAAAAGAAAGCCTGACTCGTCCGGTCGGAGTTCCGCACGGCACAGCTCGTCTTCGTCGTGGAAAACCCGGCAGCTATGGCCGCATGCACGACGCCGACGGCCGGACACGACGAATTTTAGTAGACCCGGCCAGCCGGCACTCCGGAAGATCCACCGATGCGTTGTAGCCGGACAGCTGCGGCCTATAATGAAAGAGTCGACGGTTAACATGTTAACCGCATGCGGCATAATGCCAGGCCTTAATCAAGTGATGATTTTCTATTTATAAAATATACTCTATACTATAAAAGTTCATCGAAAGTATAAGACATCTCAAACATGACAAAAGATATATTGAGGTCCGTTATCGTCGCCAGAACAAACTGCCGACGTGTTGCTGTCTCTGCTCCCATGCCGCAGCTGGCCTGAGCTCGTCGATGACAAACGGAGAGTCTTTTGTTCACGTCCCCCCCCCCCCCCACACACACAAACCATCGCCATAGAGTCATTGAACGCTTGAATCGTTCTAAAGCGCCCGACACTAGATCTCGTCGTCATGCATGCATGACCAAAAACCCTAACCTTATCGCCCCAAGAAGACGGCAGCAGTCTACGCTGGAGCTCCGTCCTGATAGACGTATTCGAGGAGGATCAAAGCTCAGAGGACCAACTCAAAGATGAAGTATCATCATTAGTTCGAGCACCGCCTCTGTGAGGACTACAAAACCCTAGCCTGAACTATTAGGCGGAGCCGAGGCACGAGATTCTCCACCCTGCCACCAGCCTTCGGAGCGGCAGACTGAGTACAGGTGGAGCTTGGAGGGGAGGGGAACTTTGCCCTAGCCTCCTATGCGTGAGGGAAAGGAGAAGATCATTGATTTTCTCTATGCAAACGCACCTGGATTGACCATAATAGCTTTTTTCGCTCGCTTTTCCATCACTTGAACTGAGTGATCAAGTTTAAAAGGTATTTTAGAGACTCTCAGAGCACAATATACATTTTCGCTCGATTATTCTACTTTGTATTCTTCACTAGAGAAGAAACAAGAAGGTCGTTGTGCTAGCTTCCCTACTGATATGGGTTTTCAATGAAATCGATCAGCTAAGGGACACTTTTTTTCTAAAAGTAAAAGTTTTGTTCCTTTCTCCTGGTTTTTATCATTTCTCACAACTTTAGCTTGATAATAGACCTGGAATTCCATGAAGGTGCATTCAAACTTCTCACATCAACTCTTCTTTTTTCCTTCCTCTTTGACTATCTTCCTCTCAATCTCGCACATACCACACACTCCACCGCCCACATACACACCGCACGCACACATGCACATATGTAGGTGTATCCTAGGTGCTAGGGACCGAGAGCTTTGGCATGTATTGTCTTGGATAGCTTGTTCTTCAATAATTTGGTTGTTTGTATCCTTGGCGGTGAAGAGGGCCAGAGTGAACTGATTCTTCCTTCACAGGATAACAGATATGACTCTGGAGCGAACGCCTACCAATTTCTTAACCAGTGAATGATGCAATCGAGGCACGTGTCGTGGACGGACTCAGCCATGTTGCCTCCACCACGCGAAGAAACACAAATCAAATCAAGCGAATTGTGGTGGACCGCATAGAAATGCAATTGATTGTTGTCTACTCCATCAGAAAATACTGTTGAATCGACTCCATATCAAACCTCTCGTAACCCCGTCTACAAGGCTCTTAGGCTTTCCGCTCCTTCCACCGGTGCCACCGCTGGCCTGCCTCTCCTTCGGTGGCCCCATGGGCCTTGGTGGCGGGGCGGGGCCCGGTCCTCGCTGGCGGGAGGAACCATATTCCGTTTTTGTTAAGGTTTGGTCCTGGTCGGGGTGGTGAGACGATGGTGATGACCTAAAGTCGGAATAATGTCCACCCGCCTAGTATTGGCTTCGACGGGGACGCGTGAAGGTTTGGTTCTGGTGGACCTGGTTAGATCCGGCAGTTTCTTTGGGTGCACTAGCATTGGTGTGCTTGCTCAAGCAACAGTGCGTGATGGCGCTCTTCTGATATTGTCCTGGATGATGGTGGTTGCTTGGGTGTTTACGACGGCTTGATGTTTTGCCTCCCTTCTTTATCTTCAATGGGGGAGGGTGCTTGATTTTATAGTAGCGCTCAAGTCTCTGGGCCAGCATTCCCATGTGATTTCGGCAACAACTTTGGTTTTTGGGATGTTGGGCCGACAGAGTTGGAGTGCCGATAACTTGCCATCCGCGATGAGCAAGGTTTGGCCGGCTTCGGTAGGGAATGTCGGGGCGCCATCGATCCACTCGTTCTGGTGGCCGAAGACGACAGACTCCTCAATTCTATTTTCCCAAAAGAAGGTTGAAACCCGTGACATCTGCATCATTATGATGCACCTAACCATTTTTATTCTTAAATAGAGTGCAAAACAAAGGCAACCACCACTACAAGATATAAACACAAATGATTAACTCGACTTTTTCATAGCAGTACATTCTAGGGTCGATAAACACCCTCATGCTACACTAATGCACATGTAGATGCGACGACACCACCCCCTGATCTCATTGTCGCAGTCGTCGAGGGCCACCGCCGTGCCACAATGACCAGTGGAGTCCGTCGCCTCCTCCATGACGACTATCCTTCACAGGATCCAGCCCGCTGCCACTACGACGAACGGAGGCCGTGGCCCCCCGCTGGTGCGGCGACGTCGCTTCCCTTCCCCGGTTCCCATCCCTTAGAGGATAGAATATCACGTGAAAACAAAACATTTAGTGGAAAAGATGTTTCGAAGTTTCGAAAAAATCTAAAAAAAGAAGAGAGATGTTAAGAGGGTGATGTTGTGTCGCCATGCGAAATTTCAAGCTCAAAGGCGTTAGAAGATGCTAGGTATAAAAAAACAACAAAATCAACGTTGAACAGTGCCAAACACAGTAATTTCGCATGACAACAGGACAAAAAAAACCCTCAACATCCCATATTTTCCCTCTTAGAATTGTTTCCAAAACTTTCAAACGTGGTTTCCAAACCGTACGGCGTTGGTCGATCGATGAGGACCAGGCGCTGCCTTGCTCGCCGGAAACCACGACGGGGTCCTTGTCGCCGGTCGGCGGTCGCGAGCCCGAGTTACACACGACGAAAAACCGCCACGGTTATAATACGGGGGCAGCCAACCGGCCGTTGACCCCGTTGACCCAGGCAGGAGACGACACGCACCCCTCTCTCCCGGGGCCCCACGCGCCAGCGGCGGGGGCGGGCGTGCCCCACTCGTCGTCGCGGGCGCGGAGAAATTCGGCGGGGCAGAGGTATATATTTTTCTCCTCTGAAAGTGAGGGGAGAGGGGAAGAAATCAAGAAACTGAGTGGAGCAACTCCCTCCCTCGCTCGCTCGGCGGTGGTTCTTCCTCCTCCTCCTCGTCGTGGTCGTCCCAGCACAACTTCCTCCCACCTTCCTCGCCGCTTCGCTCCCCCTTCCCTTCTCCTTCCTGGCTTCTTGGCTTCTTCTTCTTGGCTTCTTCTTCTTGGCTCCTCCCGTCCGGATTGGAACTTCTTCTTGGCGCGCTCTGCTCAGGGCGGTTGGTTGCTGCGGGGTCGCCGGCAGCTTCCCCGTCGCGCACGGCGGGCCGCCTGGCCCCGACCCTCCCTCCATCCGCGAGCGATGGGGAACTGCGCCAGCGCCATGGACGGCCTCATCCCGTGGGGCTGGGGCGCCAAGGCCGCCGCCGCCAATCCCGCAGGTACCGCTCGGATGCTAATCGATTCATTCGCCCACTCATTTTTATCTTGTTTTATTTATTATTGGCCCCTTCCATGTGAGAAGAATATTTTATCCTAGTCTCTGGGGCTTGCTGAGGCCTCTACAGACTGATTTCTTTCACAAATCCATGTGGTCATTTTTTAATTTTGTTACAGCAATCTCTGTGGCCAATTTTTTAAATTTTGTCACAGCAATCTCTGTGGCCAACTTGATGGCAGCCTTGACTAACTAATATGCAGTTGGAGATTTGTTTTTCCCCCTAATCCCCTCCCAGTTTTTGTTTTGGGACGGCCCTGTGCATTCTTGATGATTTCAACTGTAATATTCCATTCATGTGACTACAGAATATGTATCTCTGTTCATCATTGATTTGGCCATGTAGTACTACTACTAGTACTAGTAGTTATCCTCTCCATGCTGCCACTTCTGTATTGGAACGCACATACTTCACCAATATATGATTATGTGCGTACGGGCCAACTGGGCCAACTTGCATGCCTATACATGTGGCTGCAATGAATCCAACATTCCTGCTCTTGAAATCAATTCTGTTGATCGCTGCGTGCCAACCACCAAGTGCAGAAAATTTTCTGTACAAATTATGTTTTATGTGCCGATTAGTTTCTTTTAGCATGGATTCACTTGTTTCATTTCTTTCGTGAATAAGTAGTAACAATCTTGCCCAAATGATACGATTTAATTCGGCCCCCTCAACTTTTTTACTTCAGTGTCATAGTAACTCACATCATCAAATGCATTGGTAAAGTTTATAAATACAAGAAACATCTCCATCTGGTATCCATAGTTGAAGCAGCGCCTGACATTTGCTAATTATTATGCATGTGCAGGGATGTCTGCGTCGAAGAGGACCACGAGCTCCTCCACCACCGCCACAACAGGGAAGCTGTCGACGGTCAGCACCAGCACATTCATGGCGTCGACGGTCAGCGGCGCCAGCACCGACGACTGCTACGAGGAGGGGGGGCACATCCTCGAGTCCCCGAACCTCAGGATCTTCACCTTCGCCGAGCTCAGGGGCGCCTGCAAGAACTTCAAGCCCGAGACCGTGCTCGGCGAGGGCGGCTTCGGGAAGGTCTACAAGGGGTGGATCGACGTGAACCCGGCCAAGGGAAGCACCCCCATGGTCGTCGCCGTCAAGAAGCTCAACCCTGAGAGTGTGCAGGGGATGGAGCAATGGCAGGTGAGTATGATCCTGATGAATTGGTTACCTTTATATTTGTTTTCTACTTCGACGAATTTCAGTGACACGATTTTTTTTAAAAAAAATGGTGCTTTCAGTTCTTAGGCAGATTTCAGTTTCCCTACAATTGTTAAAAGTTAGTGATAGTGTTGCCTTGTAGTTTTGCTCAAGTTGCAATTGCCACATTTGCATGCTTTTGGCCAAGTGGAGAATGCTAAACCTTTGCATTATTTGCCACGGCCACAGTACTCTGGTTGCTTGTTTTTTGTGTATACTCCAATACTATTGTCTCACTAGTCATTGAAAATTATTATATTTATGGCCTTTTTGGCAAGTACTGTTACTAATTATTGGCAAAATATGATTTCCATGTTTCATTTTTTTATTGCTATAAGTAGTACCACTCTCTTAGATTATCCCTGTGTGTTTTTGTGCATATTCCAGTACTCTGCTCTCACTAGTTATTGGTCACTTCATATTTATGCTATTCTTGACAAGTACTGGTACTGCTTATTGGCAGACACTAGGAATTTGTATTGTGGCTGTTGCTTTCATTTTATTTAGTTATCTATTTATTGCTAATTCTGGAAGCAGTACCAGATTTCTAAGATGTTCATTATGCATTTCTCTGAAAAAGGAATTACTATATCCTTTTGATGCAGTCTGAAGTGAATTTCCTTGGGAGAATTTCGCACCCCAACCTCGTCAAACTGTTGGGCTACTGCATGGAGGACAACGAGCTACTACTCGTGTACGAGTTCATGGCGAAGGGGAGCTTGGAGAACCACCTCTTCAGAAGTGAGTCTTCTTTCGGCCGCAGACGGCCTTTTTCAAACGATAAATATCTGAAACAGTTCTCCTTTTGTCAATCTGTTTTTCCTCTTTATGCCAACTTAGTCCGCAAAGTAGCACGCCTTGCAGATGCTGGTGAAACTGCAACATCGTTTTCATCGCATACTATATATCGAGCACCATAGTCCATAGTGCTATACAACTAACGACTAGCACTTTTCAAGGGCACGAGCATCCACTAAATTGTCTGAACCCAGCCAAATTCTTGCTGCTGCTACCTTCCATCATTCTTGCCAGGTCAATTTGCAATAGAGGGTCAAAAGTAGGACTTGGATTTTTTTTTTCCTGTTCTACTTTTTGCTTAGCTGTCAAAGATTATTTGTGATCAAATTTACCATCTAGCTCAGTTGTGATACTAATTCATTGATGTTATCAGGAGGGGCCATCTATGAGCCACTGCCTTGGAGCCTCAGGCTGAAGATTCTCATCGGTGCAGCCCGTGGCCTCGCCTTCCTTCATTCTTCCGAAAGGCAGATTATCTACCGGGACTTCAAGGCGTCCAATATCCTACTAGATTCAGTATGCACTATTGATGAATATCCTATATATTAGCGACAAACTTTAGTCCCTGAATAATACCCTGATCACCCTGCAACCATGTCATGTTCAGCACTTCAACCCGAAGCTCTCGGATTTTGGATTGGCCAAGCATGGCCCAGATGACGGGGAGTCTCATGTGACGACACGAGTCATGGGCACGTACGGGTATGCCGCTCCGGAGTACGTTTCTACCGGTATGTTCGTCAGTTAACAGTCACATTACAAATTAACACTGTGCATCATCCGTTCATAGCACTGGTTACTTAACACTGAACACCTTTCATGCTAGGCCACCTATATGTGAAGAGTGACGTGTATGGCTTCGGCGTCGTGCTGCTCGAGATGCTCTGTGGCCTGAGGGCGCTGGACCCGAGCCGCCCCAGCGAGAAGCTCAACCTGGTGAACTGGGCGAAGCCACTCCTGTCAGACCGGAGGAGGCTGACCCAGCTGATGGACAGCCGGCTCGAGGGGCAGTACCATGCCAGAGGGGCCTTCCGCGCCGCTCAGCTCACTCTCAAGTGCCTGGCCGGCGAGCCCAAGAGCCGGCCGTCCATGAAGGAGGTCGTGGAGGCGCTCGAGCAGATCGAGGCGATGAAGAGCAAGTCCAAGTCGAGGGAGGCCAGGCGAGACAGCCCGTCGATGCCGCGTGGCCGGGGGAACTCGCCGAGGAGCGACGGCGCTAGGACCAACTCTAGGGGCAGATGATCATGATCAGGAGTGTCTATAGGATATGTAACCATTTAACTGATATCCATTTGGAGAATGTAAAGGTAGACCACCACCACCACCACACCATTGTTTTCCGTTGTCATGACGAAGTTTGCGCCGATCATGACGGTCATTGTAATAGTGTAGCGATATACACGGAGATATTTAGCTGTTGCCATACTTGTACGCATGAATTCAATGATTTTTTCCCACTGAAATGCCATGGGTTGGTTGCATTTGCATCAGGTTGCACCAAGAACAGCATTCAGTCATTATCAGTTATATAATGCCCCCCTTTTCTGGGTCTTGCCAATAACATGCTTCTGTACAAGTGCTGAAATTCCATACATCTTCTGCTCTGAAGAACGCAAACATTTGACTCATTACCAGAAATATTTCACCAAAAAAATTTCTGGTTGGATATTTTAGTTTGGTTGCTGAAAATCATGAGACAGAAAAAGTGATGGTAGACTTTCAAGCATGGTTCTGTTCAAGTGTTGAAGTTCTGTACATTTTCCTGCTGTGAAGAAAGCAAACCTTTGAATCATTACCTGAAAGATCTTAACAATCTATGTTAAAAAAAGATCTTAAGAATCTTGCTTTCACCTTTTTTATTGAAAAGGGGCGTTTTAACATTTTCCGGCAGGATATTTCTGATGCGGTCAAGATTTTGTTTTGTTGCTGAAAAAACATTTCCTCAAATCCTACCTATCAATGCAATGGTACGCAAGCCTTTTGCGTATTCGCGAAAAAAGAGACAGAAAGTGATGGTGGACTTTTACTTTCTGCTAACTACTGCAGATTACTCCTGGATGAAGCTGGTTAAAGTGCTAGACTGAACCAAAGTTCTTCAGAACAATTTAGGCACCCTTTCACTTTCCCTTTTCTTTGTTTGCTCCTAGTGGGAAGCTCACTAACAAAGCCCCAATCTTATTATCAAATAAGGAGCTTTCTTCAGTGGATACAAATGATTTGAGGACGCTTAGAGGATCAGATCATGCTTTGATGCCTTCCTTGCAGTAAAATAAAACTGAGGATATGATGCTGCACTAGGAGAATGGCTGGTCAAAAAAGTTGGAGCTTTGTTGGAAGTTGGAACTATACCTACCTGTTTGTGTTATCACTGCAAAAAATATTTGTCTATCCTCTACATGGCTAATATTCTACCTTCTAATAAAACAAAGATTGTGCCGTCGAAGTAGAGACCGATGTTTATATTGTTTTTTTGTGGGGTCCGATGTTTATATTCTTTTCAATAAATTTGCAGGAAGACACTCCTTCAATTAGGACATAGTTAAATCTACACATGAACTTGTTTTTGGTAAAAACAAGCTTACGTTCCCGTCATTTATATGTGAAGTGCGTCCAAAATGGCGTTCTACGTACCCTCTCCGTCCGAAAATAGGTGTCTCAAGTTTAGTACAACTATATTTCCTTTATTTAAGGCAAAAATATGTTACAACCCCCCAATAGATTAACCCAAGGACGTTGAAGTCATGCATGCTCCTTTCCTTGCACACACTCAACATGACATACACATTGGTTGTGGTCCAAGGATGCATTTAGACTCGCATTCCACCAATCATCGACCGATGGGAACGAGGGTTGATGGGAAACTCCACGCCAAACCACTAGTTGACAACCATACCACACTTTGTACGGTGAAAGAGCAATCTTTATGAAGGCAAGAAACCCTCTTTTGGACCGGAAAGACAAAATTGACATGTGGAGTTGTGAGGCCATGATCGCAATCACGAAGCACGAGCACGACAAGAGGTTGCGCTTGGGGCGTGCCCTCCCAACCCCTGTCGGCCAAAAAGGCCTATCTTGGTTTCGCCCTCGATCTTTTCATGAAAGGGCGTATCTAGACAAATTTAAGACAAGAATTTTGGGACGGAGGGAGTACTACGCAGTTGTGATTTTACTCGCGGTATTCTTCTCCACCCGTAATAATTCTCAAATTCAAGAACAACTAACACATCACAAGACTCGCGCAAATATGAGTGGAAGAAAGGAAAGAACTAGACCAATGTACCTTATCCAATGTTGAGGATGGATCAAAGATCACTCAATAATGTATCAAGGAAATAGCACAATTGGTACCGGATCTTGTCAATTCTCACACCTACACAAATAAGGCTTATGGTGGAGCTCGGTGAGGATAGTGGCACAAAAATTTGATGCAAAATGTTAGCAAGAGTCAATAATGTTAGAAAAGATTCACAAATTCGCAAGTGAAACAAGTAGACCAATTGCAATATGTGGCACACGGAAACACACACAGATAGATAAATGGGGTCGTGCAACCAAGGAATGAGCACAAAATGTGGAATCCACGGAAAACGCTTGTGTTGCACAACTCAAGAGAGACGCTAGCACGATTGCTCAATAGGCGGATACGACACTTGTGCACAACCTATAAGATGCAAAATGTATGAGCTTTCTATCCCAAGTATGCTATATGTATGATGTTCCCGTTGTTCTTCTCAAGATGATCCAAGATGATCGGATATGACAATCTTATGTGCAACGTGATATTATGCTATGGCACTTGCTTACAAGCTCTTTGCTCTTTCTCTTCTTTTGCTTAAAAGCTTATTCTTTTCTTTTTTTGTATATGGCCACTTTGCGAAATGCACAAACCAAGATAGCGATTGTGTATATGCGGGAACAAACTTGAGGCACAAGGGATGATATGATATGGTATGTATGCAATGGGAGGTGTAGATCACTAATATGCACAAGTAACGTTGCCGGCAATACTCAAATGGCTAGTCTCGATAGGCAAATGACGCAAAATGGGCTAGGGGTTATCAATGCAATTGCAAGGGTGATTGTACAATGGTGTCGTCGAGGTTACCGTCCTTGAAGATGGTGAGTGGCGGTGTTCTTGATGTAGATACCAAGATGATGGAGACTCGTCCCTAAGTAGCCGAAACACCTTAGGAAACGGAAAAACCGCGAACTCAAAATCTCAAGGACAAAAGTCAAATGGTGGTAGTGGAGATGGCAATGTGGAAGTGGTGGTGATGGATGATGAAGAAGCAACCGTCCCTAAGTAGCCGAAACACCTTAGGAGACTCAAGTCACCACTCAAACAACCACAAATGCTAAATGGAGCAAAATGGGTTAGGTTGCAGAAGGCTATGGTGGATTTTGCGGATGATATGATGGAAGGCCTAGTTAAAGAAGCCAAAATGTCAAAACTTTGATGGAGTCAAATGGTGATGGAACCTATCTAGGTGGATGGGGGATGTCAATAGCTACTCAACGAGCTAAAGAACGCGAAAATCGGACTCCGGATGTGGAAGTTATGGGCGAAATGGTGAAGTACTCACGGCTGTCCTGGGGGTCGTGCGCACGGGGGTAGGAGCCCGTGGGCACGGGGTCCCGTGCGCACGGTACAGGTCCCGTGGGCACGGGGTGTCCAGAGACTTTTCGAGGGGCCCGTGCGCACGGGGTCTGGGGTCCGTGGGCACGGGTGGGCAGAAATTTCGCGATTTCGTGGCGGAAAATGGAGATTTCTTGGGCAAAATTAGGGAGATTTTGGGAATGGATGGTGGGGAAAAGATGGAGGAAAGCTAGATCCACTTGAAACCAAGCAAATCCATGGATCAAATCCAACAAAACATCATCAAAACCGACAAATCACAAAAAAATTTGGAACTATCTTTGATGAGGAATTTTCGAATTTAGGACGAAATTAACAAAATTAGGCTAGAAAACAAAAAGGGGAGCTTCAATTTCGTGAGAAACCATGGCTCATGATATCAAATGGACGCCGCCACTGCCTTGGGTGTACCACCACATGTGGCCGTAACAGTTTCCCCTCCATTCCCGTTGCGATCCGAACGGAAAAACGGCGGCCCTGCTCCCGCTAGCGCCACCCGGCGATTCGTCCCCCGAAAAATCGACACCGGCCCCACCCCCATCACCCCACCTCCACTCCTCCATGGCGTTCCCCTCCCTGCCCCCCAACCCCTCGTCGGCGGCGGCGTGGCGGCGGCGCTCCGGCCTCGTCGCGCTCCTCCTGCTCCTCCTCTTCCTCTCCTTCCAGGTACCCCTCCCCTCCCGTCCGCACCGCTCACCAGCCCGCACGCACGCGCACTCTTATCCCCTGCCCTCGCCGGCCGCAATGGCGGAATGCGGCGGCGCAGCACGAGCCCGCGGAAAAAAAGGGGTTCTTTCCCTCCTTCCTTCCTCGCTCCTGACGATTCCTCCCGCTCCGGCCCCGCAGGTCGTCGTCCACGTCCCCTCCGTCAGATCGGCGGTGTCGCGGCGGCTCTTCTCCGACCACCGCCACCGAGCGTAAGTACCGCCGTTGCCGCCAGACTCTCCGTTCCGACGCCCGCGCCGTGCTTGAAATTCTCTCATTCTGACGCCACCTTCATTTTCCAGCGCACGGGAGGCCAGTCCCCGGAGCTGCCCCGGGTGCGGCGATTTGCAGGTTATACTGTACCTGACTTCTCAGCCCAGGAATTTTGGAACCGTGTGTGTGATTGTGCAATGTGAAACAATGTGGGGTTATGTTTGCTTGGGCAGGATGTGGAGGATTTCAACAAGACCATCGCGTACACGGACCAGGATGGCCGGATCAAGCTGTTCAAGGTCACCGCCAGGGAGTTCGCGTCGTCCTCTATCTGGGAGAACCCTCTGCTGCCCAGAGATAGCTATCCGGCTGCTGAAATTGTATGCCATGAACAAAAATATTTGGCTCACTGTTTTAGTTTCTAATTCTCACCGGTGGTTCTTCTTCTGTTATGGTAGCAAGAGACTGTAGAGGAGCAGCAACTGGCCGCTGGATCAGAAGCCAACATTGTTTCAACTGCAGCGGTTTCGGCAACCCAAAGACCCGATCCAATAAAGCTAAAGCGAGAGGTCAAATATTATTTGTCTTGCATAGTTGTTTTGTAAGATGGTGGATATTCGTTCATCTTTACTTCCTCCGTTCCAAATTACTCGTCGCAGAAATGGATGTATCTAGAACTAAAATACATCTAGATACATCCATACCTGCGACAAGTAATTCGGAACGGAGGGAGTACATCGCAAGTGTTTCTGGTTCACTCCCTAAATTGTCAAGCTCATATTCATTGTTGCCGCCTTGTTGTAAACATCACACGGTTCCTGCAGGTATTTCGACGTAGAAGAAAGGAGCAGCGGATTCAAGAGTTGCTTCAGATGGACAAGGAGGCCGAGCTCCAGCTGCGAAATGCGGCCACAAACAGCTCGAGGAACTTTGATAATAAAGTGAAAGTCAGTTACAATATCTGGAGGCAGGAGTTTCACCACACAAATACAGACTCCACGGTGAAGCTCATGATAGATCAGATAATAATGGCAAAGGTGTACGCCACCATTGCACGTTCCCAGAATGAGCCCGACTTGTATGCATCACTCATGAAGTGCATAAAAGAAAGCAAAGCAGCTATTGGAGATGCACATATGGACAGTGAACTGGATTCAAGGTACTTCATTTTACACCTCTGAATTTTTTCAGTCTTTTCTTCAGTTTCTTGTTCGCATTGGCATGGAACGATGTGTTATATTTATCACCCTCTCTTGTTCTGCAGCGCTTTAGAGAGAGCAAAAGCAATGGGGCATGTGTTGTCTTCAGCTAGAGATGTTCTGTACAACTCTGATGAAGTATCCAGAAGATTGCGTGTTATGCTGCAGTCAGCGGAACTTAATATCGACACTGCGAAAAAGCAAAACACATTCCTGGTTCAGCATGCTGCAAAGACGGTTCCCATGCCCTTGCACTGCCTACATATGCAGTTGATAACCGATTATCATCTCCGTGATGGTGTGATCAAGGAGTATTTTCAAGCTGCTGCTTTGAAGGACGAAGAAGATAAAGCAAAGCTCGATGATCGGTCACTCTATCACTATGCTATATTTTCTGATAATGTCCTTGCAGCCTCAGTAGTTGTCAGATCAACCGTGACAAATGCCAAGGAGCCAAATAAGCATGTGTTCCACATCGTCACTGACAAGCTTAATTTTGCAGCTATGAAGATGTGGTTCATCAGTCATTCTCCCCGCCCTGCTACTGTCCACGTGGAGAACATTGACAATTTCAAGTGGCTCAATTCGTCTTATTGTTTGGTTATGCGGCAACTTGAGTCAGCTCGTCTCAAGGAATTCTACTTTAAAGCACATGACCCGTCATCACTCTCTGATGGGACTGAAAATCTGAAGTACAGGAACCCAAAATATTTGTCTATGCTCAACCATCTGAGGTTCTACATGCCAGAGATACATCCCAAGCTTGACAAGATACTGTTTCTCGATGATGATGTTGTTGTGCAGAAGGACTTGACACCCCTCTGGGATGTTGATCTTAAAGGGATGGTAAATGGTGCTGTTGAAACCTGCAAAGAAAGTTTCCATCGCTTCGACACTTATCTCAACTTCTCACATCCTAAGATCTCTGAGAACTTTGATCCACGTGCTTGTGGTTGGGCTTTTGGAATGAACATGTTTGACCTGAAGGAGTGGAAGAAGCGAAACATCACTGGAATATACCATTATTGGCAAAATTTGGTAAGTAATGGAGCAAAAAAATATTGTTATATTGTTGAACTACATTTATCCTACCGTGTATGTTATGTCTACGGTGTATCTTACAACAATCGCTTGTCAGTAGCTTTTATTGGTTTCACTTACTAAGAGAAGCTCTTTTGGCAGAATGAGGATCGCAAGTTGTGGAAGCTGGGCACATTACCTCCAGGACTAATTACATTCTACAATTTGACACACCCATTGGATCACACTTGGCATGTCTTGGGCCTTGGCTATGATCCTGCTGTTGACATTGCTGAAATCGAGAATGCAGCGGTAGTTCACTATAATGGGAATTACAAGCCCTGGCTGGACCTTGCCGTTTCCAAGTACAAGGCCTACTGGTCCAAGTATGTCGATGTTGACAGCTCACACATTCGGCATTGCTACGCAAGCAAACAATGACATATGTATCATTCTGTTTTGGTACTTTTGTGCCACGAGTTTTTCACCAGGAGCGAGTTAGGTAGAGCAGTGATATGTCTAACATTGTTCAGCATCATAATCTTGTCATTCTTGTGCTTAATAATCTACTCCCTTCATCCCATAATGTAAGACGTTTTTTAACACTGCACTAGTGTCAAAAGACGTCTTACATTATGGGACGGAGGGAGTAGCTTTTTCTCATGTATCAACTACATGCACAGTGATTTCTAAGTCACAGCATAGTAAATATTCTTCTGCTCATTCAAGGATACAAAAAATAATTGGAAGAACAGTAAATGTTCAACAAGGTAATAAAGAAACCCAACTGTTTATTATCTGGTATATGAATTACAGGCCCAATAAGTACGGAGTAATTATGCGTAAGAATTTGGAAACAAATGGAGTAATTTTTCTATGCCTTCTCTAAGAAGAAAAGAGAAGCTGAGAGTGGAGAATGAACAGGTAGCTGTTTGCGAAGAGCTTGTGCTGGATTTTTTTTAGGGAAAAAGGAAGGTTCAGTGCTCATTCCCTATGAATACTAGAACTGAACCTGAAGTTGTTCCCTTTGAAGTAGCACTGAACCTGAAGTTGCAGCAAGAATCTGAGTCAACGAGGGATAGTGCTTCAACAAAGGTGGCTAGAAATGCAACAAAAGGTAACTCTGGAGAACTGACTCAGTTATGTCTAGTGATGTGCTCATGTAGAACCTTTTTACAGCACCCATTTTAATTGAATTTTCTCTTCACATGTAGCACCTTTTTTCACCTCATCTGGTAGTGATATTTTTTGTTGGTTAATACAGTACCAGCTCATAGTTTGAATCACAATATACTACCGATTCAAGAATAAATTCAGAGAACCCTTGTTAATCGGCATGTGGTACTGGTTTGTTCATATGATTTGACATGAATTAATCACTGATTACTGAGGTAGGTGTCTCTGATAGCATGCATCTCTGCAGCAGCGTCACTTGTAGACATTCCTTTTCTAGGCAGTTGTTTGAGCATAGGACACCAAGCTGGATGATGGCAGCCAAACATTCCTGGTCTCTGGTTATATTTTCTGTATTAGTGCTATTGTTTGCTTCATCATGCAGCCAGATGTTGGAATCTGCTATTTTCATGACATTCGCAGGAAGACTTGCTGCATGTGCAAAGTATTGCAGGGTTTGACCCATCTCCAAATACAAGGCATACTGGTCCAAGTACGTCGATATTGACAGCTCACACATTCGGTATGTTTTGGCATGTTTTTCACCAGGAGGGAGTTAGGTAGAGTAGTTTAGCTTCATAATCTTGTCATTCTTGCGCTTAATAATCTAGCTATTACCATTGTTGAGGAAATCGTTACCTGGTAGCTGCTCGTTTGGCTGGCGAGTAGGGGATTAATAGGCTACGGCAAGTTAATCGGCTGATTTATCAGTTTATCGGCTACTCGCTGACCGTACGAGTAGAGATTAATCGGACGAATCCTTGAACAGGGGCTATTACTTATGTATCAACTGTGTGTACTGTGTACAGTGATGAATGGTTAGTAAATATTCTTATCATTGTTGTTTTTAGTAAATATTTTCTTTTATTTGCTCAAGGGTACACTAGATATTCTATGGAATATGAATTGACAAAAAGTAATTGTTCAAGAAGATAATAAAGAAATTCAAATGTGTATGCTCTGCTATGAGTTATAGGCCCAATTAAGAATGGAGTAATCATGCTTAAGAATGTGAAACCAAATGAGGAATTCTCAATCTCAGAACCATATGCAGCTTAGAAACAAAAGTCACCCCGAGCCGCGACTCTTCTCTTGCAGAGCCTGGTTGATTCAGGAATTGGTTAACTGAAATAAATTGATGGAGGGCATATGTCTGTCTTATTTATACCCTAGACCACACCAATGTTGGCACAAATGATAACACGTATAAGGTGGATAATACAGTACCAGTTGATAGAGTTTACACCACAATATAACTACAGATTTCAATAATCAATTTGGAGAACCCATGCTAATCAGCATATGGTAGTGGTTTCTTCATATAGTTCGACATCACTTCATCACTATTACCGAGGTAGGCATCTCTGATGGCATGCATCTCTGCAGCAGCATCACTTGTTGACAGCCGCTCTCTAGGCAATTGCTTTGAGCATAAGACACCAAGCTTGATAACGGCAGCCAAACATTCCTTAGCTATAGTTACATGTTCTGTATCATTGCAATCATTTGCTTCATCATGCAGCCAGATGTTGGAGTCTGCTATCTCCATGACATTCCCAGGAATACCACCTGACTTTGCGAAGTATTGCAGGGTTAACCCATCTCTGAACATATCATCTGTCGGGCACCGTCCGGTAAACATCTCGATCAAGGTGATCCCGAGGCTGTACACATCACCATAAGTTGATACGGAAAGCCCTTCTCCATATTCTGCATTGGATTGAAACAATTTGGAGTTCAAACAGGTATGCACAGAAGTTTTTTTTTTTTTTTTTTTTTTTTTGCGGGGAAGTTATGCACAGAAGTTGTTTCATGAACATATACCTAATCTGGTGTTATCATGTGAAGCATAGGGGGAGCATATTCAGTTACCTGGAGCAACATATCCAATGGATCCTCTTATTCTGATGGAGCTAAGGGAATTTGCAGAAGCTTCGCTTCCACCTTCATTAAGAATTCTAGCGATACCAAAATCCCCAATACGAGCCCTCATGTCACCAGTGAGAAGAATGTTGCTTGGCTTGAGATCGCAATGGATGATGGAAGGTTGGCAACCATTGTGTAGATAGTCTAAAGCATCCACAAGGTCAATAGCGATATCTAACCTCTGTGACAAGCTGAGTGTTCCATTTCTGTTTTGACTTTCAATGTCTGGGTGGATCCAGCGGTCTAAGCTGCCATTAGGCATGAGCTCGAAGACTAGTGCTCTGAAGTCTTGGCCTTGGTGGTTGATGCTTGAACAGCACGTGACGATTTTTACAAGGCAACGGTGCTTAACTCTTCTTAGTGCCTCACATTCATCCTGGAAGCTTTTGTAGGATCCGGATTGCTGCAGATTAAACACCTTCACAGCCGCAGCGAAATTTTCTAGAGTACCTTTGTATACAGTACCATATCTTCCCTTCCCGAGCAGATTGGCTTCTGAAAACCCATCCGTTGCTTTGAGTATGTCGTTGTATGAAACCATTGGAAGGTCAATCTTGGTCGTCTGAGGTGACCGTAGTTCTTTCCTCAACCCTGGCTTAAATTTTGTGTACAGAAATCCAGCTAAAGCAAGAGCTGCAAGGAAGACCAGGATACCTCCTGTTGTAGGGACAACTATTCTCAGAGACTTTGGCAAGCCTTTCTTGGAGCTTGGGCATTTTGGCAGTTGAATCTGTGGTATTCCACCACATAACTCATTGTTGCCAACAATTGATAGTCCAGTTAAATTCCTGAAAATCCCTTCTTTTGGTACCTCACCTTGTAAATTGTTGAAGGATATGTCGAGGTGGAACAGTGATGTTGAATAACCTAGGAGTTCAGGTATTGGCCCTGATAGATCATTATGTGCAAGATACAATTCCTCCAAGCTGGTAATATTGCTCAGGTCCCCTGGAATGCTTCCATTCAGTTTGTTGTTCGTCAAATTCAGCACAGTAAGCCCTTTTATGTTCTTCAAACTGGGAGGGATGTTTCCTTGGAATGAATTGCCATCCATTAAGAGGGTTTCCAGGACTACGCAGCCACCAATGGTTGCAGGTATTTTACCAGACAGTTGGTTCCCGGATAGAAGAAGCTGCCCGAGATTTACCAACTTACCAACTTCTGAAGGAAGAGGTCCCTTCAGCAAGTTGTAAGACAAAGCCAAATATATTGAGATCGATGATAGTTGCATAATTTCACTTGGAATTGTGCCATTAAGATGGTTTCTTGATAGATCTAGTTGTGAAAGTTTGGTCAATTTTCCGATGCTTGATGGGATTGGTCCCTCCAAGCTGTTGAAGCTTGCATCAAACTTAGACAGACCGGTGAGGTTTCCAATGGAGGACGGGATAAATCCTGATAAGTTGTTGTAGCCCAGGTGTAGCTCCTTCAATTGTGTAAGCTTCCCTATGCTATCAGGAATTATCCCGGTGAGTAAGTTGTGACCAAGATGAAGCACCTCCAGACCTATGAAATTTCCAATATCTGATGGGATAGTACCAGATATATTGTTGGCCAAAATACTTAGCTCTTGGATGTTTGTGGATAAGTTAGACACTGAGGTTGGCAATTGCCCCGAGAACCTGTTTTGTTCTATAGACATCAGTCGCAGCCTGCTACAGTTTGTCAAAGAAATAAGGAATTGCCATTCTCGCTCATTGTTTGCCTCGAACTTGTTCACATCCAGACAAAACCATCTAAGATACTGCAATCTTCCCAACTCCGAAGGGACAACCCCACTGAATCCGTTATTTGGAGCATCAAAAACCTGGAGTCTGGAGAGATTAGTTAGTGATGGAGGCACAACTCCAGTAAATTGATTGTCCCCCATTGCAAACTGTTGCATGTTTGGAAGGCCTCTCCCCAGATCAGCTGGTAGACGGCCGTGCAGGTTGTTGTCCGCCACATAAAATCTGTGCAGAGATGACTGGTTGTACAGCGAAAGAGGAAACAAACCTGAGAGGTTATTTATGGCCAGCTGAAGGAACTCGAGAGATGGGATGTTCCCAATGCCCTCAGGGATCGATCCCTGGAGATGGTTAGCTGCCAGGGACAAGATGGACACCTGGGAGAGGTTCCCTAGTGATGACGGGATGGTCCCGGTGAGGCTGTTGTTGTATAGGTGTACAAGACGTAGCGATTGCATGTTGCCGATCTCAGAAGGTATGCTTCCTTGCAACCCCTTATTGTCAGCAATTACCATCTTCCTGAGGCTGCTGCAGTGGCTAATGTTGCTTGGAATCGCACCGGTGAGCATGTTCCCTTGCAGGCCAAGGTACCTGAGGCGGTGGAGGGAGCCGATGCTGGGAGGGATCTTACCGTACAAGGGGTTGAGGCTCAAGTTGAGTGTGCGGAGGAACGTGAGGTTGCCGACGGCAGGGGAGATGGTGCCGGCGAGCCCCTGGGAGTTGAGGTCCAGAGCGACCACCCTTGATCGGTGCCTCTGGCTGCACGTGACGCCCTCCCAGGCGCAGTAACTGATGCTCCTGTTCCAGGAGGACAGCACCCTTGAATGGTCTGAAATCCTTTCCTTGAATGCTTCGAGAGCGCTCTCATCTCCGTCATGTGCGCGCGTCACCCCCATGGTGGAGAGCAGGAGAAGCACAAGACATTTGATTCCGACGAGGCGCCGTGGCAGCGGTGTACCCCTCCGCCACATGGTTCTGTGCGTGGTTATTTTCACTCTCTCTTCCTTGGTATGGAACATTGGAGCTACAAGTTCTAGCTTTCTGATACAGAATTTGCACGATGTTGGTGTGCCTTTCGCGAAATTAAAATAGTACTGGTACCAAGTTGTCGATGTTAGTGACCTCGGACTGAATCTGACCACTTATGCAGCTGTGTTGAAACTGACGTGCTGTC
This sequence comes from Triticum urartu, assembly GCF_003073215.2. NCBI lineage: Eukaryota > Viridiplantae > Streptophyta > Magnoliopsida > Poales > Poaceae > Triticum > Triticum urartu. Next base: position 705,324,421 of record NC_053028.1, read on the forward strand.
CCTGATTAATTGCTCCTCAGCTGCACCTGGTCCCAGTGATGTAGTCCAGGAGGTCCCAATGCAATGAATAAAACAATCAAGACTGTCTCTGTCTGATGGGAACCAATTAGCCTGAATTCTTCTATGTTTTTTGTCAAAAAAAAAGAGTATAGATGAGAACGCGTGGCTGGTGTTTAGGGGCCCATAGTTGAACAAGTGCTCGTGTTGGATTTTTTTTGAAGGAAAAGGAAAGTTCGGTGTTTCGTTCCCTTTGAACTAGCCCTGAAGTTGAAGTTGAAGTTGCAGCATGTAGTTTCCCCAGTGAAGTTGATAATTCAACAAAAGAGGCCGGAAGTGCAATAGAATTGACTTTGGAAGACCGAGTCTGCAAAGAGAGTTGGTGTATGTCTTGTGATGTACTGGATACTTTACACACACATTTCTTGAGTTTTGTTCTTCTCACGTAGCACCCCTGTTTCCCCTCTTGAATTAGCCCTGAGGTTGCAGCATGCCAGCATCTAGTTGATACCAACAAAGGATGATACTTCAGCAAAAGTGGCTGGAAGCGCAACACAAGTAACTTGGAAACAAAAGCCAGTGCTGAAATTTGGATTAAACAGTAGGCGAGCCGCGACTTGTTTCTTGCACTTAGCGGCTGGTTGATTCAGAAATTGGTTGACTGGAATAAAACTGATGGAAGGCATATGTTCTTGTGTTCTTTATACCCTAGACCACAGCAATGCTGTCACAAATGATAACGTGTATAAAGTGAATAATACAGTACCAGTTGATAGACTTTACATCACAATATAGTACAGATCTCAATAATATACTTGGAGAACCCATGGTTATCGGCATTTGGTAGTGGTTTCTTCATATGATTTAACATCACTTCACTGACTACTGAGGTAGGCATCTCTGATGGCATGCATCTCTGCAGCAGCATCACTTGTTGACATCCTTTCTCTGGGCAATTGCTTTGAGCATAGGACACAAAGCTGGATGATGGCAGCCAAACATTCCTTGGCTCTGCTTATATTTTCTGTATCAGTGCTATCGTTTGCTTCATCATGCAGCCAGATGTTGGAGTCTGCTATCTCCATGACATTCCCAGATAGACCTGCTGCCTCTGCAAAGTATTGCAGGGTTAACCCATCTCTAAACATATCATCTGTCGGGCACCTTCCAGTAAACATCTCGATCAAGGTGATCCCAAGGCTGTACACATCACCATAAGTAGATACTGGAAGCCCTTCTCCATATTCTACAATGGATTGAAACAATTCGGGGTATAAACAGGTATGCACAGAAGTTATTTCATATACATATATTGTATCTAATTAAGCCTTAAAAAACATATATCTAATTAAATGTGATCATTTCAAGCATAGGGGGAGCATATTCAGTTACCTGGAGCAACATATCCAATGGATCCTCTTATTCCCATGGAGCTAAGGGAACTTGCAGAAGCTTCGCTTGCAGCTTCTTTTAGAATTCTAGCAATGCCAAAATCCCCAACACGAGCCCTCATGTCCTCTGTGAGAAGAATGTTGCTTGGCTTGAGATCGCAATGGATGATGGAAGGTTGGCAACCATTGTGAAGATAGTCTATAGCATCCACGAGGTCAACGGCGATATCTAACCTCTGTGACAGGCTGAGTGTTCCCATTCTGTTTTGGCTTTCAATATCTGGGTGGATCCAGCGGTCTAAGCTGAAATTGGGCATGAGCTCGAAGACTAGCGCTCTGAAGTCTTGGCCTTGGTGGTTGATGCTTGAACAACATGTGATGATCTTTACAAGGCAACGGTGCCTAACTCTTCTTAGTGCCTCACATTCATCCAGGAAGCTCTTGTAGGATCCAGATTGCTGCAGATTAAACACCTTCACAGCGGCAGCAAAATTTTCTAGAGTGCCTTTGTATACAGTACCATATCTTCCCTTCCCAAGCAGATTGGCTTCTGAAAACCCGTCCGTTGCTTTGAGTATGTCGTTGTATGAAACCATTGGAAGGTCAATCTTCTGAGGTGACAGTTGTTCTTTCCTCAATCCTGACTTAAATTTTCTGTACAGAAATCCAGCTAAAGCAAGAGCTACAAGTAAGACTAGGATACCAACTGCTGCAGGGACAGCTATTCTCAGGGACTTTGGCAAGCCTCTCTTGGAGCTTGGACATTTTGGCAGTTGAAGCTGTGGTATTCCACCACATAACTCATTGTTTCCAAAAATTGATAGTCCAGTTAAATTCCTGAAAATCCCTTCTTTTGGTACCTCACCTTGTAAATTGTTGAACGATATGTCGAGGTGGAGCAGAGATGTTGAATAACCAAGGAGTTCAGGGATTGACCCTGACAGATCATTATGTGCAAGATACAGTTCCTGCAAGCTGGTAATATTGCTCAGTTCCCCTGGGATGCTACCGTTCAGTTTGTTGTTCGTCAAATTCAGTACAGTAAGCCCTTTGATGTTCTTCAAAGTGGGAGGGATGTTTCCTTGGAATGAATTGCCATCCATCAAGAGGGTTTCCAGGACCACGCAGCCACCAATGGTTGCAGGTATTTTACCAGACAACTGGTTCCCTGATAGGATAAGCTGTTCGAGATTTACCAAATTGCCAATCTCTGAAGGTAGAGGTCCCTCCAGCAAGTTGTAAGACAAAGCCAAATAAATTGAGATGGATGATAGTTGCATAATTTCCTTTGGAATTGAGCCAGAAAGATGGTTCGTCGATATATCTAGTGCTGAAAGTTTTGTCAAATTTCCAATGCTTGATGGAATCGGTCCCTCCAAGCTGTTGAAGCTTGCACCAAGCCTATAAAGACCAGTGAGGTTTCCGATGGAAGAGGGGATGAATCCTGATAAGTTGGTGGAACTCAGATGTAGCCTCTTCAATTGTATAAGCTTCCCTATGGTCTCAGGAATGGCCCCAGTGAGCAAGTTGCCAGCAAGAATAAGCACCTCAAGACCTATCAAATTTCCAATATCTGATGGAATAGTACCAGATATATTGTTGTTAAAAATATCTAGCTCTTGGATGTTTGTGGACAAGTTAGACAATGAGGTTGGTAATTGCCCCGAGAACCTGTTCTGTTCTATATTTATCTGTTGCAACCTGCTACAGTTTGTCAAAGAAGTAAGGAATTGCCATTCTTGCTCATTGTTTGCCTCAAACTTGTTTCCAACCAGATTAAACCTTCTAAGATACTGCAATTTTCCCAAGTCTGAAGGGACAACCCCACTGAATCCGTTATTTGCAACATCAAAAAGCTGGAGTCTGGAGATATTAGTCAGTGATGGAGGCACAACTCCAGTGAATCGGTTATTCCCAAATCCAAACTGCTGTATGCTAGGAAGGCTTCTTCCCAGATGAGCTGGTAGACGGCCATGCAGGTAGTTGTCCGTCACAAAAAACATGTACAGAGATGACTGGTTGTACAGCGAAAGAGGAAGCAAACCTGAGAGGTTGTTCATGGCCAGCTGAAGGAACCCGAGATGTGCATTGTTCCCAATGCTCTCGGGGATTGATCCCTCGAGATGGTTAGCTGCCAGGGACAAGATGGTCACCTGTGAGAGGTTCCCAAGTGATGAGGGGATGGTCCCAGTGAGGCTGTTGTTGTATAGGTGTACAACACGAAGCGATTGCATGTTGCCGATCTCAGAAGGTATGCTTCCTTGCAACCCCTTGTTGTCAGCAATTATCATCACCCTGAGGTTGGTGCAGCGGCTAATGTTGCTTGGGATTGCACCAAGGTACTTGAGACGGCGGAGGGAGCCGATGCTGGGAGGAATCTTGCCGTGCAAGGGATTGAGGCTCAAGTTGAGCGTGCGGAGGAACGTGAGGTTGCCGATGGCGGGGGAGATAGTGCCGGAGATCCCCTGAGAGTTTAGGTCCAGAGCAACCACCCTCGACCGATGTCTCCGGCTGCACGTGACGCCCTCCCAGACACAGTAGCTGATGCTCCGGTTCCAGGAGGCCAGCACCCCGGAATGGTCTGAAATCCTTTCCTTGAAAGCCGTGAGAGCTCCCTCGTCATCGTCGTGTGCGTGCATGACCCCCATGGTGGAGAGTAGGAGAAGCACAAGACATCTGATTCCGAAGAGGCGCCGTGGCAGCGGTGTACCCCTCCGCCACATGGTTTGCTGCATCGGGCTGGTTATTTGGGTGGTTCTTTTCTCTCTCTCCTCGGTATGGATCATTGGAGCTACAAGCTCTTTCTTTCTGATACAGAATTTGGATGATGCCGGCGAGCCTTTTGCCGGATTAAATTAGTACCGGTACCATTATTCATGTTAGTGACCTAGGACTGAATTTGACCACTTCTGCACCTGTGCCGAAACTGACTTGCTCTCCCTGATTAAATGCTCCTGAGCTGCACCTGCCCCCCATGATGTAGTCCAGGAGGCCCCAGTGATTTATCAAGGCGCGGTGCAATGAATGAAACAATCGGGTCCATCTGTTTGATGGAAACCAATTAGCATTAGTTCTTCTATGTTTTTATTACTCCCTTCGATCCATATTAATTGACTTTGGGATGCAAAGCGGGTCCCGTTTAAACCCACTTATGGTCTTAACAGTTCAATAATTTGTTTTTTTTCCCGGGGAGAATGAACTATCAAGCTAGATAAAACTAACTAAACGGGACTTGTGAACGCCGTTTATTTGCCATTTACATCCCGCTGTGCAAGCTTCCCTATGCTCTCATGAATTATCCCATTGAGCAAGTTGCGACCAAGAACAAGCACCTCCAGGCCTATCAAGTTTCTGATATCCGATGGGATAGTGCCAGATATATTGTTGGCAAAAATATTTAGCTCTTGTATGTTTCTGGACAAGTTAGACAATGAGGTTGGCAATTGCCCCGAAAAACCTGTTCTGTTCTATTGACATCAGTTGCAACCTGCTACAGTTTGTCAAAGAAGGAATTGCTTGTTTTGCCTGATGGGAACAATCAAAACTGCCTGATGAGAACCAATGATAAGTTTTTCTATTCCTTATGTAGGAAGAAAACAGAAGTTCAGGGTGAAGAAGGAAAGAACAGGTGGCTGTTTTGTGGCGTGTGTTGGATCTTTTTAAGGAAAAGGAAAAGGAAAGAACAGGTGGCTGTTTTTGTGACTGAGCCAACAAAAACAACTTTTGAAGATTAGCAGCACAGGCAGTTCCAGCACAACACTGAGACCAACTTCAGCAAATGAAGAAGGTCAAGGAAAAGGGAAGTTGGGTGATTATTCCCTGAACCTGCAGCAAGAAGCTGAGCCCACAAGGTGGGACACTGGGACAGTGCTTCAACAGAGAGCGCTGGAAATGCAACAAAAGTAGCTTAGCCAACAAAGTGGACTGGAAATTCGACAGAATTAACTTTGAAGAAGTGAGCCAGCAAAGAGAAGAAGCGCATGTTTTTTTTATGTTATATCATATAGCAACTTTTTTTTTACTTCATTATCATGTACGGAACTCAATTTTGTTCTTAGTTATTAGCTGGCAGTGTGCTGGCCACTTTTCCAATGTTTTTTTTTTCTGTTGGATTAATAACCGTGGAGCTTTTCCCCTGGACCAGTTTAATTGTATTTCGGAAAATGCTGCATGGGTATACACTTTTTGATGTAAAAAATAGAGAATACAAGTATACTGGAAAAACAACTTAACAAAGTTTCTCAGGTATTCCCTAAAAACATTTCTCGGATACTTACCAAAAAAGAAAATTCCATCTTCTTTGCGGAAGAAAACGAAATTAATTCGAAATCACAGGGAATAAAAACGAAAAGCCTTTTTTTATGCAAAGAAAAAAAGAGAGAGCAGATTTTTGCAACGAAAAAGGAAAGAAAAGACATACGAAACAGGTACTTCTCATATGGGCTGGCTGAGCTCTGTCTACGTATCTCACTCAGATGGGCCGCGCTGTGTCTATTCTCCAGCCCAACCGCATGGGCCAACGACCCCACGAGCCTGCGACCGAGAGGAGGCGCTGCGCTCAGGGCCGGTCCTGACTTTTTAGAGGCCCGGGGCGAACTTAAAAAGTGGGCCTAATATAGTGAAAAATATATATTACATCGATGCATAGCACAATCGGTGCAAAAAAAAGATACAAAGCACAACATTTTTATGCCTAAAAAACATCCTTTTTTCATTACTAAATAAAATATATCGGATCTAACTTATCTGCTAGCATTTTCTTTCTTCTTTCTCAAAATCATGTTTTTAGCCAACATTTTACAAGAAAGGAGTCGAAGTACCTGAATTTGTCTGATGAAAAATAGAAGAAATCCAGCTATCCAATCCCAAGCATATCAGGTCATCCTAGGGTCCTCGTATCCTCAAATGAACAACCCCGTACAGAAATAGAAGATCAGTCAGGGAATCGCTGGAAAACAAAGAAAAACAGTACAAAAATCAAGCGGAAAAGGACTATGAAATTACAAGAACTTTGTAGGCCTTTGACCCAAGAAAATGTCCTGCTGCAACTTGCAAAGTAACTGAGCTTATGAAGTGTTGTCTCTGCCTGTGGCCGTCCGCTAGATGAGAATAGTTATAGGCAAATCAATAGAGGAGTGAGATGGAGAAACTGAAAGGGTATCAAAGGAATCAAGTATAGCAGCAATATCCATTAATTTGCTAGGCATGCTGCATGCTTCGGGAGTAGGAGCAGAATGGGGAACGAGCATACAGGAATAAGAAACGACGGCGGCTGGTGTTATGAGATGGATCGATTGAAACGAGACTGGGATTGTGCCTTTCACAATTCAAGTAACCTACTAGTTTTTTTAACAGTACGTGCGCTACATGCTTTAAGGCCCGTCTTGTTCGGTTGTGTAGTATATATATGCACAGGGTCGGGGCCCCCAATCGGGCTGGGCCCTAGGGCGTCGCCCTTCTTGCCCCTACCCAGGGCCGGCCCTGCCTGCGCTGCTGCGCACCCCCCTACATTAGTCCCACCTTGCTAGTTCGCGGGGAGCGGCACCGGTTTATAAGGCGAGGCGCTGCAGCTTGTAGCACGACCTTACTTGAACAGGATCTGTTCTATAGGCTCGTACCGCTGCATCCTTTACCAATAAGGAGGCAAGCACTTCAGTCTGGTTGATGAACTCTGACCTCTGTGCAGGGTGGCCTAGAGGTTGTCTGACGGACTCTAAAAACTTTTTTTTCCTTCCTATTTGAATTTTTTTCCGGCAGAAAAATCTCTTCATCTGAAATTAGGTGCACTTTTGTTTATGAAAAGTACCACATTTCAAATTATGAAACAGCAGTGGCAGGAGAGCCAAACAAAATGGATCATCAAAGCTTCTATCAGACTGAAGATGGAACACATCAAAGATTAACCAACACATTGTCTTTTATTTTCTCTTTTGCACAGACACAGTACGACAGAAGAACCCGGCAACACCGGTTCACAAGACCAACTATCATTGTTCATCGGTATTACATACGATATTCATTTCACTGTTACACATTTTTATTCATGGCTACACCCACAGAGCACATATTCAGTTCATGCTGCACCCTCCTTGGCTCGATCTGACACCAACCGAGGCGGGTGAGCGACTGGTTCTCTCCTTATTGCCCATCTACATGTTCGGCTTCATCTTGAGCCGCGACGCCAGCTTTTGCCCGAGGGACGCGTCACACTGCAAACAGCATTGGTAAAAGCATGGTTGGTTTCAGTGTGTTTCAATAATCCCAGATACATGTAACAGTAGAGCAGTGTGCATGGTCAACTGAAAATAAAGAACAGAAGTGTACCTGTGACCAGTATGACACCCAGATGCCCTGGATTTCATGGGTTACGCGAGCATCAGTGAGCGCATCAACCCACCGCTGGAGGAAACGGCTTGCCTGCGTGTTCATATAAGAAACACTTCGGTTAGCAACGCTGCTTGATTTCTTCTATGTGCCTAAAGACTTGAAACAAATCAAACTGAGTTTGGGATGGAACCTGGCAGGGTCGAAGGAACGGTATCTCTCGCCAGCCTGCTTGAAATTGTTCTCTTTCTCGATAATACACCGCAGTTCCAAAATTACAAATGTAGCAAACAATTTGTCAAAACACATGGTAGGAGTTTAATTCACAGAGTATTTTAGTCATCATTAGCAAATAGCAATAAATAATAACTGGAAACAGTTTGGCTACATGCAAAGGGACTGGCAGTAGTACGAATAGAATTAGAATTCTAACATTCCAATTTGCATACCTTTTCCCGGCAGCCAAACAGAACACGAGGAGGAATAGGGTACTGTTCAGCATGACGAGTAGAATCAAACCTTGAAGGGAAGTAGTTCACCTGAAAATCAAGCCAAATATATGTAACTGCAGTGAACTTGAAACATAACTTAACTATACATTATTTCTGTCAATCGGAGGAAATACTACATCATGCAAGCAGAAGGGGATGCAAAAGTTTTAAAGAACAATGTACCTCCTCATCCCTGTGCATGAAATTCATTAGGCCATCATGATGGTTGTTGTGGTGAGCACATTTCGGGGCATTCACAGGAAGCATCAAGTAGTTTGGACCGAGACGGTGCCTCTGGGTATCAGCATAGGAGAAAATCCTTGTCTGGAGCAGCTTATCATCAGAGTAGTGGATTCCAGGGACAGTGACTGCTGGGCAGAAAGCAAGCTGTTCGTTTTCTGCGAAGAAATTATCGATGTTCTTGTTCAGGACCATCCGTCCAACTGGTTGCAGTGGGATGATATCCTCTGGCCAGGTCTTGGTGACATCAAGAGGGTCAAAGTCAAATCTATCCTCATGATCAGCATCAATGGTCTGAATGAAGAGCTTCCATTCTGGGTAATTCCCAGCTGCAATAGCATCAGTCAAGTCCTTTGTGGCATGGGTGTGGCAGGTGCCTCCAACAGTAACGGCTTCATCATCTAAGAGGCACTTGACACCACATGTAGGCTTCCAATGGAACTTAACAAGGTGAGCCTTTCCATCCCTGCTGATCAAGGTGTAGGTGTTGACACCAAAACCGTCCATGTGCCTGTAGTTGAGTGGGATGCCAACATCATCAAAGAGGAAGGTGAACATGTGCAGACTCTCCGGGTGGTGGGAGAAGAAGTCAACTATTCTCCAGTTCTCCTGCATGTTGGTCCTACCTACATCCAGTTAGTGCTAAGAGCTAATCTACAGAAGAGTAACGGACCACCAGATAGTCCAGACAGATCACTATCTAGGAGCCTCCAATCGTCTCACATGATCGGATAATCACTATGACTGGATCGCGACAAGCCGTGTGAAAAAAGGTATTGCTTCTTATCTTCCCCATTGATTGAGCAACCCTATGGCATGGCAGTGACTGACGAAAATATCAAGCGTCTTATGTTTGCAACAAAAGTTTTGTCAGGCTGGACCATGGAACACGGCATGTTATGAAGCTACAAGGAGTGCCCACAGCATTCAACCAAGTGCTTACAGAAACCAAACCTAATCCGGTAGGTGAATATATCGAATACTAGTAGATGTAAATGGCATGTGAATTGACAGCAGATCCGAGACAATCGAGCCGAATAGCCCCTGAATCTGTGCACCGTATGCTTGAATTATTTTTTATTATCAATAACTCTAAGATTTTTCCTTGGACAAATTTAATTTGCATTGCTGACAATGCTGCATGGGCAGTACGTTTGTAAGTAATGGCTGGGTGTTGTTATCTACCATTTTCTTCTCAAGTAAAGAAAGATGGTAGTACGAACTAAGAAAATAATACGAGCACTGAAAAGAAGAACTAGTTTCTCTGCTATTCCTGCCAAAAATAAGCATTTATTGGATACATTCTTTTCTCAACTCGGCTGGCCACCAACATTCTTTTCTCAGTTTATTTTTAGTTTTCATTTTTTTTATTTTAGACTTTACATGTGCACCTATTGCACAACCTGCAAATTATTAGATTTTGAGCCTTAGAGTAGTAAAATAGAGTAATATTAGCAAAATTAAAAAAAATAAAAAGACTAATAAAAGAAAAGAAAAAATATTAGGTAAAGAAAAAAAGTTTGTTTATTTTTAGTTTTTATTTTAGACTTTACATGTGCACATGTTGCACAACCTGCAAAATATGAAAGAAAAGTAATAAATATTAGGGTATTGCTTCTTATCTTCCCCATTGATTGAGCAACCCTATGGCATGGCAGTGACTGACGAAAATATCAAGCGTCTTATGTTTGCAACAAAAGTTTTGTCAGGCTGGACCATGGAACACGGCATGTTGTGAAGCTACAAGGAGTGCCCACAGCATTCAACCAAGTGCTTACAGAAACCAAACCTAATCCGTTAGGTGAATATATCGAATACTAGTAGATGTAAATGGCATGTGAATTGACAGCAGATCCGAGACAATCGAGCCGATAGCCCTGAAATGTGCACCGTATGCTGAATTATTTTTTATTATCAATACTCTAAGATTTTTTCCTTGACAAATTAATTTGCATTGCTGACAATGCTGCATGGGCAGTACGTTTGTAAGTAATGGCTGGGTGTTGTTTCTACCATTTTTCTTCTTCAAGTAAAGAAAGATGGTAGTACGAACTAGAAAATTAATCGAGCACTGAAAAGAAGAACTAGTTTCTCTGCTATTCCTGCCAAAAATAAGCATTTATGGATACATTCTTTTCTCAACTCGGCTGGCCACCAACATTCTTTTCTCAGTTTTTTTTAGTTTTCATTTTATTTAGACTTTACATGTGCACCTATTGCCACACCTGCAAATTATTAGATTTTTGAGCTTAGAGTAGTAAAATAGAGTATATTAGCAAATTAAAAAAAAAATAAAAAGACTAATAAAGAAAAGAAAAAATTAGGTAAAGAAAAAGTTTGTTTATTTTTAGTTTTTATTTTAGACTTTACATGTGCACATGTTGCACAACCTGCAAAATATGAAAGAAAAGTAATAAATATTAGGGAAAAAAAGACTAACATCGCACCGTACTTCCAACCCCCTGCACCTCCAGGGGAGAGACCTAGGGTCACAGGCCGCCAGGACAGGCCCGGCCAGAAGTGCGTAGCGACTGCTTTCGCCTCGGCTGAGCTGATGAATCAGCTCTGCGTCCTCGGCGATGGAAACGTCGGCACCTGGGCTATTTAAGCCGCGTAAAATGTTTCTAGCCAAGCGATGTGGTGCTAAACGTTTCCAGGGGCTGCGTTAGTTTATTCCCAGACTGGGCCGTCGCGTTCGTCCGCTGGCCCACGACCTTAGCCAACGCGCTAGTGAGCCGCGACAGCCGAAATTGTTTCGGAGGACGGCGCTCAGTGGGCTCGGTATCCAGGCCATCGTTGGTTGTATTGGCTGGTGTTAAATTCGCGGGCCGGCCCACTTGCCCCGCAAGAAAGACCAGGACGCGGTTCCTCAAAAAAATAAAATAAAAATGACCAGGACGCCGTACGAGATAGGACCGTAGGAGGCATGCCACGGCACAGGTATGTACCATGGCTGTGTCACGGTGCAGAGTTTCAGTCATCAATTATGAATGACACACTGCCTAATTCACTCGTCTAGGCTAATGAGGGCATGTACAAAGGTTTAGACGGCTGCTGTCTTTTTTTTTTCATTTTTTTTCATGGTAATACGTGTCTCATTTATAAAATAAAGATCCGGTTACAAGGCACGTAAGCACCGACATTACAAGGCTGAAAAAAATAGGATAATCCTATGCAAAATATCAGCGCATGTTCCTCTCCTCCGACACCATCGAAGTGGCCACCAAAGGGAAAGAAAACAGATCACCTCTTCACCCGAGCTCGACGCGGCTCCATCGCTGATCAGCAGCTTTACGGACCTCGAAAGTAGTTTGTCAGAAGCAAAACCATTGCCGTTGAAAGAATCGGACCGGGGCAACATGTCCCCGGACACGCCATCGAACTCTAGATCTGACACCCCAGCACGACAACGACGTCGAAGGAGGAAACCAGAACTATCAGCCACCAACCACAAACCCAGCACGGGATGCACCATCTTCCAGCTGTCACTTGCGCAGACAGCCGTCTGCGCGTACTCCTGGATGACAAAACCTCTCTGCTCCACCATGACGTCGGAGACAACGCCACAGCAACGGGGACAGAGCAGAAGGAGAGACACACCTGATGGAGTCGCCGTCGCTGCCTCGCCGACATCATCCATGAACCCTAACAGAACCGATCCGAAGGATAGGCAATCACACGATGCCATCAACTCCGAGACGCCGCCATGAACGACACTGCCGGTGTGGGAGTGAAGCTGAGGCAGACTTATTCGTCTCGGCGCCGCTCCCACCACCCCAACGGCGCACCACGATCTACAAATCCAAAACCTAACTACAAAGCGGAGGAACGGGGTGTTGGGGAACGTGGTAATTTCAAAAATTTCCCACGCACACACAGGATCATGGTGATGCATAGCAACGAGAGGGGAGAGTGTCGTCCACGTACCCTCGTAGACTGTTAAGCGGAAGCGTTAGCACAATGTGGTTGATGTAGTCGTACGTCTTCATGATCCGACCGATCCAAGTACCGAACGCATGACACCTCCGAGTTCAGCACACATTCAGCTCGATGACATCCCTCGTACGTCTATGCATCTCACTCGCTCAGCTCCGTTCGATTTGCATGAAACTTTACAGGCTTGCTTTCCTCTGAAAAAATAAGCTGTGATGCGTTCGGTTCAAAGGGTCATTCGTCACTCCTGCCTGCAGTCCAATGGCTGTAGAGGATCGTTCTGCCTATGCAAGGTAGCCTAGAGGTTGTCTGACAGACTACACAATCATTTTTTTTAGTTTCTAAAAAAACACACAATCTTTTTTTCTCAATCTTTTTTTGCTTCCTTGATGACTTTTTTAGCTGCAGAAAATCTCCAGATCTAGTAAAAACAACTGCAAATTAGCTGCACTTTTGGTTATGAAAGATTAAACGATCTATGGCACATCTGAAATTATGATTTGAACAACGGAACACAGCAATATTAACCATCACATTTTTTCTTTTATTATTCATATCGATGTTACACAATTTTATTCATGGCTACACCCACACAAAGACAGATTCAGTTCATGCTGCACCGTCCTTGGCCCGCTCGATCGACACCAACCAAGGCGAGTGAGTGACCGCTTCTCTCCTCCTTGCCCATCTACATGTTTGGCTTCATCTTGAGCCGCGACACCAGCTTCTGCCCGAGGGACGTGTCACACTGCAAACAACATTGGTAAAGGGATTGTTGCTTCCAATGTGTGTGTTCATATGATCCAGGTATACATAAGTACATAACAGTATAACAGTGCATGGTCACTTGCTGCCAACTGGGAGTGAATAGAAAGGAGAAGAGCAACTACTTGCCAACTACTTGAAGATCAACTATCCACATTTGGCGAGTTATGTGAGTGACAGCTCCATTACTGAATTATTAACTGTTATTATCTGCATCTCTAATATCTGCACCCCCAACTTTCAGGCTTCTACAGAAATAGCGACAGGAAGGACAATGCAGTTGGCTCGCAGCATGCCGCTTCACTGGAAAATCTAGTTGTGCAAGAGAACGCCAGATTTCCTGGTAATCTTTTTTGCGAATAAGATTTCCCGGTAATTTGACATCAATCCTGTCGATCATCCGGTTCCAGGAGGCCAGTAGATTGAAATTGGAGCACCAACCTTTTCCTGTTTGTCACCTCAGACCGAATTCTGACTTGCTGACCCTGATTAATTGGAGCTGCACCTGGTCCCATGCTCCCACATGCATCCATGGTGTTGAAACCCCAAGGAGGTCCGGTCCCGGTGATCCATCAAGGCGCGGCGCAATGAATGGACAACCAGAACTGCCTGATGGGAGCCAAGGATAAGCTTTTCTATGCCTTCTGCCCGCTGGAAGAAATGGCAAGTTGAGGATGGATAAGGGAAGAGCAGGTGGCTGTTTTTGTAGAGTGTCTGTTGGTTTTTTTATGCAAGGGTCAGCAAGTTCAGAGAAGTTCAGTTATTATTCCCTGATGAACATGCAGCAAGAAGCTGAGCCGAGGACGATACTTCAAAAAAGAGCGCTGGAAATGCAACAAAAGTTCTGTAGGTTTGAAGAGCAGAGTCGCGCAGCAAAAGGCAAGTTCAATCCTCAACTCATTCATCCCTCTTTGAATCAGCCCTGAGCCTGAAACTGCAGCAACAGAGGTAACTTTGAAGAACCGAGCCAGCAAAGAGAACAAGTGCATGCCTTGTGGGACCTGATGCTATCATGCACAGCAGTAACTTTTCTTTACTTGATTGTGTATGGAACTCTTTTTTTCTGTTGGATAAATATCTGTGAGATTTTTCCGTGGACGATTTTAATTGTATTCCAGAAAAGGCCAGGTCCTTGATCCACGTCTCCTCATGTAACGCATCTGAGACATATCTATTTTTCCTTGCCGAGATTGAAAAGAGCGACGGGGCGAGAGTCATTGGGCAGCAACCCTGCAACCAGTGGTCCTGCCAGAAGTTGATTGATTTTCCATCTCCGACTGTAATTTCAGTAGCCATCGCAAATAATTGCCTCTCCTCCTTCGAGCATGACAGGGGGAAGCTGGCCCATGGCCTTTGGGGTCTCTGCCAGGCCATCCAAAGCCATCGGAGTCTGAGGGCTCTTCCGAACTTGGCCAGGTCGAGCACACCCAGGCCACCTAGGTGCTTTGGACGGCATATAAGGTTCCAGGCCACCTTGCAGTTACCGCCGTTCGCCGATGACTCTCCACTCCATAACCAAGATCGAGAAATTTTAATCATGCGCTTAATGACCCAGGCCGGCAGCTCGTGTACTGTCATCATGTAAACAGCAAGGGGGATAAGCCCGGTTTTTAGGAGAACCAACATACCACTTTTGGCCATGAGGCCACCTTTCCAGGTTGCTGCTTTGTTCCCGAATTTGATCAGAAAGGGATCCAGCTCGGTTTTTGTTAAGTTACGAAGAGACAGAGGCATTCCCAGGTACAGCGTCGGGAATTGCCTGATCAGGATGCCCAGCGGCGAAAGGATACGCGCTATATCCAACGAACCACAGCAGATCGGCAAGGCCGAGCTCTTGCCCGCGTTAGTACAGAGGCCAGTCGCAGACGCAAAACAGCGCAACAGAAGGCTGACCATTCTTGCGTCGTCTTCGGAGGGGTTCATGAAAAGTGCGACGTCGTCAGCATAGAAGGAGCAGCGCTGCACCCGCCTGCGTCTGGGAAGCTTGGAGAGGACTCCATGCTCCGTGGCCAAGGATAACATCCGCTGCAAAGGGTCCATGGCCAGGATGAATAAGAACGGGGAGAGCGGGTCTCCCTGGCGAAGACCACAATTGTGCAGGATTGCCTCTGATTTTTGCCCATTGATCATCACTTTGGAGGTCGAGGAGCGCAATAGCATGGCGACCCAATTCCGCCAGCGCAGGCCAAAACCTCTAGCCTCAAGCATATCAAGGATGTAAGCCCACGATATCGAATCGAAGGCTTATGCAATATCAAGCTTCAGAAGAATGGCAGGTTTTTTGGTCTTATGAAAGAATCGAGCAGTGTTCTGGACATGGATGAAGTTTTCCTGGATGCTTCGCTTTTTAATGAAGGCACTTTGGCATTGATCCACAAGATCGACGAGCTTTGGACCCAGCCTTAGGGCGAGGATCTTTGAGAAGATTTTGACCACGCTATGGAGTAACGAGATCGGTCTGAAGTCCTGGATGGCATCCGCGCCCAGCTTTTTCGGAATTAGAATGATGAGAGCACGGTTTATACGGTCAAGCCCACGGCTGTCCATCCAGAAAAGCTGATTCAGAGCTGCAAGTAAGTCTAGCTTGATGATGTCCCAGCAAGCTCTAAAAAAACTGCCCGAGAGGCCGTCCGGCCCCGGAGCTTTGTCGGCCGGGATGTCGTCTATGGCGCGCTTGATCTCGTCCAAGGATAGCTCCTGCTCGAGGTCCGCGAGGTCTACGTGCTCAAGCTCAAGGGTATCCCAATTAAGAGCCGTGGATCTAAGCTTGTCCGTGCCGAAAATGCCTTTGAAGTGATCGTGTGCAAGCTCAGTGATAGCATCTTGAGTCGTGGCCGTGCCATTCGGGCCATGCAGCAAGTGGATGGTGTTTCTGTTGTGACGAGCATTGGCTTTTCGCTGAAAGAATTTCGTGTTCGCATCACCGGCCTTTAGCCACAAAACCCTACTTCTCTGCCGCTTCTTGATTTTAATTAGCACTGCCAAACCCATCATGCGGGATTTGAGCTTGCAACGCAGCTCGCTCTCATCCGCGTTCAGCTCACGAAAATCTTGCGCACGGTCCAGTTGCAGAATTAACTCGTTCACTGTCGCAAATTGCTTTTGGATATCACCGATGGTGCTCTTGCTCCAAGTTTGCAGCGCTTTGCTCAAACGCTAAAGCTTACGGTTCAGCCTAGTCAGGGGGCAAGAGTTGCCAGCATCCCTCACCCAGGATTGCTGCACTACCTCCTGGAAACCTTCGACGAACTACCAATAAGATTCAAAACGAAAGCGTCTGTTGGTCCTGATGATGCTATCATTTAGTAGCAACAGCGGGCAGTGGTCCGAGATCGCTGAGGACTGTGGGATGAGCTTCGCCGCTGGGAAGAGGAGCTCCCAGTCCACGTTACAGAATGCGCGGTCAAGGCGCACGAGCGTAGGCGTGCCTGTTCGTTGCTCCAAGTGAATCTTTGTCCTATCAAAGGAATCTCATGCACGCAAGAGGAGTTAAGGGTTCTACGGAATTTGTTCATCCATCGTCGGCAGATTCTGGAATTGTTCTTGTCCTGCGGGCTAGTGATTAAGTTGAAATCGCCGATGAGCACCCAAGGCCCGGACATAGAATTGTGGATGGAGGCGAGCTCGGCTAGGAAAAGGTCTTTCCGCTGGTCATCATGGGGGCCATACACCGTGGTTAACGACCATGGTGATCTGCCGCCAACCGGCGAGAAGGTGGCAGTGATCGAGAAGGCTCTAACATCGACCCTACTGACGGCAAAACTGCTCGAGCGCCAACACAGCATGATGCCACTGCGCGTGCCATCAGCATCCAGCGCAACATGCTGATCATAGCGCTGCCCCACAACTTCACGACGATCAGTCATCGTGCAGGACGGCAACTTGGTTTCTTGCAGACAAACGATGGAGCAGTCAAGGCTGTCAATAAGCGCGCGAGAGGCGGCACGCCTCGCACCATCGTTGAGACCTCTCACGTTCCAATTAAAAATCGAAAGTTTCTCACACATTAGTAAACAGAAAGCAGCTACAGGAAGTGACCGCCTGATATGGCAGGTTCGAATGGAGTTCAACAAGCAGAACATAGCACCGAGGCCCAGGCCTCAGCGTGAGCAAATAGGTCAACATGCAACTAAACATGGAAACTGATACATCTGCAAAAGACAGGGACGCTGCAGCGTCAGGCCGCTCTCGTCGAGAGCTCATCGAGGATGGCTTGAAGCTCCTCATCTAGCAGGCGCAGCTGTGACGAGGACGAGAGGCCATCGATCTGCATCAGCTTCGCGACGTTGTCGGCCGGCATGGGCTCGCGGAAGAAGTCGATGTAGGCCAGCAGCGTGTCATCGTTGAAGTCTGCCTCTCTCTTGATGAAACCCAACTTGACACAGATCGCAGCTTGAGCTCTCCAGGAGGAGGAGAAGCTGGTTTGCAGGCGTAGCAGCCGGGCACTCTGTCTGGGGGTCTTGATCACACCGGCCAGTCTGCTCTTGAGTTTGCGCCTAGCTAAAACAGATGGCGCTGGTGCGGGCAGGATAGAAGAGGACAACAACGAGGCGATCTTGTTGATGAAGGCTTTCTTCTCGTCAATATGCAGCATCGATACCCGATCAGTGATGGCAGCGATTAGGCCAGTGCCTGAAAGGTTGGCGTCCGCAAGCGCTTACCTAGCCCTTCGCTCCTCGATTGACTGGGTCTGGCTGAAACCGAGCTGTGGAGGTGATGCAGTAGGCTGCAACTGCAGCGTTGCTGCACCAGGCCCAAACACCACCTCAGGCCCAGAGGCCCAAGTCGGCACCAACTGTGGAAGCTGCAACTGGGCCTCCTCCCAGCTCGGGAGCCAGCAAGGCCTCCAGCAAGGTGCAAGCAGCTCCCTGCTTTGCCCGGCAGCGACAACGGGCGTGACCGAAGAGCCCCAAGGCGACATGCCGCATGATCCCAGGGACGGCGGCAGCGGTGGTAGCTCGTGACCTGATGGCCCATCGCAAAAAAAGGTGTCCACGCCGGTCGCGCCATAGCTGAAGCTGTTGGTCCAGACAGGTTGCAGCTCCTGCCTAGGCGGTGAGTACAACGGCATCATCCCAGTCATGGGGCCAAGGGGCTGGAGCTGCTGCTGCATGTAGACAGGCTGCGTTGACGGGAGGTTGGTCAACGACGGTCCCCAGGCCTCTATGTCCATCATCGTCAGAGCACTGGCAGCGAGCTCCGGCGGCGGCAGAGCAGATTCAACAAGCCACTCGTCAGCACTGCGCCTTGCGGTCGGGGCATCTGCAACGCTTTGAGCATCACTTCTGGTATCTTCATCAGCCAGCTGGTCTGCTTGTTCCCCAGCCACTTGTACAGACTGAATGGGATGCACTCCTTGGAACTGGGTCACGAGCTCCTGCTGCACCTCCAAGGACGGGGTCACGAGCACCCGCTCACGCTCCCGTTGATCGGGCTGCCACTCATTGCAAGCAACATCTTCCCTGCCTAGGCTGTCGGGCTGCCTCCTTAACCTTTCAGGCTGCTCCATCTGCAACTCTTCAGGCTGTACCACCTGCACCTCAGGCTGCAACATACGCATCTCTTCAGGCTGTACCACCTGCACCTCAGGCTGTATCAGACGCATCTCTTCAGGCTGCACCACCCTCACCTCCTCTCGAGCAGGATTAACAAGGATCATGATTGCCGGCCGGCTACCTTGCCCCACTTGTAGGTCAGCCAGGGCGGCAGCACCAACCGGGGCCTCGTCGGCGGTGGTGCCAGCGCGCTGGCGATGGCGCCGAGGCTCCGGCTCCCTGCTCCCAGTGCCCCGACACATGGCTTGCTCGCGCATGCTCTGGAAGAAGCGCTTGTGCACCCCTCCCTGCGCTCCACGGCGACGGCTGCTGCCTTATCCATCACCCTCTTCATCGTCGCTCCTTCGCCCAGCCAGACGGTTGGAACCGGAGCCCACAGACCTGGCCCTGTCCTCTCCATCCTTGGTGCCAAATCGCCATTTTCCCTTGAAGCGGTACGTGCGCGGCCACCTCGCGCGCTCACCACGCCGAGGGGAGATCGGCGTGTAGTCCTTGACGACATCCAAGTGGATCAGCACCGGGAACGCCGGCCCCTCTTTGCCCTCCTCCGCAGGCGTGCCTTCGGGCAAAAATTCCCTAGGGCGAACGACGTCGGGCCGCTGCAGCACGGTGAAGTCTGATGTGAAGGAAATATGCCCTAGAGGCAATAATAAAGTTATTATTTATTTCCTTATATCATGATAAATGTTTATTATTCATGCTAGAATTGTATTAACCGGAAACATAATACATGTGTGAATACATAGACAAACAGAGTGTCACTAGTATGCCTCTACTTGACTAGCTCGTTAATCAAAGATGGTTATGTTTCCTAACCATGGACAAAGAGTTGTTATTTGATTAACGGGATCACATCATTAGTTGAATGATCTGATTGACATGACCCATTCCATTAGCTTAGCACCCGATCGTTTAGTATGTTGCTATTGCTTTCTTCATGACTTATACATGTTCCTATGACTATGAGATTATGCAACTCCCGTTTGCCGGAGGAACACTTTGTGTGCTACCAAACGTCACAACGTAACTGGGTGATTATAAAGGAGCTCTACAGGTGTCTCCAAAGGTACATGTTGGGTTGGCGTATTTCGAGATTAGGATTTGTCACTCCGAATGTCGGAGAGGTATCTCTGGACCCTCTCGGTAATGCACATCACATAAGCCTTGCAAGCATTGCAACTAATGAGTTAGTTGAGAGATGATGTATTATGTAACGAGTAAAGAGACTTGCCGGTAACGAGATTGAACTAGGTATTGGATACCGATGATCGAATCTCGGGCAAGTAACATACCGATGACAAAGGGAACAACGTATGTTGTTATGCGGTATGACCGATAAAGATATTCGTAGAATATGTAGGAGCCAATATGGGCATCCAGGTCCCGCTGTTGGTTATTGACCGGAGATTTGTCTCAGTCATGTCTACATTGTTCTCGAACCGTAGGGTCCGCACGCTTAACGTTACGATGACAGTTATTATGAGTTTATGCATTTTGATGTACCGAAGTTAGTTCGGAGTCCCGGATGTGATCACGGACATGACGAGGAGTCTCAAAATGGTCGACACATAAAGATTGATATATTGGATGACTATATTCGGACACCGGAAGCGTTCCGGAGAAGTTTCGGATAAAACCGGAGCACCGGGGGGTTACCGGAACCCCCCGGGGGGTTAGTGGGCCTCATGGGCCTAAAGTGGAGAAGAGGAAGGGGCTGCCAAGGCAGGCTGCGCGCCCCCTCTCCCCCTAGTCCGAATTGGACAAGGAGGGAGGGGCGGCGCCCCCCCTTTCCTCCTCTCCTTCCACCTCTCCTACTTGGACAAGGAAAAGGGAGGGGGGTCCTACTCCCGGTAGGAGTAGGACTCCTCCTGCGCGCCTCCATAGGGCCGGCCGCACCCCCCCCCCCTCCTTGGATCCTTTATATACGGAGGCAAGGGGGCACCCTAGAACACACAAGTTGATCCTCGTGATCGTTCCTTAGCCGTGTGCGGTGCCCCCTTCCACCATATTCCACCTCGGTCATATCGTTGTAGTGCTTAGGCGAAGCCCTGCGTCGGTAGATCATCATCATCGTCACCACGCCGTTGTGCTGACGGAACTCATCCCCGAAGCTTTGCTGGATCGGAGCCCGGGGAGTGTCATCGAGCTGAACGTGTGCCAAGAACTCGAAGGTGCCGGAGTAACTGTGCTTGGATCGGTCGGATCGGGAAGACGTACGACTACTTCCTCTACGTTGTGTCAACGCTTCCGCGTCGGTCTACGAGGGTACGTAGACAACACTCTCCCCTCTCATTGCTATGCATCACCATGATCTTGCGTGTGCGTAGGAAATTTTTTGAAATTACTACGAAACCCAACAGTGGCATCCGAGCCTAGGTTTTATGGTTTGATGTTATATGCACGAGTAGAACACAAGTGAGTTGTGGGCGATATAAATCATACTGCCTACCAGCATGTCATACTTTGGTTCGGCGGTATTGTTTGATGAAGCGGCCCGGACCGACATTACGTGTACGCTTACGCGAGACCGGTTCTCCCGACGTGCTTTGCACAAAGGTGGCTTGCGGGTGACTGTTTCTCCAACTTTAGTTGAACCGAGTGTGGCTACGCCCGGTCCTTGCGAAGGTTAAAACGGCATCAACTTGACAAACTATCGTTGTGGTTTTGATGCGTAGGTGAGATTGGTTCTTGCTTAAGCCCGTAGCAGCCACGTAAAACTTGCAACAACAAAGTAGAGGACTTCTAACTTGTTTTTGCAGGGCATGTTGTGATGTGATATGGTCAAGACATGATGCTAAATTTTATTGTATGAGATGATCATGTTTTGTAACCGAGTTATCGGCAACTGGCAGGAGCCATATGGTTGTCGCTTTATTGTATGCAATGCAATCGCGCTGTAATGCTTTACTTTATCACTAAGCGGTAGCGATAGTCGTGGAAGCATACGATTGGCGAGACGACAACGATGCTACGATGGAGATCAAGCTGTCGGGCCGGTGACGATGGTGATCATGACGGTGCTTCGGAGATGGAGATCACAGGCACAAGATGATGATGGCCATATCATATCACTTATATTGATTGCATGTGATGTTTATCTTTTATGCATCTTATCTTGCTTTGATTGACGGTAGCATTATAAGATGATCTCTCACCAAAATTATCAAGAAGTGTTCTCCCTGAGTATGCACCATTGCGAAAGTTCTTCGTGCTGAGACACCATGTGATGATCGGGTGTGATAGGCTCTACATTCAAATACAACGGGTGCAAAACAGTTGCACACACGGAATACTCAGGTTATACTTGATGAGCCAAGCATATGCAGATATGGCCTCGGAACACAGAGACCGAAAGGTCGAGCGTGAATCATATAGTAGATATGATCAACATAGTGATGTTCACCAATGAAACTACTCCATCTCACGTGATGATCGGACATGGTTTAGTTGATTTCAATCACGTGATCACTTAGAGGATTAGAGGGATGTCTATCTAAGTGGGAGTTCTTAAGTAATATGATTAATTGAACTTTAATTTATCATGAACTTAGTCCTAGTAGTATTTTGCAAATTATGTTGTAGATCAATAGCTCGCGTTGTTGCTTCCCTGTGTTTATTTTGATATGTTCCTAGAGAAAATTGTGTTGAAAGATGTTAGTAGCAATGATGCGGATTGGATCCGTGATCTGAGGTTTATCCTCATTGCTGCACAGAAGAATTATGTCCTTGATGCACCGCTAGGTGACAGACCTATTGCAGGAGCAGATGCAGACGTTATAAACGTTTGGCTAGCTCAATATGATGACTACTTAATAGTTTAGTGCACCATGCTTAACGGCTTAGAATCGGGACTTCAAAAGACGTTTTGAACGTCATGGACCATATGAGATGTTCCAGGAGTTGAAGTTAATATTTCAAGCAAAAACCCGAGTTGAGAGATATGAAGTCTCCAACAAGTTCTATAGCTAAAAGATGGAGGAGAATCGCTCAACTAGTGAGCATGTGCCCAGATTGTCTGAGTACTACAATCGCTTGAATCAAGTGGGAGTTAATCTTCCAGATAAGATAGTGATTGACAGAATTCTCTAGTCACCATCACCAAGTTAGTAGAACTTCATGATGAACTATAATATGCAAGGGATAACGGAAACAATTCCCAAGCTCTTCGTGATGCTGAAATCGACGAAGGTAGAAATCAAGAAAAACATCAAGTGTTGATGGTAGACAAGACCACTAGTTTCAAGAAAAGGGCAAAAGGAAGAAGGGGAACTTCAAGAAGAACGGCAAGCAAGTTGCTGCTCAAGTGAAGAAACCCAAGTCTAGTCCTAAGCCTGAGACTAAGTGCTTCTACTGCAAAGGGATTGGTCACTGGAAGCGGAACTACCCCAAGTATTTGGCGGATAAGAAGGATGGCAAAGTGAACAAAAGTATATTTGATATACATGTTATTGATGTGTACTTTACTAGTGTTTATAGCAACCCCTCAGTATTTGATACTGGATCAGTTGCTAAGAGTAGTAACTCGAAACAGGAGTTGCAGAATAAACAGCGACTAGTTAAGGGTGAAGTGACGATGTGTGTTGGAAGTAGTTCCAAGATTGATATGATCATCATCGCACACTCCCCTATACTTTCGGGATTAGTGTTGAACCTAAATAAGTGTTATTTGGTTTTTTTCATTGAGCATGAATATGATTTGATCATGTTTATTGCAATATGATTATTCATTAAAGTCAGAGAATAATTGTTGTTCTGTTTACATGAATAAAACCTTCGATGGTCATACACCCAATTAAACAAGTTCGTTGGATCTCGATCATAGTGATACACATATTCATAATATTGAAACCAAAAGATGCAAAGTTAATAATGATAGTGCAACGTATTTGTGGCACTGCCGTTTAAGTCATATTGGTGTAAAGCGCATGAAGAAACTCCATGCTGATGGGCTTTTGGAATCACTTGATTATGAATCACTTGATGCTTGCGAACCATGCCTTATGGGCAAGATGACTAAAACGCCGTTCTCCGGAACAATGAAGCAAGCAACAGATTTGTTGGAAATCATACATACTGATGTATGTGGTCCGATGAATATTAAGGCTTGCAGCAGGTATCATTATTTTCTGACCTTCACAGATGATTTGAGCAGATATGGGGATATCTACTTGATGAAACATAAGTCTGAAACATTTGAACGGTTCAAAGAATTTCAGAGTGAAGTGGAAAATCATCGTGACAAGAAAATAAAAGTTTCTACGATATGATCGCAGAGGTAAAATATTTGAGTTACGAGTTTGGCCTTCAATTAAAACAATGTGGAATATTTTCACAAATTCGTGCCACCTGGAACACCACAGCATAATGGTGTGTCCGAACGTCATAACCATACTTTATTGGATATAGTACAATCTATGATGTTTCTTACCGATTTACCACTATAGTTTTTTGGGGTTATGCATTAAAGACAGCTGCATTCACGTTAAAAAGGGGCAACATCTAAATCCGTTGAGACGACACAATCTGAACTGTGTTTTGGCAAGAAACCAAAGTTGTCGTTTCTTAAAGTTTGGGATTGTGATGCTTATATGAAAAAGTTTCATCCTGATAAGCTCAAACCCAAATCGGAGAAATATGTCTTCATAGGATACCCAAAGGAGACTGTCGGGTACACCTTCTATCACAGATCCGAAGGCAAGACATTCGTTGCTAAGAATGGATCCTTTCTAGAGAAGGAGTTTCTCTCGAAAGAAGTGAGTGGGAGGAAAGTAGAAAACTTGATAAGGTAATTGTACCTTCTCCCTTATTGGAAAGTAGTTCATCACAAAAATCTGTTCTTGTGACTACTACACCAATTAGTGAGGAAGCTAATGATGATGATCATGTAACTTTAGATCAAGTTACTACCGAATCTCGTAGGTAAACCAGAGTGAGATCCGCACCAGAGTGGTACGGTAATCCTGTTCTGGAAGTCATGTTACTAGACCATGACGAACTTGCGAACTATGAGGAAGCGACGATGAGCCCAGATTCCGCGAAATGGTTTGAGGCCATGAAATCTGAGATATGATCCATGTATGAGAACAAAGTTTGGACTTTGGTTGACTTGCTCGATGATCGGCAAGCAATTGAGAATAAATGGATCTTTAAGAGGAAGACGGACGCTGATAGTAGTGTTACTATCTACAAAGCTAGAATTGTCGCAAAAGGTTTTCGACAAGTTCAAGGTGTTGACTACGATGAGAGTTTCTCACTCGTATCTATGCTTGAGTCTGTCCGAATCATGTTAGTAATTGCCGCATTTTATGAAATCTGGCAAATGGATAAACAAAACTGCATTCCTTAATGGATTTATTAAAAAAGAGTTGTATATGATGCAACCAGAAGGTTTTGTCAATCCGAAAGGTGCTAACAAAATGTGCAAGCTCCAGCGATCCATCTGTGGACTGGTGCAAGCATCTCGGAGTTGGAATATACGCTTTGATGAGTTGATCAAAGCATATAGTTTTATACAGACTTGCGGTGAAGCCTGTATTTACAAGAAAGTGAGTGGGAGCACTACAGCATTTCTGATAAGTATATGTGAATGACATATTGTTGATCGGAAATAATGTAGAATTATTCTGTAAAGCATAAAGGAGTGTTTGAAAGGATTTTTTCAAAGAAAGACTTCGGTGAAGCTGCTTACATATTGAGCTTCAAGATCTATAGAGATAGATCAAGACGCTTGATAAGTTTTTTCAATGAGTACATACCTTGACAAGATTTTGAAGTAGTTCAAAATGGAGCAGTCAAAGAAAGAGTTCTTGCCTGTATTACAAGGTGTGAAGTTGAGTAAGACTCAAAGCCCGACCACGGCAGAAGATAGAAAGAGAATGAAAGTCATTCCCTATGCCTTGGCCATAGGTTCTATAAAGTATGTCATGCTGTGTACCAGATCTATTGTATACCCTGCACTGATTTGGCAAGGGAGTACAATAGTGATCTATCACTGGACAGCGGTCAGAATTATCCTTAGTGAAATAAGGATATGTTTCTCGATTATGGACGTGACAAAAAGGTTCATCGTAAAGGGTTACGTCGATGCAAGTTTTTGACACTGATCCAGATGACTCTAAGTCTCAATCTGGATACATATTGAAAGTGGGAGCAATTAGTTAGAGTAGCTCCATGCAGAGCATTGTTGACATAGAAATTTGCAAAATACATGCGGATCTAAATGTGACAGACCCGTTGACTAAACTTCTCTCACAAGCAAAACATGATCACTTTTTGGGTCTTAATCACATAGCGATGTGAACTAGATTATTGAATCTAGTAAACCCTTTGGGTGTTAGTCACATGGAGATGTGAATCAATCACATAAAGATGTGAGCTATTGATGTTAAATCACATGGCGATGTGATCTAGATTATTGACTCTAGTGCAAGTGGGAGACAGAAAGAAATATGTCCTAGAGGCAATAATAAAGTTATTATTTATTTCCTTATATCATGATAAATGTTTATTATTCATGCTAGAATTGTATTAACCGGAAACATAATACATGTGTGAATACATAGACAAACAGAGTGTCACTAGTATGCCTCTACTTGACTAGCTCGTTAATCAAAGATGGTTATGTTTCCTAACCATGGACAAAGAGTTGTTATTTGATTAACGGGATCACATCATTAGTTGAATGATCTGATTGACATGACCCATTCCATTAGCTTAGCACCCGATCGTTTAGTATGTTGCTATTGCTTTCTTCATGACTTATACATGTTCCTATGACTATGAGATTATGCAACTCCCGTTTGCCGGAGGAACACTTTGTGTGCTACCAAACATCACAACGTAACTGGGTGATTATAAAGGAGCTCTACAGGTGTCTCCAAAGGTACATGTTGGGTTGGCGTATTTCGAGATTAGGATTTGTCACTCCGAATGTCGGAGAGGTATCTCTGGGCCCTCTCAGTAATGCACATCACATAAGCCTTGCAAGTAGTGCAACTAATGAGTTAGTTGCGAGTTGATGTATTACGTAACGAGTAAAGAGACTTGCCGGTAACGAGATTGAACTAGGTATTGGATACCGACGATCGAATCTCGGGCAAGTAACATACCGATGACAAAGGGAACAACGTATGTTGTTATGCGGTATGACCGATAAAGATCTTCGTAGAATATGTAGGAGCCAATATGGGCATCCTGGTCCCGCTGTTGGTTGTTGACCGGAGATTGACCGGAGATTGTCTCAGTCATGTCTACATTGTTCTCGAACCGTAGGGTCCGCACGCTTAACGTTACGATGACAGTTATTATGAGTTTATGCATTTTGATGTACCGAAGTTAGTTCGGAGTCCCGGATGTGATCACGGACATGACGAGGAGTCTCGAAATGGTCGATACATAAAGATTGATATATTGGATGACTATATTCGGACACCGGAAGCGTTCCGGAGAAGTTTCGGATAAAACGGAGCACCGGGGGTTACCGGAACCCCCCGGGGGGTTAATGGGCCTCATGGGCCTAAAGTGGAGAAGAGGAAGGGGCTGCCAAGGGCAGGCCGCGCGCCCCCTCTCCCCCTAGTCCGAATTGGACAAGGAGGGAGGGGCGGCGCCCCCCCTTTCCTCTCTCCTTCCACCTCTCCTACTTGGACAAGGAAAAGGGAGGGGAGTCCTACTCCCGGTAGGAGTAGGACTCCTCCTGCGCGCCTCATAGGGCCGGCCGCACCCCCCCTTGGATCCTTTATATACGGAGGCAAGGGGGCACCCTAGACACACAAGTTGATCCTCATGATCGTTCCTTAGCCGTGTGCGGTGCCCCCTTCCACCATATTCCACCTCGGTCATATCGTTGTAGTGCTTAGGCGAAGCCCTGCGGCCCTGCGTCGGTAGATCATCATCATCGTCACCACGCCGTTGTGCTGACGGAACTCATCCCCGAAGCTTTGCTGGATCGGAGCCCGGGGAGTGTCATCGAGCTGAACGTGTGCCAAGAACTCGGAGGTGCCGGAGTAACGGTGCTTGGATCGGTCGGATCGGGAAGACGTACGACTACTTCCTCTACGTTGTGTCAACGCTTCCGCGTCGGTCTACGAGGGTACGTAGAAAACACTCTCCCCTCTCGTTGCTATGCATCACTATGATCTTGCATGTGCGTAGGAATTTTTTTTAAAATTACTACGAAACCCAACATGATGCGCGGGGAATCTTGTCCGGGTGCCATGTCCAGAGCCAGGCGAATAGCGCCGAGCAGTTGGCCTTGGTGGTTGATTGACGCTCGATCAGGTCCAGCTCACAGTCCTTGCCGAGGACCTCCTCGACGCACTCCCAATCCCAGGAGCTCAGCGGCAGCCTTTTAATGGCCACCCGGCAGTAGTAGCGCCAGATGCGTCTAGTACCGGGTGGAGGGAGCCATGGCCGAAACTTGAACTGCACTCCGGCCACCTCAATGCCCCGCTGCTCAAGGGCCAGGTCTCTTTGGGCAGGCTGGAACGTGGTGAGGAGGAAGTCTTCCGGGAAGAACGGCACGACGGCGATGTCGCTCGACGGGAAGCGGAAGTCCCTCTCCAGCGCACTCGCCACCATGTCGGCAGTGATGCCAGAGCAGTGCCCGACCGCCGTCAGGACGAGCGCGGACGAGCGCAGGCGGTGAGCCTCCGCCTCCATGGCCGGCGTGCTGACCACCTTGCAGCTGGAGTTGGCCGGTCTCCGCGACGCCCCGCCCGGAATGTAGGCCATGGGTTCCGCAGATGGCGCCTCTCGGCGCACCACGGCAGCCAGCAGAGGAGGCAATCGAGCCGAATAGCCCCTGAATCTGTGCACCGTATGCTTGAATTATTTTTTATTATCAATAACTCTAAGATTTTTCCTTGGACAAATTTAATTTGCATTGCTGACAATGCTGCATGGGCAGTACGTTTGTAAGTAATGGCTGGGTGTTGTTATCTACCATTTTCTTCTCAAGTAAAGAAAGATGGTAGTACGAACTAAGAAAATAATACGAGCACTGAAAAGAAGAACTAGTTTCTCTGCTATTCCTGCCAAAAATAAGCATTTATTGGATACATTCTTTTCTCAACTCGGCTGGCCACCAACATTCTTTTCTCAGTTTATTTTTAGTTTTCATTTTTTTTATTTTAGACTTTACATGTGCACCTATTGCACAACCTGCAAATTATTAGATTTTGAGCCTTAGAGTAGTAAAATAGAGTAATATTAGCAAAATTAAAAAAAAATAAAAAGACTAATAAAAGAAAAGAAAAAATATTAGGTAAAGAAAAAAAGTTTGTTTATTTTTAGTTTTTATTTTAGACTTTACATGTGCACATGTTGCACAACCTGCAAAATATGAAAGAAAAGTAATAAATATTAGGGAAATGCTTCTTACCGTCCCCATTGATTGAGCAACCCTATGGCATGGCAGTGACTGACGAAAATATCAAGCGTCTTATGTTTGCAACAAAAGTTTTGTCAGGCTGGACCATGGAACACGGCATGTTGTGAAGCTACAAGGAGTGCCCACAGCATTCAACCAAGTGCTTACAGAAACCAAACCTAATCCGTTAGGTGAATATATCGAATACTAGTAGATGTAAATGGCATGTGAATTGACAGCAGATCCGAGACAATCGAGCCGAATAGCCCCTGAATCTGTGCACCGTATGCTTGAATTATTTTTTATTATCAATAACTCTAAGATTTTTCCTTGGACAAATTTAATTTGCATTGCTGACAATGCTGCATGGGCAGTACGTTTGTAAGTAATGGCTGGGTGTTGTTATCTACCATTTTCTTCTCAAGTAAAGAAAGATGGTAGTACGAACTAAGAAAATAATACGAGCACTGAAAAGAAGAACTAGTTTCTCTGCTATTCCTGCCAAAAATAAGCATTTATTGGATACATTCTTTTCTCAACTCGGCTGGCCACCAACATTCTTTTCTCAGTTTATTTTTAGTTTTCATTTTTTTTATTTTAGACTTTACATGTGCACCTATTGCACAACCTGCAAATTATTAGATTTTGAGCCTTAGAGTAGTAAAATAGAGTAATATTAGCAAAATTAAAAAAAAAATAAAAAGACTAATAAAAGAAAAGAAAAAATATTAGGTAAAGAAAAAAAGTTTGTTTATTTTTAGTTTTTATTTTAGACTTTACATGTGCACATGTTGCACAACCTGCAAAATATGAAAGAAAAGTAATAAATATTAGGGAAAAAAAGACTAACATCGCACCGTACTTCCAACCCCCTGCACCTCCAGGGGAGAGACCTAGGGTCACAGGCCGCCAGGACAGGCCCGGCCAGAAGTGCGTAGCGACTGCTTTCGCCTCGGCTGAGCTGATGAATCAGCTCTGCGTCCTCGGCGATGGAAACGTCGGCACCTGGGCTATTTAAGCCGCGTAAAATGTTTCTAGCCAAGCGATGTGGTGCTAAACGTTTCCAGGGGCTGCGTTAGTTTATTCCCAGACTGGGCCGTCGCGTTCGTCCGCTGGCCCACGACCTTAGCCAACGCGCTAGTGAGCCGCGACAGCCGAAATTGTTTCGGAGGACGGCGCTCAGTGGGCTCGGTATCCAGGCCATCGTTGGTTGTATTGGCTGGTGTTAAATTCGCGGGCCGGCCCACTTGCCCCGCAAGAAAGACCAGGACGCGGTTCCTCAAAAAAATAAAATAAAAATGACCAGGACGCCGTACGAGATAGGACCGTAGGAGGCATGCCACGGCACAGGTATGTACCATGGCTGTGTCACGGTGCAGAGTTTCAGTCATCAATTATGAATGACACACTGCCTAATTCACTCGTCTAGGCTAATGAGGGCATGTACAAAGGTTTAGACGGCTGCTGTCTTTTTTTTTTCATTTTTTTTCATGGTAATACGTGTCTCATTTATAAAATAAAGATCCGGTTACAAGGCACGTAAGCACCGACATTACAAGGCTGAAAAAAATAGGATAATCCTATGCAAAATATCAGCGCATGTTCCTCTCCTCCGACACCATCGAAGTGGCCACCAAAGGGAAAGAAAACAGATCACCTCTTCACCCGAGCTCGACGCGGCTCCATCGCTGATCAGCAGCTTTACGGACCTCGAAAGTAGTTTGTCAGAAGCAAAACCATTGCCGTTGAAAGAATCGGACCGGGGCAACATGTCCCCGGACACGCCATCGAACTCTAGATCTGACACCCCAGCACGACAACGACGTCGAAGGAGGAAACCAGAACTATCAGCCACCAACCACAAACCCAGCACGGGATGCACCATCTTCCAGCTGTCACTTGCGCAGACAGCCGTCTGCGCGTACTCCTGGATGACAAAACCTCTCTGCTCCACCATGACGTCGGAGACAACGCCACAGCAACGGGGACAGAGCAGAAGGAGAGACACACCTGATGGAGTCGCCGTCGCTGCCTCGCCGACATCATCCATGAACCCTAACAGAACCGATCCGAAGGATAGGCAATCACACGATGCCATCAACTCCGAGACGCCGCCATGAACGACACTGCCGGTGTGGGAGTGAAGCTGAGGCAGACTTATTCGTCTCGGCGCCGCTCCCACCACCCCAACGGCGCACCACGATCTACAAATTCAAAATCTAACTACAGAGCGGAGGAACGGGGTGTTGGGGAACGTAGTAATTTCAAAAATTTCCTACGCACACACAGGATCATGGTGATGCATAGCAACGAGAGGGGAGAGTGTCGTCCACGTACCCTCGTAGACTGTTAAGCGGAAGCGTTAGCACAACGCGGTTGATGTAGTCGTACGTCTTCATGATCCGACCGATCCAAGTACCGAATGCATGACACCTCCGAGTTCAGCACACATTCAGCTCGATGACATCCCTCGAACTCTGATCCAGCCGAGCTTTGAGGGAGAGTTCCGTCAGCACGATGGCGTGGTGACGATGATGATGTTCTACTGACACAGGGCTTCGCCTAAGCACCGCTACGATATTATCGAGGTGGACTATGGTGGAGGGGGGCACCGCACACGGCTAAGAGATCCAAGAGATCAATTGTTGTGTCTCTGGGGTGCCCCCCTGCCCCCGTATATAAAGGAGCAAGGGAGGGAGAGGCGACCGGCCAGGAGAAGGCGCGTCAGGAGGAGGGAGAGAGGAAGGAAAGGGGGGCGCCGCCCCCCTCCTTGTCCAATTCGGACTAGAGGGGGAGGGGGCGCGCGGCCTGCCCTGGCCGCCCCTTCTCTTCTCCACTAAGGCCCATGTAGGCCCATTAAACCCCCGGGAGTGTTCCGGTAACCCCCAGTACTTCGGTAAAATCTTGAAGTTTAAACATGATGCAAACAAGAAGAGCTATCCTAGTGTATTGTCAAACTAGGGATGTCACAATTTTTAAACCCAGGCGGAGGTACTCCCTCCGTCTCATAATGTAAGACGTTTTTCGACACTAGTCTTACATTATGAGATGGAGGGAGTAGTATTTAACAAAAATAAAACTAATTACATAGAAAAAAATGAAAAACAGTTTCAACGAAAGAAAAGGGCATACTTTTTTAGGGTGGTAAAGCCATACGGGACAAGTATTTCTCAGAATTGTTTTTTGAGAATGTAAGTATTTCTCAGATGGGCTGAGCTTCCGTCTATGCATCTCACTCGCTCAGCTCCGTTCGATTTGCATGAAACTTTACCGGCTTGCTTTCCTTGAAAAAATAAGTTGTGATGCGTGCTAATTTTTTTAAATAATATATATTTTTAATTAATTTTCACAAATATTATGCCGAAAAATTAATTTATAAAAATAATACACCGTCAGCCCGCAGCAGGCCGACTGGTAGCCTAAATTATTTTTTCAGCGTAATATTTTTGCAAATTAATAAAAAAAATGTATTATTTAAAAAAATTAGCGTGATGCGTTCGGTTCAAAGGGTCATTCCCCACTCCTCCCTGCAGTCCGATGGCTGTAGAGGATCGTTCTGCCTGTGCAAGGTAGCCTAGAGGTTGTCTGACGTACTACACAATATTTTTTTAGTTTCTCAAAAAAAAAAACGCACACACACACAAAGTTTTTTTTCTCAAAAATCTTTTTTTTGCTTCCTTGATGACTTTTTTAGCTGCAGAAAATCTCCAGATCTAGTAAAAGGGAGCGTCTAGGAGCGGCCGGCTGCTCCCTAGCGTTCCCCGGCGGCCGCTAGGAAAGGAAAGATCCTGTCCCCCCCCATCTCAGAAAAGGAAAGCCCTTCCCCGGTAGCAACAGGCGCGTCAACCCAACAAACCACACATTGGACGTGGTCCCCAGGCCATCACATGCCCTTCCCTCCCCTCCTGAAGCTCTCACGCCCCTCTGACCACCAACTTCTTTTTCCCCACGCCTCTGCCTGCCCCACCTTCTTACCCATGAAACAAAGGGGTTTTCATGTCTGGATCTCCATTGCTAGAGCTGCCATGGCAGATGAATCAAAGTTCAATAAGAGTGGAACTGGAACAATTTGGTGCAAAAAAAAGAAGAGAGAGGGATGATAGATCAGAACGTACCAGGCAGTAGGCACCAGCAAGGGTGGAAAAAGAGGTGATCCTTTCTCCTCCTGTTCAGGTCCTTCCTCCTTGCCTTTCCCTTTCTCCCTCACCAAATTTCTCTTTGCAAAAGTAGCTTCTCCATAGTTGTTGAAGATAGCATAAACAGAGATTAAAACGGGGAGATCTGGTACTTGTGCTCTTTTAACTGATTTTCGTGCAACTACATCATGGGACAAGCCAACTTTTACAACATGTGTGTAACAAAACGCGGAAAATGTGCAAAAATATAGGAGAGTGCACATAGAGAATCTTATTCACACATAATGCAGAAGAACAGATGTACATGTAGCAAAAAAAAGTGTTGTAGCTACTATGAAAAGATAACTACCTACTAGACAAGAATCTGGTTTGGAAGTGTTTTTTTCCTTTGATCTTTCCACACAGTAGTATATGTGACTTTGTAGCTGAGAATTGTGTGCACAAATCTATAGCAGCTCTTCTACCCCCATAACCTGTAAAACCTACACATCATGCAAAAATGAAGCCTTAGAAAAATGAACCAGCTCTGGGTTGTATCTGTGCAACTTAACCAACACAAGTGTGCAACTGACAACACTGCCATATCCATCTACTTGTGGGGTCTGAATTTCAGTAGTTGGCATCTGCAACTCATAAAAAGTTGAAGATGCCAACTCATATAATTTTAGATTCATTTTGGTTTGGCTAAAATTTTGTATGCAAAATTCCAAATGGAAAAACTTATACTAGTTGTTGTGCAACTAGATCATCTATTTTGTGCAACTGCAAGTACTCCTGCATGCAATTCATATTGCATGTTTGTTCAACTATGTAATGAATTTTGACCTGATGAACTTGATGAATTTAGCATGTCTGGACACAAGAAATGGAAAAAAATAGTGAATTCTAAAAGATTACAATCTTGCAAATAAGTAGTGCAACTACATTCAAGTGCATGCATGTGAATACATGAGGATGCCAACTACTTAATGGTTCTTGTGCAAGTAAAGAAGTTGAAGATGCCTCCCTCAAAAAAAAGTTGAAGATGCCAACTCATGTGGCATTGTTGTGCAACTATTAAGAAAAGTTGGGGATGCCAACTCCTGATTGGTTCTTGTGCAACTAAAATAGTTGAGGATGCCAACTCAGTGATACTATTGTGGGACTATTTAAAAAGCTGAGACTGCCAGCTCCAAAATGGTTCTGGTGCAACTACGAAAGTTGAGGATGCCAACTCGTATGATACCGTTGTGCAACTATTTGAAAATTTGAGGATAACAACTCTTAATTAATTTTTGTGCAACTATAAAAGTTCGGGATGCCAGTACCTAGCTGGTTCTTATGCACCTGTGTAAAAAAATCACATCCCAGGCTTCTTTGTGTAGAAAAAAGAAAAGAAAAATGCCTAATACCATTTCATGTTACCTCAACAACTGTTGCAAACGATGTGCCATCTCCATACACAACTCCCACCAGCGCGGCCGCCTTCCATTTCCATCGTTTCACAATGCAGAATTGGTCACCAACCTAAAGGATGCATGGAAGAAGTTACTTGTGTGTGTATGCAGGAAAGGGGAATGCACCCACAGTGCTTGCTCGATACTTACCTCATCATCCTCTACCTCCCTATCGATATCAACACGACGAGACTGCCGATCGGCATGCCGTTTCGAATTCTGCCGAGAAGAACAGTTTGCAGACCCCTGCATAAAACAAACAAAACATAGAACATGGTAGGAAAACCCCAAAATAATAGTTATTATAATTGAAAACAAAACTGCTACAAGGATAAATGAAAAACGATGAAAAAGCGAGCATGCCTATCCTTCACTAGGAGCCACATCTCCTTCTACAACCATTTTTAGTCTGCTAAAAAAAGCGAACAAACAAATTAGTCGCAGCAACCAAATGTATAAAGAAAAAATGAGCAAGAACAATTGATATCAAAAAAGTGCCATGAGGTAAGCAACTCATGCTGATTTTTCAAAGCACACCTACCAAACAAAACAAAATTGTGTGCAACTTGATGCACTGTATGGCCAACTGGGCAGACATTAGTGTGCAACCAAAAAAAAATCAGCATACACACTGCCTGAAGATGATGTAGGCACTGGAGCCAAAACTAAACTAGCCGATAGCCATTCCCTGTGAAACTGCATAACTGTGGCAAAGCCAACTAGGATATGAACTGCTTAGATCTACAAACTCCTCACGTATACACTTGAAAACAGGGCACACTTGAGTGTGCAACCAAAGAACCACACGCACACATGACTGTGCCGACACACGTGTGCACCTCTGTGGCCGTGCGTGTGCGACTGCTTGGAAGTGAGTGTGCACCTCCGTGATCGTGCGTGTGCGACTACGTACGCGGACGAGAGTGTGCAACTCTGCGGCCAGGCGTGTGCTCCTATGCCGACAAGAGTCGACAAGAGTGTGCAACTCCGCAGGAGTGCATGCGTGACTACTCGAACAAGAGCGTGCAACTCCACGGCTGGGCATGTGCTTCTATACCGGCAAGAGTGTGCAACTCCGCGGGCGTGCATGTGCGACCACGCGGACGAGGGTGTGCAACTCTGCGGCCAGGCGTGTGCTCCTATGCCGACAAGAGTCGACAAGAGTGTGCAACTCCGCAGGAGTGCATGCGTGACTACTCGAACAAGAGCGTGCAACTCCACGGCTGGGCATGTGCTTCTATACCGGCAAGAGTGTGCAACTCCGCGGGCGTGCATGTGCGACCACGCGGACGAGGGTGTGCAACTCTGCGGCCAGGCGTGTGCTCCTATGCCGACAAGAGTCGACAAGAGTGTGCAACTCCGCAGGAGTGCATGCGTGACTACTCGAACAAGAGCGTGCAACTCCACGGCTGGGCATGTGCTTCTATACCGGCAAGAGTGTGCAACTCCGCGGGCGTGCATGTGCGACCACGCGGACGAGGGTGTGCAACTCCGCGGGCGTGCATGTGCGACTACACGGCCGGGCATGTGCCAAAGAGTGTGCAACTATGCGACCAAGCGTGTGCGACTATACCAACTAGAGCGTGCAACTCTGCGGCCACGCGCGAATATGTGTGTGTGCAACATTTTCGGCTGGTCCCTAAATGAGTTGTGGCTGAAGTGCTTCTTTTTTGCATGATATTACCTCAGTAGTATAGTGTTTGGCTAGAATCCAAAAGCTTTGAACTCTGAAAAATTTAGCAAAATGGCGTGACGGATCTGAAAGAGCAACTCAATCCCTTGAGGAGAATGGAATGACAGAAATCAGCTGTTAATGCGTAAACGTTGAGCAGTAGTAGTCTGTTTGTTCAACCAAGAGTTGATAAAAAAAAGTAGGAGAAGGAAGCTAAGCTACCAAAGGAGTCCAGGCATCAAATTACCGAATCAATGAAGGAGTCCAGGCATCGTGTGAAGCCGCAGATGGAGGAGTCCAGGCACGTCGAGCCTCAGCGAGCGCCCGAGCTCTGGGGACAGCCTGATGACGCCCCAAAGTCGGCCGCCACCATAGTCGTCCCCACCACCAGCCGCCGCCGGAACACGGACGCCAGCCCCGCGAACTCCTGCGCCGAAGAGCTGGAGCACCGCAACGACGTCGGGCCCCCGCAGCCGCCGCCCACCGCCGGATGGTGGCGCCTCACCGTGTCCATCCCGCCTTGCCGATCTAGTCTTTTTTGTCACTGCCCGCACAGTTGCCGGATCCACAAAGAGATCTCTTCGCCTGGCCGCTACTGCACCAATCTCCCCTTTGCACGCAGTCATGGCGGCGATTCCCCGCCAGCCGTGCCCTTCCTTCTTTGCCGCTGATCGATGGGATGTGGGGGATTTCTGTTTTGACAACGAACAGGAGAGATGAAGGAGAGAAAGGGATCGGGGAGAGACAGTCGTCTGTGCGCCGCTCGAACCGTCCACTCCCTTCCACGGCTTGTGGGGCCATTGACGTGTCGCAAGGTGGGTTGTGTGTACGCCTGCACGGTCCTGACCAGGTCGCACCTGACGCACGCTTCAGATCAGGACGCGATCGTGCGGTCAACAACCGGCCGCTTGAGTTGATCAAATAGTGCGCGTGCACTTTTAAGTTTTCAGGCTAGTAAAAACAACTGCAAATTAGCTGCACTTTTGATTATGAAAGATTAAACGGTCTATGGCACATCTGAAATTATGATTTGAACAACGGAACACAGCAAGATTAACCATCACATTTTGTCTTTTATTATTCATATCAATGTTACACAATTTTATTCATGGCTACACCCACACAAAGATAAATTCAGTTCATGCTGCCCCCTCCTTGGCCCGCTCGATCGACACCCACCAAGGCGAGTGAGTGACTGCTTCTCTCCTCCTTGCCCATCTACATGTTCGGCTTCATCCTGAGCCGCGACGCCAGCTTCTGCCCGAGGGACGCGTCACACTGCAAATAGCATTGGTAAAAACATTGGTTGGTTACAGTGTGTGTGTTCATATGATCCAGGTATACATAAGTACATACACTCCATTACTGAATTATTAACTGTTATTATCTACTTAACTTACATGTCTAATATCTGCACCCCCAACTTTCAGGCCTGTACAGAAATAGCGATGCACCTGTTTAATAGCAGCACCAACCTTTTCCTGTTTGTGACATCAGACCGAATTCTGACTTGCTGACCCTGATTAACTGGAGCTGCACCTGGTCCCATGCTCCCACATGCATCCATGGTGTTGAAACCCCAAGGAGGTCCGGTCCCGGCGATCCATCAAGGCGCGGCGCAATGAATGGACAACCAGAACTGCCTGATGGGAGCCAAGGATAAGCTTTTCTATGCCTTCTGCCCGCTGGAAGAAATGGCAAGTTGAGGATGGATAAGGGAAGAGCAGGTGGCTGTTTTTGTAGATTATCTGTTGGTTTTTTATGCAAGGGTCAGCAACTTCAGAGAAGTTCAATGATTATTCCTTGAACATGCAGCAAGAAGCTGAGGCTGAGCCGATGTTGGACAATACTTCGAAAATGAGCGCTGGAAATGCAACAAAAGTACACGGACCGAGCCAGTCCTCAGCTCATTCATCCCTCTTTGAATCAGCCCTGAGCCTGAAACTGCAGCAACAGAGGTAACTTTGAAGAACCGAGCCAGCAAAGAGAAGAAGTGCATGCCGCATGGGTGTTTTTATTAATATTTAATAGTAATGCGATGAGCTAACAAGAGAATACGCATACACTGGAAAAACAACTTAATGTTCTCAGGTATCCCCGCCCAAAAAAACATTTCTCATATACTTTGACAAAAAAAGAAAAAAATATCAAAATCTCGGGAAGGAAATGAAAAGCTGATGCAACTGCCGTACAGGAAAGAAAATAATAATCCAAGTTCACAGGAAAGAAAAGCCATACTCTTTTTTTTGGGGGGAGGGAAGAAAGAAAAGCCATACTACAGCAGGACAAGTATTTCTCAGATGGGCCTATCTCTGTCTACGTATCGTATCTCAACTCAGATGGGCCGCGCTGCATGTCTTCTCCAGCCCAACCACATGGGCCAACAGCCCACGAGCCCTTCTAAGCCGCGAGCCTGCGACCGAGGAGGAGGCGCTGCGCTGCTGCGCGCTCCCTTATATTAGTCCCACCTCGCTAGTTCACGCGGAGAGGTACCGGTTTATAAGTTGAGGCGCTGCAGCTTGTAGCACGACCTTACTTGAACAGGATCTGTTCTATAGGCTCGTACCGTTGCATCCTTTACCAATAAGGAGGCAAGCACTCAAGTCTGGTTGATGACCTCTGACCTCTGGGCCAGAGCGTGATTAACGGCCAGGATTCATCTGATGGATCCGACGGCTGTAGAGGATCGTTCCTGCCTGGCTCAGCCTGTGCAGGGTGGCCCAGAGGTTGTCTGACAGACTCCAAAATCTTTTTTTTTTGCCTTCCTAATTAAAATTTTTAGTAGCATAAAAATCTCTTGATCTGAAATTAGGTGCACTTTTGTTTATGGCAATTACCACATCTGTAATTATGATACAACAGTGGCAGGAAAGCCAAACAAAAGTGGATCATCAAAAACTTCTACTATCAGACTGAAGATGGAACACAGCAAAGATTAACCAACACATTGTCTTTTATTTTCTCTTTTGCACAGACACAATACGACAGACGAACTGTATCACAACACCCACCATCATGGGTATTACATACAATATTCATTACACATTTTTATTCATGGCTACACCCACACAGAGACAGATTCAGTTCATGCTGCACCCTCCTTGGCTCGATGGACGCCAACCGAAGCGGGTGAGCAACTGGTTCCCTCCTCCTTTTCCATCTACATGCTCGGCTTAATCTTGAGCCGCGATGCCAGCTTCTGCCCGAGGGATGCGTCACACTGCAACAGCATTGGTAAAAAGCATGGTTGGTTTCAGTGTGTTTAGATGATACAGACACAAATAACAGTAGAGCAGTGTGCATGGTCACCCACTGGCAACTGGGAGTGAATAAAAAGACAGAAGAATGTACCTGTGACCAGTATGAGACCCAGATGCCCTGGATTTCATGGGTAACACGAGCATCAGTGAGCGCATCAACCCAGCGCTGTAGGAAACGGTCTTGCCTGTGTTTTCATATAAGAAACAGTTCGGTTAGCAACGATGCTTGATTTCTTCTATGTGCCTAAAGACT
Source organism: Triticum urartu (assembly GCF_003073215.2). NCBI lineage: Eukaryota > Viridiplantae > Streptophyta > Magnoliopsida > Poales > Poaceae > Triticum > Triticum urartu. Next base: position 705,364,240 of record NC_053028.1, read on the forward strand.
TGAAACAAATCAAACTGAGTTTGGGATGGAACCTGGCAGGGTCGAAGGAACGGTATCTCTCGCCAGCCTGCTTGAAATTGTTCTCCTTTTCGATGATGCACTGCAGTTCCAAAAGTACAAATGTAGCAAACCATTTGTCAAACACATGGTGGGTTTTTAATTCACAGAGTATTTTAGTCATAAATAATAACTGGAAACAGTTCTTATGGCTCAATGGCCGACGAATGGCAGTAGTAGACAAGAATTCTGTCATTCCAAGTTGCATACCTTCTCCCGGCAGCCAGATAGAACGCGAGGAGGGATAGGGTACTGTTCAGCATGACGAGTAGGATCAAACCTTGAAGGGAAGTAGTTCACCTGGAAATCAAGCCAAATATATGTAAATGCAGTGAACTTGAAATATAACTACGTACATATTATTTCTGTCAATCGGAGGAAATACTGCATCATGCAAGCAGAAGGGGATGAAAAAGTTTTAAAGAACAATGTACCTCCTCATCCCTGTGCATGAAATTCATTAAGCCATCATGATGGTTGTTGTGGTGAGCACATTTCGGGGCATTCACAGGAAGCATCAAGTAGTTTGGACCGAGACGGTGCCTTTGGGTATCAGCATAGGAGAAAATCCTTGTCTGGAGCAGCTTATCATCAGAGTAGTGGATTCCAGGGACAGTGACTGCTGGGCAGAAAGCAAGTTGTTCATTTTCTGCAAAGAAATTATCAATGTTCTTGTTGAGCACCATCCGTCCAACTGGTTGCAGTGGGATGATATCCTCTGGCCAGGTCTTGGTGACATCAAGAGGGTCAAAGTCAAATTTATCCTCATGATCAGCATCAATGGTCTGAATGAAAAGCTTCCATTCTGGGTAATTCCCAGCTGCAATAGCATCAGTCAGGTCCTTTGTGGCATGGGTGTGGCAGGTGCCTCCTACAGTAACGGCTTCATCATCTAAGAGGCACTTCACACCACATGTAGGCTTCCAATGGAACTTAACAAGGTGCGCCTTTCCATCCCTGCTGATTAAGGTGTAGGTGTTGACACCAAAACCGTCCATGTGCCTGTAGTTGAGTGGAATGCCAACATCATCAAAGAGGAAGGTGAACATGTGCAGACTCTCCGGGTGGTGCGAGAAGAAGTCAACTATTCTCCAGTTCTCCTGCATGTTGGTCTTTGGACTTGGCTTGAAAGCATGGACCATGTCAGGGAACTTCATCCCATCTCGGATGAAAAACACAGGCATATTGTTCCCAACAAGGTCAAAGTTACCCTGAAAAATGCATGCCACGAGATGTCAGTTAAACTTACAGGTTGACTGAAAAGGTCTGCAGCAATAATTATCCAAGTGCAGATGATAAACAGTTTACTACATAAGGGAAAATAAGGTGGGGCAGAGGACTCAATCCTTATAAACAATGGTAAATTTATACTACTACATAATGGAACATGTGCTATGGTTTCAACTTCCATCTTCCAATAGCCACACGCTGGCAATTGTTGATAGAACTAAAAAGGCATTCAAAGCAGCCAGAATTTTACTGTACCAGCTAAAACAGGCTAAAGAGTCTTTTACTATTTAACAGGCTTGGACAAAAAGGCATTATGGCGAATGACATGCTAACAGAAGATAAACTGCTCAAATGTGATTGTACACAGCATAAAGTAGCTGTAATAATAATCTCATCTCAAAAGGGTAACATGAAATATGACACTAAGAATGATCATTAGTACCTCTCTGGTGTAGAACTTCACTGCAAAACCACGTGGATCCCTCAAGGTCTCAGGGCTTCCACGCTCATGCACAACGGTAGAGAACCGGACAATAACCGGGGTCTGAACCCCAGGAGCCCGGAGGAAATCAGCGCAAGTGAGCTGAGAAACATCATGAGTCACCTCAAAGAACCCCTTAGCACTGGCTCCCCGTGCATGAACAACACGTTCAGGGATACGCTCCCGGTCAAACTGTGCAAGCTTTTCAATCAGATGGTAATCCTCAAGAAGGATAGGTCCTGTGAAAGGAAGAATTCATCATTATGCCGAGTAACAAATTATCCACGGGAGAAGATAAGAAAAGCAGAAGCTTCTGGGCATAGCTACAGATACAAAAGAGGAAAAATCACACCGGGCAACTTCAGGTAGCTTTTGCAATCACTTTCAGGAAAATTGGCATTTTGTTACGACAGACAGCCATGTTTGGAGTTTGGAATTCCAATCGCTTTCAAAGTTGGGGAGTTATGCTGAACAATCAAACTTTGATTTCGAACCAGTTTTGAAGCTTGCGCTATGCCAAACATAGATGAATTGTTGTAAGATTATCTTTTCTTGTGGGTGCAGAACTTGGCCCCTACCTACATCAGGTTAGTGCTATGAGCAAATGCACTGAAGAGTAACGGACCACCAGACGGCCCAGACAGATCACTATCTAGGAGCCTCCAACCATCTCACATGATCGGATAATTACTATGACTGGACCGTGACATGCCATGCCGTGTGAAAAAGGTATTGCTTGTTAGCTTCCCCGTTGATTGAGCAACCCTATGGCATGACAGTGACTGACGAAAATATCAAGCTTCCTATATGTTTGCAACAAAAGTTTTGTCAGGCTGGACCACGGAGCACGGCGTGTTGCGAATGAAGCTACAAGGAGCGCCCACAGAATTCAATCAAGCGCTTACAGGAACCAAACCTAAGCCGGTAGGTGAATGTATCGAATACTAGTAGTAGATGTAAACGGCATGTGAATTGACAGCAAGGCCAGGGTGCTAACGCCACAGCAGAGGGAAACTTTCGCAGATCCAGAGGCAATCGAGCCGAATAGCCCCCGAATCTGGCCACCAGAGAGGTGATCCAAACTAAGCTAAGCTACGCTTAGAGGCAGGTGGTTGGGGTGGGTTACCGACCTCGCTGGCCGACGGTGAGGGCGTTGTTGTTGTTCCAGACGGGCGCGCCGGAGTTGGTGGTCCAGTAGCCGGAGTTGGCCCCGCTCGTCGGCCGGTGCTGCAAACAACACAAGAAACCAAGAGAACCGAGCGCGTCAGATCAGCGGATCGCGGGGCGACAGGGACATCCGAACCGGCGATCCGGGCCGGCCGGCTGGCCGGCGAGGCCGGATCGGCGGGGGAAGAAGGGGAGGGGAGGTGCTACCTTGTAGGGATCCATGGCCGGCGCCGGCGACCCGGGCGCTCGCGTGTCCGGATGGGGGAGGGTGGTGGGCGATGAGGTCGAGAGAGGGGGAGGAAGAAGGAAGAGAGAGAGCTGATGGGCGAAGGAAGCGGCGGGTCGGGTCGGCCTTTTCTAGTTGGTGGGCCGCCCACCTTTGTTCCGGCGGGCCGGCGGGTGGGCCCCGCGCGCAGTGGGGGAGACGGGCGTGGGCTGCGCGGATGGTGGTCGTGGCCGTCACGTACGCCGCTAGTGATCGGTTTGCTTGCATCATCGCGCCGGATGGGGATGGAAAGATAGAGATAGGGGGATAGGGGGCGTTGGTTAGAGATGGATGGATAGCAGATGGAACAAAAGTCGGTGATGATTTGTTTATTTTTCCTCTCGCGGCACGGCACGGCCGATGATGGGGTTGGTTGTAACGGGGAGTATCATATATTAGTATCATGCATATGATACTAGTGTATTATACTATCTTCCTAATGCATAGTATCAAATATTAGTATCATGTAATACTTTAGTTATTGTCATGCATGATACTCCTTCTGTTCATAAATATAAGTCTTTGTAGAGATTTCACTATGAACCACATACGGATGTATATAGATGTACTCCCTCCGGTTCTTTTGAGTCCGCATATAAGATTTGTCCGAAGTCAAATATCCCAACTTTGACCAAACTTATAGAAAAAAGTATTGACGTTTACAATGCCAAATCAACATTGTTAGATTCATTACGAAATGTAGTTTCATAGTATATATATTTGGTATTGTAAATGTTTGTACCTTTTTATATAAATTTGGTCAAACTTTACAAAGTTTGACCTGACAAAAATCTAATATGCGGAGTAAAAAGGATCGAAGGGAGTATTTTAGAATGTAGATTCACTCATTTTGCTGCATATGTAGTCCATAGTGAAATCCCTACAAAGACTTATACCAGCATATTTAGGTTCTTCTAGCAGCTGTGGAAAGAAGGTTCTTTTTACAGCAAGGGTGCGCGTTTGCATGCTATTACTCGCGTTACGCTGGGAATAGGTGAAGGTGTGATATACCAAGGATGGCCCATTGGCCAAGGATCCCGGTGTTGGGCCGACCTCGTAGCCTGGCGGGAGCCCGCCTCTAGGAGGCAATCCAGGGCCCGACTTGAAGTAAGAAGATCATCTTGGCGTGCAAGCCATAGAAGCCCTCGCAAGCCAAATCAGTTAGAGGCGCTATAAACACTAACTCTTGTTCCCTCTATATAAGGTGAGGCTAGGGGTCTGTTTCCATCGATTCCGTAGACCATTATCTCTGTAGTCATATCTATACCTGGGCATATCTTGGGCTGGGCCAAAAATAGCTCGGTGCTGAAAATCCAGGCTCGAGCCCGAGCCCGAAAAACCCGACACGGCCCGGCCCGACCACGGCTAAAATCTTATTTTCCGCAAGCCCGGGCCCAGCTTGATCTGCAAATCGGGCTTGATTTTCAGGCTTGAGCCCAGCTCGATGGCATATTCGGGCTTAGCCCGACCCGGGTTTTTTGGGTTGTCCGGGCCAGGCTGCCCATGGCCAGGTATAGTCATATCCAGGGGCGGAGACAGGCCCCAGGCCCCCAGGGCCTGGGCCCGGGGCGTGAGGCCCAACTCCTTTGGTGAATGTACTGCTACCTAATACGTGAGGCCCAAATCCAGGAGAAATGCTTGAAGGCGGCCCGGGGCACGCGGCCAGCTTGGCTCCGCCCCTGGTCATATCCATCATCTTGTCATAGGGTAACCCCCTTTGTGTGAACTTTCTATTGGTACTTCTGACCAAGTTGGCCACCCTGGTTAGCGCGCCATGCATGGGACTCACAGAAAGGTTTTTCTTTTTTCTTTTTCGATTCTCATGTGCCCCTCGCGTGATATTGGTCGGCCCATGTGCGGGGACGAGGTGCCCCTGCTTTTTCCATTATTTTATTTTTATTTTTTGGTTGCTTTCTTTAGCATAAAAAAAGTATAGGAATTTTTTTAAAAAAAATCACAAATTTGAAAACATGTTTTTGATTTTAAAAATGCTCTGAATTTCAAATAAAATGTTCATGAATTCGAAAAATGTTCTTGGATTTCACATAGTGTTCCAAATTTCAAAAAATATTCGTGAGTTTGATTTATTCCCAATTTGAAAAAACAATTAATGAACTTTAAAAATTATCATGGATTTCAAAACATGTTCATGGAAAGGGAGGAATGTTCTTGGATTTTAGAAAATAATCTCCAGTTTAATTTCTAAAAATGTTTTGGATTTTGTGAAATGCTCCTGAATTTTAGTATTTCAATTTTTTTTCATAAATTTAACAAATGTCTGAGATTTCAATAAATGGTCCTAATTGTTAATGATATTCATTTATTTGAAATATGTCTCCAGTTTTTTTAAGAAGATCTTGAAAAATATTCACAAATTTGAAAATGTTCCAATTTATAAATAAGTACGAAGTTCCAATTTATAAATAAAGAAAGAAAAAAGGAAAAGAAAGGGAAAAACTAGAAGAAAAGGCAAAATTGGTGCAACGAAGGTTCTTTGTAGTAGTTGTGGGAAGAAGGTTCTTCTAACAGCAAGGGTGCGCGTTTGCATGCTATTACTCACATTACGCTGGGAATAGGTGAAGGTTTGATATACCGGGGGTGGCCCATTGGCCAGGCAGCCTGGTGTTGAGCCGACCTCGGAGCCTGACAGCAACCCAGCTCTAGGAGGCAGTCCAGGGCCAACTTGAAGTAAGAAGATCATCTTGGCATGAAAGCCAAAGAAGCCCTCTCATGCCAAATCAGTTAGGGGCCCTATAAACACTAACTCTGGTTCCCTCTATTTAAGGTGAGGCTAGGGGTCCATTCCCATCGATTCCGTAGACCATTCTCTCTGTAGTCATATCTATACCTGGGTATATCTTGGGCCGGGCCAAAAATAGCCCGGTGCTGAAAACCAAGGCTTGAGCCCGGCTCAACCGAGCCTGCTAAATCGGGCCTGAGCCAAAAAAGGCCCGACACGGCCCGGCCCGACCACGGCTAAAATCTCATTTTCTGCAAGCCCAAGCCCGGCCTAATCTGCCCGTCAGGCTTGATTTTCAGGCCTGAGCCCGGCCCGATGGCATGTTTGGGCTCAGCCCGGCCCAGGATTTTTGGGCTGTCAGGGCCAGGCTGCCTGTGGCTAGGTAACACCCTTGCACGAGGTGCTCCCACCTTAATACAAGACAATGCATGAAGTAGGGTACCCTAAAAAAAATGCAGGAAGTAGGGTAACCCCTTGTGCGAACTCCCTGTTGGTACTTCTGACCACGGTCCCACCTAAGTTAGCGCGCCATGCATCGGACTCACGGAAAGGATTTTCTTTATTCAAAGGTTCAGTGGTACAATATGATAAATCGAGTTGTCTGAAAAATAATATTGATAAATAAACGGATCTCAGTTTCCCAACCATCAATCAACATGTTGAGGTGAGAGCCGAGCATCCACGTGCCATTCTGGCAGACACGAGGAAGTTCTACGATGGCTGACAATGAAGGCCGTCGCCGACGCCGCACTGCATGACGCCATGACCTCCATCCCGCTCGGCTCCACGCCCGACGCTGCCTCTTGGCCTTCTGCCCGCTCGGTTCTGCATCTCATACTGCCGTCCCGTCGTAACTGTGCGACGGCCGGACAGGGATCTTGGAGTCCCTGCCACCGATCGTGAGGACGCGGCCGCGGGGGCGGCTCTTCTCCTCTGCCTTGCTGTTGGGATCGCCGCTGCCGCGGGCACGGATGATGCGGCGGCGGGTCTCTTCTTCCTTGGAGACGATCTGCATGATCTCGCGCTGGGCGAACTCAGACATCCCGGCCCACTCCTCGTCGCTCATGTTCCACTGGTCCTTCACTAATGAATGATACGCACTCTCTCGTGCGTATTCGAGAAAAAAAATATTCCACTGGTCCGGAATAAAAAACCTGCTAGATTCTCCCTCCATTGGTGACGGCGGCGAAGTCGACATTGGGGGACGATCTCGCAGATTCTTGTTGGAATCGACCGCCTATATAGGCTTAGGGGTGTTTGGTTAGGTTTAGCCAAACTCCAAAAATCTGCGTTTTTTATATATATAAAACCAAACTCCAAAAGTAAAATTGAAGCCAAGCCGGTTTGGCGGTGAGCACCAGGTCGACCGGCCCAAATTTGGGCCGGCCACTGCGCATCCCCTCTATACACATGCAACCGTTAGATTTGACTTTCATGTTGTTATTCTCCCCTCACTAGTTCTCAAAAAGAAGAAATGTTATTCTTCCCTCACACAGCTTTCGCGAAAGAAAAAAAAAGGAAAATCCCCACACTCCTACGCGCAAAGCACCGCTCCCACGCTCGCCGCTTCCATACCTCAAGGTGGCGTCTGCCCATGCCATCGTGGCTGTGGCCGTCGAGCTCCGGCGAGGTTCCGCTCGTGGCCGGCCGGGTCATGCTGTAGTTGGTAGCGGCAATCGTCGACCCCCAATCATAGCACCGCCATGGCTGATTGCAGCAAAAAAAACACCCTCGATCTCGTTCACCTTCGATTGAAGCACCCCACGGATTGCCCGTGCAGCTCACCGCCATTTGGTTGCAGCTAGTTTCTGTGCTCCGGTTTGCAGCGCGCCGATGTTTACTTCCAGTCACAACACAACCATCCCGGCCTCCAGCTCGTAAAGTGATGCTTTCACCGGTCCCAGCATGGGGCATGGACGGTTCCAGCTTTTTCGCGATGGCCGAATCGTGCGACAGAGACAGCCAAATCGACGATCCGGGCTACTTGGTGGGATCAGATAGGCAGGGGAAGAAGGGGATGTACTACCTTGTAGGGATCTATTGCCGGGGCTGGAGATCCGGGCGCTTGCGTGTCCGGAGGGGGAGGGGGAGAGTGATGGGCAATAAGGCCAAGAGGGAATGAAGAAAGCTGATGCTGAAGGAAGCGCCGACTTGGGTCAGCCATTCTTAGTTGGTGGGCCTTGTGTCCGGCTCGCGCCCACCATTTTTTCCGATGGCCAACCAACGGGTGTGGCCCAGGCACAGTGGGGGAGAGAGGCAGGGACTGCGTGGATGGTGGTCGTGCCCATCACATACTCCGCTTACTGCTTAGTTTGCTTGCATCATCGCGACAGATAAAGATAGATAGATAGGGTATAGGGGCATTGGTTGGAGATGGATATAGATGGAACAAAAGTCGATGTTGATCTGTTTTCTCTTCTTTCATCGTCAGGGCATGGTTGATGATCCGATCGAGATCATGCGCGGCGCCTTCGATGGCCTGCGGGGGAGGCATCAATCTTGTTCACACTACATGTTTCGTTCTGGGTCGGTTGTTTGCTCATCGGTTGTCATTGATTACTACTAGTAGACTGCCCGTGCATTGCCATGGGCTTTGTAAAATTTGTACTATTGTATGTCAACTTTAACATAGATTGAAAAGATAGCCAATAACAAAAAATAATAATTAAACTCCACTTCACTTGCAATATATTTTGACAAAAAAATGAAACATTGAACTCTTTATTGTGCACTTCTCTACAAATGATAATAACACTTGAATGCCTTTATTACTTATGCTTAAGATTCGATCATCTCACCAAAGCATGTGTAGGTTATTATCCATTAATTAAAGACAAACACATGGAGTACTTTGTTCCCGTTAAACACATGTTCGAAGATGTTACAACCACACACACACAGACACACACACACAGAGGGAGAGAGAGAGAGAGGTTCTGACAGCGCGTCAGGCCAGACCAGAACTTTCAACTCTCATCGTGAGGCAATATAAAATGTCCGGAAATAATACAGCTCTCTGAAATACTGCAAGGCAACCCCAAGATATTGAGGTTCTAAATTGCTAAGAACTTAAATGCTTAATACAATCATGCTTCTCCATTTTTAGCCAGTCCAGCTAACGTGGACTACTTTATTAATACCTACCATCATTCCAGATAACCTGCAAAACAAGAGGTAAAAGACAGTAAATACTGTACAAATAAAAATTTCAGTTTAGTTGAAAGGCTCAAATTAAAAACCAACACATATATGCAGGGTTATTTCATACTGCTATTCTATTCAACACCAATAGCCTCCTCAGCATTGTGACGCCCTCGATTCAATCGTACACTAATCATACACGCAAATGTGTACGATCAAGATCAAGGACTCACGGGAAGATATCACAACACAACTCTAGACACAAATTAAAATAATACAAGCCAGGGGCCTCGAGGGCTCGAATACATAAGCTTGAATACACAAGAGTCAGCGGAAGCAAGAATATCTGAGTACAGACATGAGTTAGACAAGTTTGCCTTAAAAGGCTAGCACAAAAGCAACAACGATCGAAAAGGCAAGGCCTCCTGCCTGAGAGCCTCCTAACTACTCCTAGTCGTCTGCGGTCTTCACGTAGTAGTAGGCATCCTACGGGTAGTAGTAGTCTTCAGTGGCGTTGTCTGGCTCCTGGGATCCATCATCTGGTCGCAACAACCGGGTATAGGGGAAAAAGAGGTAGCAAAGCAACCGTGAGTACTCATCCAAAGTACTCGCAAGACTTACATCAAATCTAAACCAAGTATGCATCTGTATCAAAGGAGATGGGCTGTATCTGTGGACTAAACTGTAGAATGCCAGAAGGGAAGGGGAAAGCCTAGCCTATCGAAGACTAGCATCTTCTGGAAACCACCATCTTGCAGCAACAGGAGGGAGTAGAGTAGCATAAAGTAAAGTAGCAGTAATGTTATCAACCTCGGCCAGAGATCCTTTCTCGACTCCCTGCGAGAAAGCAATCCCAGAGCCATACTATCCAGTTATCATCACAATCCAATTCTCATCACCATGTCTCACCTCAAGTATCCAGTTCTAGTTGTATCGATCGGGATACAACTCCAAGTGTCCGTTATGGTAGGACAGGCTATCGATAGATGTTTTCTTCCCTGCAGGGGTGCACCAACTTACCCACCACGCTCGATTAACTCCGGCCGGACACACTTTCCTGGGTCATGCCCGGCCTCGGCCAAACAATACGCCGCAACCCGACCTAGGCTTAAAAGAGAGGCCAGCACGCCGGACTAAACCTATGCCCCCAGGGGTCATGGGCCATCTCCCCGGGAACTCCTGCACGTTGCGAACGCGGCCGGTGAGCAGACCTAGCTACCTCCTTCAACAAGGTAGGTGCTTTCCAGTCCAACCCGGCGCGCGCCGCTCAGTTGCTGACGTCTATTAAGCTTCGGCTGATGTATACGACGCAGAACACTCATACTATGCCCACGTGATGGTTAGTGCTATCAGGCCAGAGGCCCCTCGGATCAAATATCCAAATCGTAGCGGATTAGGAACGCGCGGTAACGAGCAGAGACTCACGATCGATGTGACCCCGTCGCCCCGTCTCGAGTACTTGAGGCAAGGGCTAAGAATGCCCGGCCACGCCTCGTAAGTATCTCGCGAGCACCTTCCAGGTCAACTCGACTCCACATCACTCGCAATTAAGCTCGCGCGGGTACCACTCAGGGTCAACCCGTCTTTAGTCACATGGTTCAGTGCAAAGTCATAGTAACCATATTAACTGTGTGTCTAACACCAAGGGGAAAACCCGAGGAATCACCCCTGGTGAATTCCACTCGATGTTGTCATCAAGGTGAACGTAAGAGGATCCACCCTCGAGGTTCATGTTTGATGGGTTGCACGACAGAGCCGTAACGGAAGTGGTTAAGGAGGAAATCACCCTCGATGACCTCGACCGTAAAGCTACACTATGGAGATCTCATCAGGAGTGATGTAAGAGGTTCCACCCTCTACACTCGATGGTAACTCTGCAGAGTCGTACAACTAGGGGGGGGGTGATGTGCGGTGTCAGGGTCTGGGCGTCGATCACGTTGATCGAGTCATCGAACATAAAGCGGGGCAACTGGGACAAGGTGGGGGTCACTGATGGATCACTAACCATCCTATACTAAGCAGTTTAGGATAAGAAGGTAAGGTATGAAAGCAGGTAACAACAACAGGCTATGCATCAGAGTAGGATCATACAGAAAACAGTAGCAGTTCTAATGCAAGCATGAGAGGGAAAGAAATGGGCGATATCGGAATGCTCAAGGGGGGTTTGCTTGCTTGGAAGCTCTGTAGAAAAGGAAGAAGTGTCGTCGTCGATGTAGTCAGTCACAAGGGCAGCATCGGTCTCGGGGTCTACCGGAGAGAAGAGGGGGAAGAAACAGTAAATATAAAGCAAACATAGCACCACAAAGCATAACAAGGCAAGAAGATGTGCCGGGGGTGACATAACGCGGTAGGAGGTGATACCGGCGAAGGGGGGAAACATCCGGGAAGGTATCCCCGGTGTTTCGCGTTTTCGGACAGTAGAACCGGAGGGGGAAAGTTGCATGTTTTCTATGCTCGGGACGCGTGGCGGACGAACGGGTTGCGTATCCAGGTTCGTCTCGTCGTTCTGAGCAACTTTCATGTACAAAGTTTTTCCATCTGGCCTATGGTTTATTTTATATTAATTTCCAAAGATTTAGCCATATTCTGAAATTATTAAATAACTAATTCGAAAAAAATAAACAGAAAAGAGCTGGGTGCACCCGGTGCAGTGCACCAGGGGCTGACAGGTGGGTCAGGTGGCTCAGTTGACCCAGTCAACAAAGACTGGTCAACAGAGTGAATAGTGCATGCAGGTCCCGCATGTCAATGTCACATGTGTTATTTCAATTTTTAACATCTTTTAGTTAGCAGCAGGGCCCGTATGTAATAGACACATTAGGTTAGTTACCTAGTTAAGCCTAAATTAAATTAAGTTAATTAAGTAAGTAATTGTTATTTAAACATTTTTCTATTCTCTTTTTTTTGGGGCATGGGGCCCATTCGACAGTGGCACAGAGGCCTTAGCGGGGCGGGCCCCCGAAGGGACGAACCCAGGAGCGCGGGCGAAGGCCGCCGAGGCGCGGCGAGGCGCCGACCAGGGCAAGCGCGGGAGGCGCGGCGTGGAGGAGGGCCGCGGGCAGCAGTAGGTGGCGAGGGTGCAGCAGGGCAAGGCCGCAGGCGCGGCCAGCAGCGGGCAGCATCACCGGCAGGGGCGGGCGCACGCACGGGGCACAGCCCGGGCATAGCCGATGCATGACCAGCGGGACCACAGGCGGGTGAGGGCGCGTCAACCGCCGCGACGACCATGATGAGGGCACACGGCGACTACGGCTTCGGTCAGAAGAATGGGCGGCGTGAACGATGGCCTGCGGCAGAAATCGAGGGAAGGGAGAGGGGGAGCAGTCGCGGGAGCTCACAGGGGAGGTCGGGGCGACTCAGGGAGGTGCAGGGGTCGGCGAGGGTTGAGGAGGCCGGCGGGGAGGAGGACGAGGATGTGGCGTCAGCGTCGCGGCGTCGGGGAGGCGGAGTCGAGTAGCTTTGGGCGAGGTCCAACAATGGCGAGCGGCGAGGGGCGACGGCGAGGGCAGGCGTAGGGTCAGGGCGTGCCGTGCAGGAGGAGACGGAGAGGCGGGCGTCGATGAGGTGGCGAGGGGCGACGGCGAGGTGGTCGGGGCTCGCTGCCCCGATCTCGATCCAGACGGGATCGGGTGAGGGAGGGGGAGTGGGGAACAAGGAGGAGTGGGGGTCGTGCGGGTGTGGTGGTGGATCGGGCTAGGGTTCGAGGAGGCGTGGGGGGGGGGGGGGGGAGGGGGGGGGGGGCCGGGGGGGGGGTCTAGGCCCAGGGGCGGGGGGCCTTTTCCTTTTCACACATTTTTTTGGCTTTCTTTTAAAACTTCTCTGCTTTCTTTTATTTTCAAAAAGCAAAACAGTTTTATAATTTATAAAACTTACACTTAGCATAAGAGTATAACTTAGGCTACTGCCACATTAAGCTTAACATTATAATACATTAGCTTAGCATTTTTTAACTTAAAAAGCATTTAATTTAAATGCTTTAGCCACTGTTTTAACTAGTTTAGGGCACTTAGACATTTTGGAAAAAAGTTAGTTCACTGCCAATATTATCAAAAGAATAATTGCCACATGATGAACATTTTAGATTTCATGTCTAACAAATATGAATTTTTGACTTTAGATTGGATTTGAATTTGAATTATGATTTGGATCAAGTGAAGATTAGCAACAGTAACATGATGACATGGCACCATTAACAGGAGATTACTGTAGCATGACACTGGGGGTGTTACAAGCATCATAATATATCATCCAAAATCATATTACCAATTTTGGGGCAACTTTATACTACTTACCAATTTTGGATGAAAGGATGAAGGGGTCAGTCGGGGTCGCCAGACCGCCTGTGCCCAAGTCCATATCATCACCACCGGGCATCTCCGCAACTACCTTCCCAACCGCTTCACGCTCGCGCCACTTCCGGCAGTGCAATCTCTAGGCAACGTTCTCCACCTTGCAACCTAGCTAGCACCATGGTCGGGAACCCCACCGATTTTGTAGAGGCATCATCCATGTTGATGGTTGCAAACAGGGTAGTCGGCGATGACATCTATGTCGACAGAAGAGGATGGCGGTGCAGAGCGGGGAAATGGAGGACAAACACTTGGGGAGTGTGGTCGGTTTGGTGGACTAGTCAATTTGTAGTGGATTTAGCATGGGTCTGGTATGCACTAGTAGAAAAAGGGCCTATTGTCCCGGTTCATAAGGGCCTTTTGTCCCGGTTCCTGAACCGGGACTAAAGGGTCGGTACTAATGCCCTGTCCCTTTAGTCCCGGTTCAATCCAGAACCGGGACAGATGGGCCTCCACATGGCCTGTGCGCGGAGCCCAGGCAGGAGGGCCTTTGGTCCCGGTTGGTGGCACCAACCGGGACCAATAGGCATCCACGCGTCAGCATTTCTGTGGCTGGGTTTTTTTGTTTTTTTTGAAGGGGGGGGGTTAATTTAGGTGTTTCATATATTGTGTTAGCTAGCTATAATTAATAGAGAGAAGTGTCCTCTCTTATGTCCGTGCTTGGTCGACGCTACGTACTATACATACGTATAGAGAGGACTAGACACGCTAGCTAGCTAGTAAGCAAGCGAAGGAAACAGAAGATCGTCATGAATATATAGCATACAGAGAGAAGTGATATCGACCACCTCTCCTTCTCCGAGAGATTGGTCGAATAACAAGTTCTTGTATATCTATCCGACACTACCGGCTACATATATACAATGATTATCTCTTACAAATATAATCATACAGACGCATGGTCCACATAGTATTCTCCGTCTTCAGCGATCACGTGGTCAAGAAAGAATGCCGCCAATTCTTCTTGAATTGCTCGCATGCGAGCTGGTGCTAGGAGTTCATCCCGCTTCCGAAACTTCTAATTTGAAGAAGGGGGTCAATACATATATATATATATATATGAATGAATGAAACTCAACACAAATGATGGTAATAAAATAAAATTGTGAATGTTGTTATTTACGCACTTCATATTGTTCGTCAGAGTAGCCCCGCTCACAGGTCGTGTGGCGGATGGACTCGCAAACGTAGTATCCACAGAAATCATTCCCTTGTTCCTGCCACAACCACTTTACAAGAAATAGAGGTCAATCAAACTGATAAGCAAGAATGCCAAATGGTATTGATGAAACTAGCACTTGAATCAATAGGAGATGCGCGGAACATGCTACCATAGTACTTACTTTCGGGTGTCTAAATTGCAGCTTCTTCGGGAGTCCCGGAGCTTTTTTGTTGAATTTTTTCCAAACCCTGCCAGACAAAGAAAACAATTACTTGATATATCAGGAGATGAACAAAGTTGCTGATATGGTGGATAATGATCGATTTAACTTACTTCTCGAGCATTTGAGTCATGTCCGCATAGTCCCGGGGATCTTTTTGTCTTGAGTCTAAGACGGTTACTAGTCCCTGCTCAAGCTTAATCTCTAGGAGAATATAGTGGAAACTGCACACGCATGCATAACTCATCAATTACATTACTATATCCTTGACTAATATATAAGGGAAACCGAATATGCACAGGACAGTAACACTCACTTGAAGTTGTAAGGAAAGAGTATTATATCTTTGTTTTCATTTATTACCAACGATCGTAGCAAGTTGGCCTCGGTATCTTCGGCATGATATTTAACCTCAGTCTCTCTATGAGATTTGTGTTAATGAACCCAATATAACCCAATATTTAACCGCTCCTTCAATCTGCATAATATAGTGAGGATAATTATAAATACATGTAATGAAAGAGCTGACCTATATAGAGAGACTTAATGACAGAAGTAGTACTACTTATAGACAGTAGCAAGTGATCGTTGCTTTATCGAGGGCCTTTTGATTGAAAAACTGGAAGAACTCCTCAAATGGAACATTCAACTGTTCAATTCCAACGAGGTCATGCTCCTCTCTAACTCTCAGCATCAAAGTATTCCTCCCCCAGACTCTCTGCAGGTTTTCATGTACCAATCATGGAATCTTCGCATCATCGTTGTTAGAGATCTTTCATCTTTGACGAGAGGCTTCCCGTACTCGTATTTGTGTTCCTCCACCTCCAAGAAATCATAATGTACATCGTCGGGCAGGTAATCTCCAAGATTGCTATAACCGGCCACCATCCTCAGATCATTAGCGAGGATGTCGCTAGACACCTTGAGCGGGGGGCACGATTGGTTCGCTTGTTCGCGGAGCTGGGAAATTTTTTTCCTAGTTCGTCGTTATTTTATCCTTTGATCACTGACAGTACTTCCCGACCGCTCCACTTCGACAAATGTCTTTGCAATAATGCGCTCATAGTTGCCTTTCGGCGGAGACTTTGCTGGTTTTTTCAGGGCAGCCAGAGTGTGATTCGCTTTCACTGGATCTACCTTCTCCTCCGGAGGTGGATGTTCCTTTGCTTTCACCCCTTCAAAGAAGTTCGTCACTTCGGCTCGCGCGATCTTCGCGTTCTCCTCCGGGGTCCTCTCGTATGGTAACTTCTTTGGAATCTTCAGAGAAGGACCGAATCTGTATTGCCTCCCGCCTCTGGTTGTACTGCTAGACGCCAGCAGAGCAGACGGAGCGGCTGCGGCTATCTTCTTTCCTTGCTTACGAGGCGGAGGAGAAGGACTACGACGCGCCGGAGCAGCCGGAGCGGCAGCGGGTCTCTTCCGCCCTTGCTGACGAGGCGGAGAAGGAGCAGGCTGGCTGCTTGGGCGCGCCGCCGCAGGCGGAGAAGGAGGCGGAGTGCCGCCACGCGTCGGAGAAGGAGGCTGAGTGCCCTGATCACTCGCCGGAGGAGGAGGCGGAGTGCCCTGACTCGCCAGAGGAGGAGGAGGAGGCGGAGGCGTCCAGTTCAGAAGGTTGATGAGCTCCTTCCGCCATAGGCATGGAGTCAATAGACAAGAACCCAGCCGAGTCTCCCCTTCACCGATAGGGTAGTCAAGATGGAGGTCCTCAAATCCCTCCGTTATTGCGTCCACTGTCACCCTGGCATATCCTTCTGGAATCGGACGACAGCGAAAAGTTGCGCCGGGTTCAGGAGGTCGAACAGAGCCAACAGCCGCCTTGACTTTGAAGTTCTGCCATTGCGTCATAAGGTGGCAATGTTGAGACTCCGTGATAGCATCCACAGGGTAGCTAGCAGGAGCCGTCAAGACATGCTCCGGCTGAAGCAGCTCGGTGGAAGCCACGCTGCTTCTCCGCTGAGATGGCGGGGTAGCTTCGGGGTAGTTTCGGCAGGTCGCTTGACGCGAGCTACTTCTCGTTCCTCTAGCGCTTGAACCCTTTCGTGCAGCGTCTGAATTTGGGCATGCTCCACTTCTTTCCTCCTCTCCTGGCATTTGTAACCGCCTGCGTCCGGAAAACCATCCTTCCACAGAACGGAGCCTGGCGTGCCTCGTGTCCATCCAGGGTGCTCAGGATTCCCGAGGGCCATTGTGAGCTCATCGTTCTCTCTGTCTGGAACGAACGTCCCTTGCTCTGCTGCATCGATATAGTGCTTAAGCCTCTTGACTGGTATGTTCATTTGCTCGTCCGTTCAAACGCACTTCCCTGATACAGGGTCCAAGGTTCCGCCAGCCCCGAAGAACCAAGTCCGGCAACGGTCTGGCCAGTTCATTGTCTGTGGTTCGATCCCTTTATCAAGCAGATCATTCTCAGCCTTGGCCCACTTAGGCCGGGCTTTGAGGTAGCCACCTGACCCCGTGCGATGGTGAAGCTTCTTCTTCACAGCATTTTTCTTGTTTGTCGCCGACATCTTCTTACTCTTTTCCGATGTCTTGTAGGCCACAAATGCGGGCCAGTGATCTCTGATCTTCTCATATCTACCGATGAATTATGGTGTCTCTTCTTTGTCGACAAATGTTTTCAGCTCATTCTTCCACCTCCTGAATAGGTCTGCCATCTTCTTAAGAGCATGTGACTTGATTAATTGCTCTTTAACTGGCTTCTCCGGATCCTCCTCTGGCGGTAGGGTGAAATTTGCCTTCAGCTCAGTCCAAAGATCATCTTTCTGCATATCATTGACATAAGACACCTCGGGATCTTTGTTCTTAGGCTTATACCATTGCTGGATGCTGATTGGGATCTTGTCCCTAACAAGAACCCCGCACTGAGCAGCAAATGCTTCCTTTGTCCGGATGGGTCCAATCAGCATGCCATCGCGCGCGATTGCTGTGATCTCAAACCTTTCATTCAAGCGCAACTTTTTCTTCGGGCCTCGTCTCTTTACCGAAGTTGTGCTCGATCCGGAGGGCTAGAAGAAAGACGAGAGTTAATTAATATGTGTACATACCAAAACAATGAATGCATCAATTAGCTAGTCATCACAGGCTTAACTAATATATTTACCTGGTCGGACTCTGTTCGGTCACCGGTGTCGTCACCATGGGCTCCTTCTTGCACCAGCAATGGGTCACATCATGTCTTTCCTCCTCCATTCTTCGATCACTCTAGCCTGCTTCTTCTTCACCCTGTTCTTCCAGACCATCATTGTCGTTAAGATACGACAAGACATCACCTCCGGCTAAGATTATGTCCCCCAACACCTCTTCTGCTTCCTCGTCTCGTCTGTGCTCCATTGTTTCTGCAAATATTACAACATGGCAATTATTACACAAACATGACAGCAGGTGGATATATTAGTGGCAAACGTAGACCTAGCTTATTCCGGGTTTGGGGTGGCCTCGGCAACGCTTCAAGGGTAGGGGCGCGGTGGGAGGGGGTAGGAGACCGACATCGTTTTTTTTCTAGGGTTTGGGTGTCCTCGAGAGTTCTGGTCGAGCGAGAGGGCCGGGGGTGCTCCCGTGGTATAAGTTATCACGGTCGAAGTTATCCGGGAGGGGGTTATATCGACAACAACGACATACATACATGGGAAAATAATGTTATCTAGGAGGGGGTAGGTCGAACCCCCCCCCCTCGTGTTGAAGTTATCGGGACACGGGGTATATCGACAATGACATATCCGATAAAAAATAAGAAGACGAAGAAGAAATAAAAAGAGGAGAAGAAGATATTAATAGAGGAGAAGATTGAAGAAAAAAAAGAGGAGAAGAAGAAAGGATAGAGGAGAAGAAGAGAAAATAGATATCTATTTTCTCTTCTTCTCCTCTATCCTTTCTTCTTCTCCTCTTTTTTTTTTTCTTTTTTCTTCTTCTTATTTATTTCTCCTCTTCTTCCTCCCCTCTTCTTCTCCTTTCTTCCTCTTCTTATTTTCCTTTTTCCTCTCATTCTTTTTCTTCTTCTTCCTTTCCTAGCTAGATATATAAAACTTTTCTAAAAATGTAACTTCTACATATATACATGGAAAAAATGTTTTCTTCTCCAACACAAAACACATCTCATCTCATCTCATTTCATCCACATCCATGCATACATCATATATATGATCATCTATGAACAAAAAAACATCATATTCTATATAAAAATCATCATATATATGAACAAAAACAATTATGATAACAAGCATATACATCATCATCTACTACCCCTATAAAAGCAGGAGAGGACAGAGAACCAAATCATCCTATCCGTTGAAACTTGCAATCTGATGGTCCAAATGGCTCCAATCTATCAAACGTGTTTTACACTTTAATTACCCACCAATGCCACTCCACGTTTCCACTAACCCACTGATCCCACGCTAATCCATCCGTACCCCTTCGTCGTCCTAGAATACATGAGCACGATGCCATGATCCACATGCCATCCCTCCCCTATTGCTGCCACCAACCGCTTGGAGGGTCACCGATCACCGCTCCTCCACTCCGCCGCCCCGCCACCGCCCCATGCCGTCGCCACACCCCTATGAGCGCTCGCATCTGCTTAAGCGTGGGTCGCGGTCTCGCCGCCAGCCGATTCTCCGCTGGGCCGAGGCTTAATCTGCTTAAGAGTGGGTTGCGGGAGGTGTGTCTCTGTCCGAGTGACTGCACCGCCGAGGCAGCAGCGGTCGTCCAGGCCGCCACCCAGGAACCGCGGCCCTCCTCCGCAAACCCGCCAGCATGGGCTGCCGCCCAGGCTCCACGACGATGACGGCGAAGAACAAGGTACGCCAGGGAGGCGAGGCCCTGCTGGCGCACCCAGTCGCCACCACCAGGGGCGCGGGCCGCCGAAAGGCTTAGACGAGCGGCCGCCGTCCAGGGAGCAATCCAGACGCGCGCCACCGGCAGGCATGGCCCGCTCGCCCGACGCTCTGTGGCTGGATGAGAATTTCGACGATGAGGCAGGGTATAGGGACTATGACAACGAGGAGGCTGAGGGGGAGGGGGAGGTTCGCTGGGGGGAACATGGTCGGGCGACGCCATGCCCAAGCCACCCGCTGGCTTCGTCCTTGACGACCATGGCCAGTGCATCGCTCCCGCCTCCAAGCGCATCGTCACCCTCGTCAGGTGCTCCACATTCAGTTTTCTCCTAGCTAGCAGTTCATACTTGAAATGCATTATCCAAGTTCATCTTGCAAATTTGTGCAAATTGATGACGCGAACAATAGTCCATTGGAGTGCATAATCGGGAGGGTGTTCAGCAGTACGTAGGATCATGAGTGCTTTCTTCTCTGCCCGGTCGACAAAGATTAACCACACTCTACAAATTAGTTGCAAACTTGCAATGTTCATTAGTGATTTCCCTCTCCTATGATTACTTATTTTGTGCCTGTGCAGGTGCTCAAGAGCACAAACTTCAGTGGCTGGATCGCTGTATGTCACTAACTACATACATTACTCATTTATAGTTCAAACATGGTTTCAATTGATGCTAGAAATATTTATTTCGGACAATGTAATTGATGTGTGTTTGTAGGTTGCCTCTCTTGGGTGATATGATTTTTTTGCGGTTTCTCATAAACTGCAGTGTGTTATGCAGATGGAAAAAACATCCAGGTTCTGCATCCTGTCCAGCAGGTTATTTGTTATGACACAAGAACTTTATTATGGTTTTTGATAAAAGAAATATGGACTTCGAAATAGCTTGAAGGTTATCAATTATATGTAGCAAGGCCATTTGATTAAGTTGGCTCTTTCTTGACACCATTTTCTATGCAAGCTATTTGAATACATATTTTCCAAAACAAAGTACATAACTGTGTTTGGGTGAGGCCCAGATTAAACATCTCACATTTTGTTTCAGAAATCATCTCTACTTAAGTCCAAGAGGTCACCAGGTGAAGGGATGGATAAACTATTAGGTTGCATTAATTTGGAGCTATGAAACTTGTAAAAGGATTATAGGCATGGAGTGCCCTGACTCGCCAGAGGAGGAGGAGGAGGCGGAGTGCCCTGACTCGCCAGAGGAGGAGGAGGAGGCGGAGGCGTCCAGTTCAGAAGGTTGATGAGCTCCTTCCTCCATAGGCATGGAGTCAATAGAGAAGAACCCAGCCGAGTCTCCCCTTCACCGATAGGGTAGTCAAGATGGAGGTCCTCAAATCCCTCCGTTATTTCGTCCACTGTCACCCTGGCATATCCTTCTGGAATCGGACGACAGCGAAAAGTTGCGCCGGGTTCAGGAGGTCGAACAGAGCCAACAGCCGCCTTGACTTTGAAGTTCTGCCATTGCGTCATAAGGTGGCAATGTTGAGACTCCGTTATAGCATCCACGGGGTAGCTAGCAGGAGCCGTCAAGACATGCTCCGGCTGAAGCAGCTCGGTGGAAGCCACGCTGCTTCTCCGCTGAGATGGCGGGGTAGCTTCGGGGGTAGTTTCGGCAGGTCGCTTGACGTGAGCTACTTCTCGTTCCTCTAGCGCTTGAACCCTTTCGTGCAACGTCTGAATTTGGGCATGCTCCACTTCTTTCCTCCTCTCCTGGCATTTGTAACCGCCTGCGTCCGGAAAACCATCCTTCCACAGAACGGAGCCTGGCGTGCCTCGTGTCCGTCTAGGGTGCTCAGGATTCCCGAGGGCCATTGTGAGCTCATCGTTCTCTCTGTCTGGAACGAACGTCCCTTGCTCCGCTGCATCGATATAGTGCTTAAGCCTCTTGACTGGTATGTTCATTTGCTCGTCCGTTCAAACGCACTTCCCTGATACAGGGTCCAAGGTTCCGCCAGCCCCGAAGAACCAAGTCCGGCAACGGTCTGGCCAGTTCATTGTCTGTGGTTCGATCCCTTTATCAAGCAGATCATTCTCAGCCTTGGCCCACTTAGGCCGGGCTTTGAGGTAGCCACCTGACCCCGTGCGATGGTGAAGCTTCTTCTTCGCAGCATTTTTCTTGTTTGTCGCCGACATCTTCTTACTCTTTTCCGATGTCTTGTAGGCCACAAATGCGGGCAACTGATCTCTGATCTTCTCATATCTGCCGAT